>NW_017728940.1:464818-482971 GCF_001723895.1 Crocodylus porosus | reverse complement strand
GGCGCCCAGAATTGGACACAGTACTCCAGCTGTGGCACGACAAGGTGCGGTTGGCCTTCCTGACCGCGTCCCCACACTGCCGGCCCGTGTTCATCTTGGAGTCAATGATGACCCCCAGATCCCTTTCCAAAGCCCTTGGTAGATCGCGGGAGTCTTGCTGTGCGTTTCAGTGGGGTCCAGACCAGAGCGTCCCCGAGCTCCACCAAAGCCCCGACGTGCAAAAGCCTGGACAGAGTCTGCACGACACAGGGGAGCGGGACAGCAGAGACCGCAGCCATGGGGAGAGAGGCTGGGCTTCAGGGCCTGCAAGGGACCACAGTCCGATCTGAGGGGGCTCAGCACCACACAGGATTGGGGCCCCCGGGAGGCGGAGGGGCCAGCCAGCGAATGCAGGGTCTCTCCTCCAGACAACCCGCGCAGGGAGCCCAGTGGTCGCCCTCGGGTGGGGGCCGGGAGCCCGGGTCCTGCTCCTGCCACCCGGCTTCGGTGTGCAAGTCAGGTCCACCTCCCCGTGCCTCGGTTTCCCCTCCCACCCTCTGTCTGTCGTGTCAGCACTGGGGTGCCTCTCCCCGGGGTCTCCCAGCCGGGGCCTCTCCCTGCGTCCAGCACAAAGAGTCAATGGCCAGCGGGTCCCTGCACTGGGGGAAGGGACTTGTCTCTTGCTAGCCGAGTACTTTCCCCATCTCACCCCTTGCCCCCAAATCCCTGCCCCTCCTGCAAGGAAGCCGGTCTCGGCGTGCACCTCACCCCTGCTTTGAGCTCGGCGCGATGCCAGGCCGTGCCCAGGCGGGGCATCGCCGGGGGAGAGCGCTGCCGCCTCGGTTTCTAACAGCTTCTTTCTCTCTCCCTCTGTCTCTCTCCTCCGTGTCGCCGCGCAGAAAGCGGATTTGGCTGTTGCTCCTCTCACCATCACACACGTGCGGGAGAAAGCGATAGACTTCTCCAAGCCGTTTATGACCTTGGGGGTCAGCATCCTGTACCGGAAGCCCAACGGGACCAACCCCAGTGTGTTTTCCTTCCTCAACCCCTTGTCTCCCGACATTTGGATGTACATCCTGCTCGCCTACCTGGGGGTCAGCTGCGTGCTGTTTGTCATAGCCAGGTAAGGGGCGCCCCGCGGCCTGGCCGCCATCACGGACCACCTCCGTCGCCTCCCCCGGCGTTGCGCTGCGCGGGGCCGTGGGACCCACCCCATCCCTGCGAGCCCACGTGCTACACCAGCTCCATCACTGCAGCTGCCTCTATCCCTGCACCTTCTCCTTCACCAGCCCTCCCTGGCCCTTCCCCTCCTCTGGAGATGGGCATCCCTCCTGCCCCTGAAGCATTTTCATCTTCCATCCCCAAGCCTTCAACGTGCAACCTCCCTCCGAAACCTTCCCCGTGTCAAGAGAATAGCAAGCCCGTTGCTATGAATCTGACAGTGCGACTGTTTACAAAATTAATATGCATCTAATTAGCATGTTTAAAAGCTTCCCTATCTTTAAAGGCAGGGGGGATTTGCATGCATTTGCATGCGTTATTGATTTCCTACAGCCTTTGTGGAGCCGCGCAGCCCAGGAACGTGCAATCCCACCGCCCGCGCTACAAGAACACAGTATGCACCCCCCAGGGTGACGACGCTCCCTCCATGGCCAGGCACATTTGCAGCCCCTTGATGCAGCAGGCAGGTGTCTCCTGGAGGCCCTCATCCCCATTAGCTCCCCCTCTCCTCTTGATCAGTGTCCCTAATGGAGTCATTTTGCAATGGCTTTGCTTCTATTTTGTCCGCCACTTATCCATATTTATGGGACCCGAGGAGAGCGAGCTGCCTTGTTTTGCTCCTCTGAAAGGGTCCTTGGGGTTTGCTTAATGCAGCCTGCAAATGAGTGGTTACGGCCACGCTCTGCTGTTTATCATTTCAAAGCAGGGAAATGGAGAGCGCGGAGAGCACCCTGCGCCGGCACGCCTGACGTGTGGCTCTGCCGGATGCCTGCTCCCCCCGTTACCCCGCTCCCCCCATCCAGGGCTGGCTGGGGAACGGCCGCCTGTGACACTGGTCCAGGAGGAGGCCCTGGCAGGGTCCAGTTTCCCGCTGCCCCCATTACTGCATAGGGCTGCTAGGCTGGGGGCTAGACTTGGGGGGATATATCCTGTCCCCTGCAGCATGCCCGAAAGTCTAAGGCAAAAGCAGAAGCAGGTGGACAGAAAACATGGAGGTGGGGATTTAAGGGACTGTCCTGCTCTGCAGTGACAAGCACAAGACCCCGCAGCCCCGGTCCGTCTATGTCCTATTACACAGCGAAGCCCAGGTCATCACTTCCAATGGGGTGAATGCCCCCCTGCTCCCCATGTACTAGCTCCAGGCACGGGGCAGACAGCCATCAAGTGCGTGAGTCCCAGGGGCTTGCAGGGCATGCTTTATGCCTCTCTGCCCCTTACAATCCCAGCGGCCGGTCCGTGCCAGCTCTCTGGAGCACCTCAGCTCCTCCGAGAGCTCACGGGAGGGTGCTTTTCTACACGTGCCCCTGCATCCCTGGACATGCCAAGCAGGGATCGCAGGAAACGCTATCTCCCTGCCCGGCTGCAGTTTGCAGCTGCCCCAACGTCCTCCGCAGCGTTTGGAAGCGATTATCTGGGCTTTTCTGTGCAATACCCTAATGGTGCTGAGTGGCGGTTGTCAGCTCACTCTGCTTAGCAAGCAGAATATTTGTTCTCTGCAGAACATCTGGGACAGCCAGGCAGCTACCTGGCCTGATTCCTCCCCTGCAATCAGGTCTATCAGGTGCAACTCCCCTGAAATCCAAGGACACGCCGGCCCCAGCTGACTGAGACTGTGTAAAAGCTTCACGCGTACATGGGGGAAGGTCTCTTCTTTCCTGCCCTCACAATGAGCCTCAACCAGGGGAAGATGCGGAGCATGCAGCTGGCCCGTCGGGGCTCCAAAGCGCTCTGCAGACATCAGCTCAAGCACTTTGGGCAAGGACCATTTGCTGTTTTGTGTTTGCACAGCACCTAGCATGTGCCAGGCCCCTAGAAACACTGCCACATGGGTAATACAGCAGGAAAATAACTGCCCTGGGGTCATGCCCTTTTGCAGGTGATAGGAGAGGCTCAGAGCAAACTGAAATGAGGGGAAACAATTAAATAAAGTGCAAACATCTTGGCCTTATGAGCCACCATGGGGACCAGCCCCATCTGAGTGACCATGATGAGAGGTGCAACCAGAATCTCTCACCTGGAGCCACAGGCACCTAGATAGGAGTTTACACAAGGTGAAAAATAATTGGGATTGCTTGTACGCTATGCCCCTCGCCCCCAAAGATTTGCAAACCAGAGATGGGCCCAACCACAGCACTGCATCCCGATCCAAAGAGGATGACATGAGGCAGCGTCTCTCCCAGGAGCAATGAACAGCTGGTGAATTTTATCCCACCCGCGGCAGAATTTCAAGAAGGGCTGAGATGTCCCCGTTTATCATGTGTGTGTCACGCAGCAGCCCGGCACAGCCGGCATTCGTCTCCTGGGACATTGCCATCGCTGTCTGATGCTGCAAGGGCGCCTGGCGGGGGGGCCAGAAGGAAGCGCACGGTTTGCTGCATTATCAGCACCCCTCCTCTGCTGCTGAGTCCAGTGGGAGTGGGAGTAGGTCCTTCGCCATTTGGCCGCATGCCAGAGAGAAGGCACGAGATCCTCAGCAGGGAGAAAAGCTCATTTGGGAAGATGAACGCCGGCTAATTACAAACAGCAAAGCATTCATTGCGATGATTGATGGTGCTACTCTGCTCCGTGTCTCTGCTAACAGCGTGGGACATTGCTAGATGGACTCCATTGCCACCATGCATTCGATTGCTTGCGTGTCTTGAAACTGGAATTCAAGTGCATTTCCAGATCAACGCGTGTATTTATCTTTCCCAGTTCAGAGTGGGGACCTGCAGCACCCAGACCCAGCCCCTCCCAGGCTCCGTGCATGCACTGCTTAAATCTGCACGGAAAATCCTCTGCAAGAGTTACTGAAGAAAGGCTCCACGCATCCCCTAGAGGCAACTTGCTGTTTGCCCCGGGGTGACGTGCAACCGTGGCGCTGAAGAGGAAAGTCCAGATTTGCTCTGCAGACAGCGTGCTGTGAAACAGAGGGGCCTGCCTAACCAAACACACGGGGCTGGGGTCGGCTCGCTGCCCCGTAGCGATGTGCACAGAGGGATCCCAGTGCTCTGATCCGCAGCTGGGGTCAGGTGCCTGGACAGGCAGCTCATGATCTCTGAAACCCTGTTTCCTCATGGGACTTATAAAATCCCTGGGGCAAGGGTGCAAAGAAACCCCTGGGTGGGATGGGCTCGATGAGTGCCAGCTTGACTATTGCCTTGGGCTCCCTGTGCAGACTCCGACGCATGGGTAGGAAAACCCAGCCCATGGGAGAGCAAGACCTCCTGTCCGCCACCTCCTGCCATGGGAAGACCACCCACTTCGGCCGATCTCTTCGCTGTGCTGGATTGTGGGGGCTGCAGGCACTGACGTGACATCGGCAGTGCCAATGCAGGACTGGCAGGACCGTGCCCATTGATGCGTTGCTGTCAGGGTGCTGCATATGCCAGTGGGCCAAACCTCATAGCCCCCAAGTCCTGCAGGGCTGCTGGAAGCTGGTGGGCTTCCTTAAAAGAGTCAGGAAATCTTTGAAGCTTTTTCTTTGATTCTGGAACTGCTTTGAAAGAGAGATGAAGCAGCCGCTGGACGCTGGGCTCAGTGGTCTCTGCCCGTCCTGCAGCTGCCCTTTCCCATCGCAACCAAAAAGTCCTGGCTGCCAGTCAGGTACATTTAATAATGCCTCCTATTGCCCTGTCCTCGGACAGGCGGGGTAATACTATCACAACACCTGTCACCAACCAGCAGGGACTGGGACGGGAATTACCAAGGAGTTAATTAGGGAAGGGCCATCAGTCCTGCTTCATTTCCAGCAGTATCCCTGCTCCCCTGGGTTTGGGCTGACAGGTCGAGGCGGTGGCAGCATCCAGCTTTCAAGCAGGAAATGGTTCCCTCTGGAGCCCAAGCTGCTGATCAGAAGAGAGGCCCTTGCGACTTTCAAGCAGCCTTGACCGTGCGGAGATCAGGAGCCTTTTCCCCATCGAGTTACCGGCAGATTGCAGTAATTTCCAAACCCCATTTGAGTGACTTGTTCTTTCTAATGATAAGGCACTCCCCCTGCTGTTTTTTCCCCCATCTGTAATGTCCCATTAATGAATTTCTACATCTAGGCTGTACCGGCATGAACCTTGACACAGGCAGGTGGAGGGCTGGAGATATCCTGGGGAAAATGCTGGTTTTATTTATTGCATCCAGGTGTAATGGAAACAATATCTGCTCTTGACCCCACTGAGGCCTCACAAAGTCCTACTCTCTGGAGGAAAACACAGTCAAAATAACCAAGCCTTAATTCAAAAACATGAGTCTCGCAAACGAGGCTCGGGAGACCGCTGCGGCTGCCATCATCATAGGTCAACGCCACTTAAAACCAACTCAGGGACTATTTAGAGACAGGCAAAGGACGCATTTGATCCATCACCGCTTTTAATCAGTCTCTCGCTTATTGATAGAGCCGCTGCCTCTAACCACCCAGGTCCCCAAAGAGCCCCGAACGCTGGTGGGACCGAGCGGATTCGCGGCGCTCATTTGTCTGGCGACGCTCAGCCAGCCGTGCGGCCAGGGGCTCCTTTTGAACGGCTGCCTGTTGCTCCCAGGTTTGCACAGCCCCAGATTGCTGCTACTCCCAGCATCCTGCCCGCAGGGCTTTTTAAGCAGACATTTTAATCTGAAACCAGAACCATCACTGAGTAGCTTCTCTGGAAATGCAGTTTGGCCTTAAAGTGCTTTGTGTCAGATCCCTGCCTTTCACAGGGCCTGCCCTGAATTGCTTTCCCGTTCCCTTCTCAGGAAAGAAAAAAGCCCCCCCTCCACCCCCAAAAACAAAAGAGACAAAAAAATTATTGTATTTTTTCCCTGGTCCATTTTATTTAAACCCTGCTCCTCTCGCGGCAAGAAGGGAAGCCTGCTTGGGACAAATCCTGCATATTATGGGTGCATTAGATGGGGAGGAAAGACCCTGAAACCTTTCCCTTCATTATAGCTCCACTTCCTTTAATGGCCCCACCAGCCTTTCAAGTACCAAAGTCGTTGTCGCTGCTTTGCGGTTTCCTGAATATTTCTCTATAATTTGAGCCGTGCCGGTAGATTCTCACTCCGAGACCTTGAAGTTGTTCAGCGTGTCATCTTGTCGGGCTCATTTGATCTTCCCGATTCCCCTTCCATTTCATATTTCCTTTCAATTGGCAGCCCAAGGAAGGTTTTCATCTCCTGCTCGAACTCTGCTTTTATTCAAGAGCTGCAGCTCGTACGTGAAGTTTTGCATACTCCCAACATAAGGCTCTGACCAAGCAGGGCCCAACACATTACAGGAACGGGCCATGTTTAAAGCCAGGTTTGATTTCAGAACAATTTTACCTTCCTTTGTTATCTTTCCCCCCTTTGAAAATGCAGAAGAGAGATGGATGGATGGATGGCTAAAGGACAGGCTTTGACAGGCAACAGGCCCCAGCGTGGCATATTGGGCAAACACAGGATTTGCTACCCCAAATCACTTGCAAGAAAAGGGAAGGAAAGGCAGGATTATTATTGCCCCCTGGCCCTCGCCCCCCTTCAAAGGAGCACCCTGAGGTCCCTGACAGAGCGGGGAGCAAAACCCCGGTGCCCGCACAGTCCCACGTCCCAGGGGCCTCAGACACCCAGGGCTGGAAAGGGCACAGAGACGCGTGTCCCCGGCACAAGGACGCTGGGCCCCTTGCGGGGCTGGGCAGCGTGGGGAGCAGCCCAAAGGATGAACGCTTGTCGTCCCACTTTAGCCAGACAGGCATTTCCCACCAAAAGAAAAACCGATTTGTTCCCACAATGTTTTGAGGGCTCTCGCTGGGAAATCGTCTCAATGACCACACGCAGACACGGGCGTGCCGAGCACAGCGGAGAGGGACGGCTTTTCTCGGGCGTCAGGTTTCCCGCGAAGACCCTGAATCCGAGGAAAACATCTGATGACAGTGAAACCAAATTGTCCTGGCAGTTTTCAACAGGGTGGGGGGCAAGGTCATTCCCCAGCAGGGGTGGTCTGGCCAATTAAATACCTTTTACCTGCACAAATATACTCTGAGCCACACGGCATATTCAGGCCTTCTTATATGCCACCTAATCCATGCCTCTGTCAGCGCAGAGCTGTTTCCTGCAAGTCGTTGTCTAGTGCTTTGTCCAGTTTAGTTTTAAATTGCCCAAGTGATGGACACGTTAATAGAGCAGGCTATATGTACACGCACAGCTGAGGGGAGGAGGCGAGTCCCTTTCTGCAAAGAGCTCCATTATACGGTTGTTTTGCCCACAGTCGTGCTTGGCCGGCTGGATTGTCTCCCCACGAAGCGGAAGGACGGGATGTGTCCCTGAGCCTCGCTGCGCCTGGAGGGGACTCTGGGTGCGGGAGGGAGGACACTGCCCTTCTGTTGCGGGGTGGGTTTTGGGCAGGATGGGTGCTCAGAAGGAAGCAGCAATGACGGCAGTCGGTGCGGTGGGTTTGGGAGCCATTGAGCCATTTCTGGTTTGGATGCAACTGCTGCAAAATCTGAGACTCTTGGAAAGCACAGCTAAACCACTCCAGAAATAGGAGCGTTGCTCTCGCGGACCCCCCCTGCCCACCCCGGGTCTGGCACATCCCACCCTGGCACTGCCCCGGAGCGCGGGGGGAGCACGTGCGTGCCGGGAGAGCCCCGGCCGTGCTGGACGACGGCTGTGGGCAGAGGAGCCCTGTGCCGGTGCGTGCTCAGCTGTCCCATCCCGCGAGCGTGCCTGTGCCCCTCTGCGCCCCACCGGCCTCCTGCTCCCTCCCGCGTGGCTGCACGTCCTCCACCCCGACCTTCACACGGGCCCGAGTGGACGTGCCTCACAGAGGCCTTGCTTCTCCAGGCGCCAGCCCCCCCGTGATGCAGGGCACGGAGCCTGGCCCCGCGTCTCCACCCGCGCCACGAGCTGGGCGCCGGCAGGGCTGGGCAGCCCCCCGCCCACAAAGGCTGTTTCTTCCCCGTCCCCTGCGGTGTTTGCCGGGAGACACCCCAGCCTCACCAGCTTTCCCTGTGCCCCCGCAGGTTCAGCCCATACGAGTGGTACGACGCGCACCCCTGCAACCCGGGGTCCGACATCGTGGAGAACAACTTCACGCTGCTCAACAGCTTCTGGTTCGGGATGGGAGCCTTAATGCAGCAAGGTAAGCGCGGCTCGGGCCCGCTCTCGCGTCTCGCGCACCCGGTGCTGCCTCCGCCTCGCGCGCCTCGCCTCCTCTGCGCTCGTGTCGACCAGGAGCCGGGTCAAACGCAGCCGCGCTTGTCGAAGAACAAGCAGGAGGCGTAACGCTTCCAGCACCGCCCGGGCCGCCACGAAGCCGCAGAGCGGGGAGAGCGGCTCCGTCACCGCACGCTGACAGGCAGCGACATTGGTTTTGAAACTGCGGCGTTTTGTCTCTTAACAATTACAGAAAAGCTTGTCAACACCGGCTTTTGTCTCCCCTGGAGAGGCGGGCGGGTGCGGGAGCGGGGAGATCTCTCTTCTGACAGCTCACGGTACCCGCCGTGCTGTGAAACGTTTGTCTCTCCCGTTACTCTTTCTGATTGAGATGTACCGTACGCACGCGGCTTTGCTCAGATGGAGCCAGCTCCCTGGAGAGGGTGAGCGAGGTTGCTGGTGTGCATTGCGCACAATCCCGGGCTTCGCACTAACTGGCTGCAGGCGGGCGGGCGTGCGCGCACCAGGCTTCCTGGGGGGAACGAGACCGGAAAGGGGTTAATTAGATAAACGCCCCAGTGGGATTAATCTGATCAATGGAAAGCAGCCATGATTTGGAGGTCACAAGGTCCTGGTGACTCTGCTTGGTATTATTCACTCTCCATGAATTTCATTTTCGTTTATGGGCATCTATTCGAGCCGTGCTGTGTTGTTGGCTTGGGAGCTTGCGGAGCTGGCTTGGAAAAGTAAGGAGGGATAGGAAGGGGAGAGAGGACTTTAAAACCTGCGGGAGAAAGACAAGCAGCAGGACCGGCCCAGCCCAGGACGCAAACCCAGCCATGGCAGGGTGAGATCTGCTGCGAGGTGTCTCCTTAGCCGTGCTGGTGCCGGAGCAGGCTGGAGGCTCGAGACCTCCTGGAGCACAGGCAGGGCAGGCAACTCCCTTGCACAGGAGCCCCTTGATGAAGCCCTCGCCTCGCGGGGCACGGCGCAGCAGGCCGGGGTCTGAAGGCCACGTGGCCGCCCCTGCCCCATCGCCCACGCTCTAGAAGACCCCTTTCCCGGCCGATGTCTCCTCATCCTCCAAGGTCCAAAGCAGGCCCCCGGGCTGCGGGTCCTGCCAAGCCCACGCGGCCCGAGCAGGCGCTCGAGGAGGGGCGAAGGGGGCTGCGTGTGCCGGGCACTGGGAGGGGACCCGGTCCGGTGCTTCACCACCGGGTGCTCTGCCCGAGGGTGGCAAGAAGGAGAAACGCTTCTGCTGCCGATGGCTTCTTTGTTAACCGGTGCGACGTGTTTTCCAGCGTCTACCGAGGGTGCACAGAGCATTAAAGGCTCCGGGGAGGGAGGTGAAAATCTGAATGCCTAGAAAGCAGTAAGCAGACTTATTAAATTGCAGGGTCCCAACTTTCAGCCAGGCCTCGGCCTCTCCTGGCTTGCTCTGGGCAAAGACTAGCGCTGGCCTCTCAGTGTGTTCATTGGGGTGCGGAGCGTCCCACCGCGCAAAGCTCGGCACAGGGCCAGGGCAGCCCAGCAAACCAATGAGTTCAGAAGTTGCATTGCTACAAACACATCCCTGGGTCCTTGGTGTCAGTAATTCACAATATATTCCTAGAGGGCTCCAGGGGCTTCCTGTTGCAGCCCTGAGATGATGTGATGGGTGGCACAGAGATCAATGAAATTAAGTCCTACGACACGTACTCCCAAATGCCTCCTTCCATCCTTTGGAATGGAAATGCTTCTCAGCTGAGCCTCCCAAATGGTCTTTAGTTTCCTCCAGGCCCCTGCGTGGCCTCTGCATACTCCTACCACCTTTCTGTGGCCTGGTCTTGAGAAAGCCCCTCAAAATACCCCTTGACAAAAGCACTGCGAGGAACTTTCCTGAACAGCCCTTTGATAGTCACTGTCTGTGTATTATGATGGCAGGGGCTTTCCACATAGAAAGGATGGATGGGCAGGTACATGGATGGATGCATGGATTTAGGAGGAGAGCAGAGGAGAAAAAAGACAATTTTCTTGATTGGTCTCTTCTGGATTTCAAAAACAAACTTTCAGAGTGAGCAAACCAGATGCCTGAGTCTGCCACGGCCTTGGCGTGGGATGGACCATGTCAGAGACCCAAAAGGAGACAAACTAAAGAAGGACAAGGAAATCCCAACTTGATGGGAGCCCTTCCCTTTGCTGAAACTGAGCTCCCAGAGTGGTTCACACTAAGCTGTTTTTCAGGCCAAAGGGGCCAGTTTTCCAGTAGCTGGGTTGGATTTGTTTTCAAGGCACTAACCCACCTTGACCAAAAATGGAGCAATTTTGAGCTAGGAGGGGAAACAGGGCTCAGTCCCAGGACGGTGCCGTGCAGGAGGGCACTACAGGCCATGCTGCATCTCTGAACCTGCCCTGCACAATGTGCCCATGATCCACATTTAGAGCAAGGGAGCCTGCAAGGACCGGGAGCCCCTTCCCCATCCCGCTGCGCTCCTAAGAGGACCTCACGTCTCCTCTGCTCGGCCGGTCCGACCCGTTTGCCCCTTGCTGAGCAGCATTGGGTGCAGTGCTCCCAGATGAGAGCCCAGGTTCTGCCTGGAAAACACACAAGGTTAAAGTCACTTCAGATTATGAATGAGGCCTTTTAGCATGACTTAGGCTTACAAACCCTGCAGGCTCTGTTGCAGCAAGAAGACTTAACGCTATGGTGAAACGGGCCTCACCAACTCAGCTCAGTGAGGGCCTGGCCCAAAGCCCAGCAGAGCCAGTGAAAAGACCCACCATTGCACTCATAGCCATGACCATTCACATCACATCACATCAGAAACATGTTGTTATTCAGCCAGAGGCTGGGGGTACCCTGTCCTGTCCCAAACCGATGCAATCCCAAGGATGAAATAGGGCACGATTTGCTGTCCCAATTGCACGGGTTTGTTTGGTGAGGAAGAAAATTTAGGAAAATGATGACCTAGGTGAGCCCAATTCAGGAGCAGAAATAAACGAGAGGTATGAAGCATGTTACCCCTGGTCATTCTGGTCTACTGGACATCAACGGTACCCAGGCCGTTAGCCTAGTGGCTCCTGCAAAAAATGCTCTTCTGGACACCTGTGCTGGCAATATTGCAGCGAGTTATAAATATTTTCCCTGGAGCAGGGATGCCCCCATCAACAATGTTGGCATCAAAGAGGGTGGGTTAGCAGAATGAGCCCTGGATCCCGTGGGGACAGCCGTGTTGCTCCTAGCTCAACTCTACGTCGGAGATGACAAGAGAGCAAAGCCGTGCTAGTGTCACACCATCCCCGTTTCACCAGCAGGCAGTGAGGGCAGAAAATGTACTTGTTGAAAGCTGAATCAGGACCACCTTGCACCCAGAGTGGGATTTCACTATGTTTTGTGCTCTGTTTTAATACCACGTGGCTTAACATTGCCTCGTACGGCCCATCTTCCCTTGCAGGTTCTAGGTCAGAAATGTCCTCTGGCTGCAATAGCTTCAAACCGAGTCATCTTCCCCATCTTTAACAAGTATCTCAGGTGATTGCAAAAATAGCACAGCCCATTTAATCCTTCCTGTCTGCTCAATAAAAGTCATTCCAGACCTGTTACCCCTTTCATGCTATAATAACTCCTCCTGTCCCACCTCCAGCTGCTGTTCAAAGTACTGGACCATAATCATTTCCCTCTTTCACTGTTTGATTTTATTTTTTATTATTTTTTTAAAAAGCCTTGTGTATTTGAACACTCTCCCTGGAGTGAGTGCTTTGAAAAGTAATCCGTATAAAAGCAAAGCGCTTTTTAAATGGCAGAACAAAACACTCATAAAAGTTCACAAATGGCTTGCTATTTAAATCTCATAAAAGCAGCCGAGTTAATTACTTCGGTTTGAAGGTTTCCTGTGAATTGTGCACTGTACCCAAGGTCAGCAAGAAAGAGAGAAGAATTTTTGGAAATGCTAAAGGAAAAAAACCCCAAAAGGCCCCCGATTTCCTTGCAAGCAAGGCGGCCAGGTAATGTGTGTGAAGAGCCGTTGGCTGAAGTTGTGTAGCTGTTACAGCCTGACAATGTGGCCTGGTGCTTGAAATACATATATTGGTTTCTTGCCCTGCTCTCTCCCTGGGGTGTTTACCTTTCCTTTTCTTTTCTTTTTCACGCTGCTCTGCTCATCCCCCAGGGTCTGAGCTGATGCCCAAAGCGCTGTCTACGCGGATCATCGGCGGTATCTGGTGGTTCTTCACGCTAATCATCATCTCTTCCTACACGGCCAACCTGGCCGCCTTCCTGACCGTGGAGAGAATGGAGTCTCCCATCGACTCCGCAGATGATCTGGCAAAGCAAACGAAAATCGAGTACGGCGCTGTGAAGGATGGAGCGACAATGACCTTCTTCAAGGTGAGACCCCTCATATGCTTCGCCACTCCTGGCGGAGATGCCAACACGAGCAGCGCCTGGGTTGTGCGCTCAGAGCAGCGGTCCTCAACCTTTGTAGACCCAAGGCACCCATCGCCAGACTGGGGGCGCCCGCGGAAAATGCCAACTCTTCCTTTTCTCTCCCCCTCTTTTTTTTTTGACTACAAAAAAAATAAAAATAATAGAGCATTTTTTTTCTTTTGCAAAGAACTCAGAAAGACCACACCAGGTCAGCATGGTTTTAACACTCTTGATTCCTGTTTGAAATCTCCAGGTATATCTTGTGAATCAGGTTTGCACACCCTAAGACTGAGTGAACATGGTGCCTTGGCACCCTGGTAGAGCATCACTGTCTTAGACCTATGAGAGTAAGACCAGGCAGGCATCTGCTAGGCCGGCTGGGTGGCTCTCGTCCTTGGGGACTGGTCACACTTGCATCTTTGCTAGGCCTTGTCTGTCCCACTGCGTCACTCAGACTATGGAGCACCCAAAACCCCGTCTCCCAGATGCTAATAGGTATGTATCTTAAGGCTGAATTGCACTGATATTATGGCTTCTGAAACAGGGACCTCCACTCCACACTGGTTCAGATGACCCAAGATGGAAGATGCATTCCCACATCAAAGCAGAGCTTCTGTCTTGTTATATAAATACACACACACTAGTCCTCCAGAAAGTCTTATTTCCTCCAGCATCTTCCTGACCTGCATCTCTTCCCTGATCCCTCAGCTACTTCTCAGTAATGACTCTCTGGAGCCCTTGAAGATAAAATGATTGGCTTCCAAGTGAATTCAAAATCAAACAGAAAGAGAGAAGTGGAGGGGGAAAAAAAACTAGATCTAGACAAATGCTATGCATCCTTTCCACCAATATTTTTAAGGCTATTCAGTCTTCATGGAAACACTGATGTAATCAAGTATTATTAGTACAAAAGCTCTCTGATTGCAATTTTCTGCAAGCCTTCCAGACAGCAAGGGACACGTATTGAATCAGGGGCCAGAGGCACCATCAGATGTCTGATATGCCCAACCACCCCTGCTCCAAGAGAATAAAAAAACAGCGAGCAGCAAAGGTATCTGAGGCCAAGGCTTGCTCATGGTTCCTTAATGCACAGAGCAGATTTTTAATTCTTTGTCTTTGTCCTTCGTTAGGAGCATTGTGGCATTTACCAACCTAATTTGCAATGAATGGTGCTTTGTTTGTAACGGAGCAGGCTACAATGGGTAATTGTTGCCTGGGCCTCTCAAGCACCCACTAATAGAACTACATCTTCTATACATCGTGAGAATAGGTAGAAAATTACATTCAAGAGAAGAGCTGTCCATTTTCAAACACAAAAAGAGGTGAACTTCATTGCATAAATTATTCACTTACCACTATGTTGCAGAAGTTTGATCCTCTAGAGAGATCATTACCAGGAATTATGGACTACTAGTAAGTAAAAGGCCCTTAAGGTCTGCCTTGGGCCTCTTAAACGCTAAGCTTGTGTAGTGCCTGACTATTCCCGTGCTACGAAGTTCTTGTAATAACTGCACCCTTCTCCCATTCCTAAATAGAGCAGGGCAGGTGGCCTGTCATCTACCTCTAATAATAGGTCAGCTGCGCAGCACAGATGAGGCTTAGGACTCGCAAGAAACCAGAATATTTCCAGGACCATTCTACCATGATCTCCAGAAAACAAGTGAACAGAGTAATGTCCTGAGAAGTACAGCGTTGCCCTCACCCCCATTTCGGGAAGCTGGCACTGTATTGTGCCATGCCGTCCGCTTGCCCCTGGGTACCAACCGGCATTCCCGACCGCGAGGGCCTGAGCAGAGAGGTCTGAAAAGGGAGGGATTCCCAGAAGGACGATCGTCCTTTCTCAAAACTGCCCCCCTTTAAACTCCCATCTCCAAATCGGCCACGCCATGCCTGCCAGCTCAGCTCACATCCTCCCCCCAACACCGATTTCAGAAGGCACAGGGTGAGGGAAGTCCATAGAGAGCAACCATCAGCTCATTTCTGGTCAACCTGGCAACACCCAGAACAGGAACAGGAGGCCAAGCACGCGCCGCACATGCGAGAAAGCACAAACTAGCCTCGGAGGGACTTCACTCTGCTTAGCCACCAACCTCAGAGGTTTCCACGCTCTCCATCACACTGCCTCTCAAACCCAAAGAGAAGGAAGCAGTAAGTAATTGTCTCCTCTAATAGGAAGTGTATTAAAGAATCGGTAACCCAAGAGACACTGTCACTCAGGAAATCCTAGAACAAGAGCTAACAGGATCTGGGGAGCAACGCGTCCAGCTGGCGTTAATAGCTAATCAGACGCTAAGTGCCTTGGAGGAAAGGATGCGAGTCGAAGGGAAGGGAAGGGAGAAGCAGACACCCAACGAGCCAGGGGAGGGGAACCGGATCCACTTTGTCTCTCAGCGATTTCTTTTCCGATTCTGTGTTAAAACTGGTAGACCACGCCTGCAAAAACTCGGGCAGCACAGTGCCACCAATACACTGCAGCCCACCCCGAGAAGGAAATTACATTAATTCCTTCAGATTAAAGGGAACTTTATTTCAGAAGTTGTCCGACACCGTGGAGAACATGTAAAGAGCTCTCACATTTTACAACTGCTTAGAAGATGAAAATTAATTGAGAGATTTAAGAAGGCCTTTGAAACCACAGTTGGGTTGTAAAAGAATGTGTTATGGAGAGAGAGAAGAAAGCAAAGGAAAGCGGGGAAATTATCTGGGGGAATAGGGTCCCTTGCAAACATGAGTTTCTGGTTGGTTTTTTTATTATTATTATTAAGTTGTGAGGATGAATTTTAAGTACGCTCAGACGAGGGAGAGGCTGGAAATGGGAGATGCAGGCTTGTAGCCTGTGCTCCTGGTAGGAATCTGAATCAGGCCAGCGAGTTCGATGCCAAACCAGAGGCTTCGCTGCATCGGCGCCGAGCACGACAGGGTTGTGACAGCCCAGGACCGCTCAGTGACCGAGGGGGAACGAGGGCAGACATCCCAACACAGCATCGCCGAGCTAAGTCCACACCGGCACCAGCATCTGAGCACCTTGCCGTCGCTAATGAACATTATCCTCCCAGCACCCTCTCAGGCAGGAAGAGCTATCTCCATTTTCACATGGGGCATTCATCGAAGATGAAGTGATTTGCCCAAAGTGAAACACCCTCTCCTCTCTTCACCCACCGCTGGTATAGCGTGCATGGCCAGATGTCCTAATACAGCCTGGCTGCAGACTTAACCAGGCAGTAAATGGCTCCTCGTGCAGGTCCACCCTGGGGGGCACGCTTTCCATCCCCAGCAAATGTCCGTGCTGGGTTTTGCTCTTTAACAACGTCCACCCTTCTTCAATGTCAGCTCCCGTGCAAGGCAGAGGAGTCGAAGTCTCTGCTAGCGCGGAGAGACCAGCACGCGGGGGGGACGGCGGCTCCCTGGCCTTGGAAGCCAGGAATGGGGCTGCCTCTGCTCCGGCTCCTGCACAACCGGCCTCAAGAACGCGCCTTTCCCCCTTGCATTGTTTTAATTCACGCGAAAATACACGGACCTAAACGCGACAAAAGTAGTTCGCATCTCAGAACCCGCCTGTGCCTGGAATACCATTATGAGTTCATTGGGCACCAAATAACGGCATCTAGATTAGACCATCAGCAGTTTAATAGCCAAGACTCATTAGAGGCAGCTGAAGTTCTGAATTTTAATAATGAGTGAATGGAGCAGCCCCGTCGCCTGCTCTCGGCGGTGACATTGGTGGAGCACGGCTCTGCTGTCCAGAGTCCCGGGCTTGCTTTGGGAGGCTGTGCACACGGGCTGCTAAAAAAATGCAATGTTTGTTGCTGTTGATTTAATTCTGCAAATAGGGCCTCAAAGACCAAACTCCTGCTGCTAGAGGTCAGGTTTCCTTCTGCACGGCCCCCGAGCTGCGGCACCTGCACACTCAGCGCAGCAGGAGAGCAGCCGCGAGGCAGAAACCAACTCTACACGGAGTTTAATTAGCCTAATAGGAGTCTTCTGTGGAAATAAGGAAAACTCTTTGCTGATTTGTATCATGGAGGACACGATGCCTTTATAGCTCCTAATCCCTCTCTGTCAGGCTCGTTCTTTGGACAGCCCACAACTACCTAGCAGAGCATACTGAGACTTCGCAGGATATTTTATTTTGCCTTGATTACTGATTTCCAATGGGGAAATTCCCCTACCACTTCTCCAAGCAGTGGGATGGGCAGGACGCCTCATCTGGTTTTCACATAAATGGAAATGCTGTTGAGTCTCCTTCGTGATGACCCTCCCGCCCCAGCCCGGCCCGGGTCCCGCTTCAGTGCAGCCGACGCTCGGGTCTGGCGTGTCTTCGTCCTGCATTGGGAGGGGGTTGCCCTGCAAATGCTATCAGCTTTATGGCAGATATTCTTGAGATGTATTTAACAAAGTCCGTGGGCATCCTGGATGAGAGGATGCAGGCACCATCCCTGCTCAGGGCAGTCACTGCTGCGGGTTGGATTTGTACCGACCAGAGACACCTAGAAGGAGACCAGAGCTGCCACCTTCCTCATTTCAGGACGAGGGGCCCATGCCTGATCCCCTGGGCCAGGAGCTCAGCCGTCCCTGGCTCTGGAAGCTCCCTTTGCCCACCTGCAGAGCTGTATTCCTGATGCCTCCATTCCCTGGTTCCTGCAACTTGCCCTTTCGTTTCCCATGTGAAGAAGACACGGTGCATCGCTTTGGTCTGCAGCTTGCCTTGCCTCCAGCAGCATCGTGGAGCTGTAGCCAAGGAGGTCAGGACTAATCAGCTGCGAGCAGAGCCAGAGGCAAGAGAAGGAGCAAAGCTAGAAATCCCTGCCCTCCTTCCCTCAAGAAGAGCCACAGCAAGCCGGAGAAGGGCGCCGTCTGCGCGCCGCGGCATTGACCGTCCCAGGGTTTTGTCCAAAGCCTGCTGGAAAGATGCCCTTTGGCTCAGGTCAGCGCGTGCCTATGAATTAGGCCCAGGCCTTGGACTTGGTTATGCAGAGGCTATCTCTGGGCACTGCGTTACATCTGCAGCCGCGAGTCAGGTCAGCTGCTGAGCTGAACCACGGGGAGCGTTTTGCTGACTTCACTGGTGGGTTTCAGCCGCGTGGAAAGCACTTTTGAGAAGTGATTCATTGCCTGGGCATGCGGATCGGATAAGCTGGACAATGAGGGTGCCAAGAATATGAGGGAGCAATTAATTTAGGAACAGTGTCTAGTTTGCGTTATGAACAGAAGGCCTGCGTTGTGTTTTGAGAAGGATGCCATCTCTCACCGAACAGAAATGCCAGTTTTCGTGTGCCTGTTGGAGTATTTTATATATATAAGCAAGCAAAAAAAATATACAAGCAATTATATTATATTATATTATATGCAAGGAAAGCAAAATATATATATGTTTAACATTTATAATTTAGCATTTCTCTGTGTGTATACACATAGACACACACACAGAGAAATGCTAAATTATAAATGTTAAACACATATATATTTTG
>NW_017728940.1:439948-464718 GCF_001723895.1 Crocodylus porosus | reverse complement strand
TGCTTTGCTTGCTTGTGTTATATGTATTTGCTTGTACAGAAATGTAAAATTCTCAAGATTAAGTATCTTCAGTTGGTGAAAATCAATTCATTTCTTTGTACGGGTTGGAATTGAAAACCGCAAGCCTGAAAGTAACTTTCTTGCCAATTTCACGACAAAAAAAAGCATGTATGTCTTGGCAAGTTGCCTCATATTGGCTCCTCTAAACTATTCCATTAATATATTTGGGTGACTGGTCTTGAAACACTGGTTATTAGAGGCAGCTTCTGAGCTGTGACTAGAAGGACTGGATTTAGAGGCATCTGCAGCGTCCGGCGCATTTGCTCTGTCGTGTGGGGCTGTTGTTCAGCGTTGTCATAAAAGCCGTGGACTTGGAGCGCGACGGAGAGGTCGGCGGCACCAGGCTGGGCTCTGATGTCAGCGGCAGTGATGTCAGAGGAGGAGCGATGCTGCTGATGTCAGCAGTGAGCTCAGTGTGAACGGGTGAGCAGTCACGACCTGGGTGAGCAGCCAGGGGTTCATTGGCTGTGGGTCAGCACCTGCCCTGGTGTGCTGCATCTCAGAGGTAGCCTCTGTCCTCTCCACGCGTGCCGGGATGCTGGACCACGCGAAGCTCCCCGCCGGGACCAGCTTCTAGATCTTCATGCCTGGGAGCAACCAAGCAGTTTCCCTTCGCTGACCCCGTCCAGCGCGCCCCAAGCTCCCTCCAGGGGATGGGAAGCCTCATAGCCCTGCAGCAGGACAGGGCAGGGCAGGGCAGGGCAGGGCAGGGCAGGGCAGGGCAGGGCAGCCTGGCTGCAGGCAGGCGTTGTTCACTCATTTGCCCAAAACAGCCTGCGCGCATTGAACAGCAGCTCCCTACTCAAAGAGGCTTTAGCATCCAACCATGGCTCAACAAGGCTTTGGTTTGTTTTTCAGGCTGGCTGATGAATGCTAATCAAACTTTTAAAAATCATTACTTAGCTGTTAAGATCAATAGGTGATGGGGCAGCTGATTAACTCCAAAAGCAGGCCCAATTAATGGTGTTCTTTAGTGACCACCTATTTAATAACCAAGTGATCGCTGTGTGCATTGAGGAAGCCTTTGATTCCCATGAATGTACTGTCTGGGGTGATACAATAACGTAAAAGGGATTTGCTTCCTATGCAATTGCAATCTCACCCTCATTAGAGAGGCTCTTCTTTGAAGTGTGACTGGAGGCTTTCAGGGGATGGGGAGGAGGAGGATTAAGAGCATGAGCCCATGACAGTTTTATCTTGAACTTTTTCCATTCCTCCAGCCCTGCAAGATGGGGGAGTGCCCTATTCACGCAGTCTGCTCCAACAGAAGTCGCCTTCTAGGATAGGGAATTTCCTGCCATACAGAAGAAATAATAAAGACCATGTCTCAGACCTCCCTGAGCACTGCTTAGCTGCCTTTGTCTACTGCCCCTTGGGAAAGGGGTAAGGGACACCACCCACCATTTGCACTGATCTCTTATAGACCCATGCACTTACTTTCCCCACCCCCTCTCTCCTTGCTCAGATTTGCAATCAGACAATCACCACCAGTTAGGTGACTATAGCAATATTTATTACTACTTAAAACAAAAGGAAACTTGTACAAGTTCTGAAGACCTTATACCAGATCTGATATACTCTGTATTATGTTCTGGGTTTACTGTTAATAATGTATGGAAGAGCTTTTCACATTGACAATAGTCATTTTTTTAATTGGGTCTTTATTTATCCCACTAACCCTTGCTATGACGTTCGAAGTCACAATGGGTGCTTCTTCACTAGAAAAAGAAGTGTGCTCCTAGCATACATGAGCTGTGATGCCTGGGTAGCAAATGCAAGATAAAATCCCAGGGTAAACAAGGCAGTTGGTTGTTGGAAATGCTTGAGCAGATCTACTTGGGCACAAGTTATCAGGGTCAAGGGAAGCTGAGCTCCCCACGGTCCAAGTGCTTTATCTTCACTAGGATTGTTCCCCATGTTAGTTTGCTTATCTTCATTAACACAAGATAAGAACACACATTTTATCCTGGTGAAGGCAATCCAGTAGCTCTCAACATCGTTAAAGTCAAGGCGCCCTTTGGAAAACGCCAGCCGTGGCTTTCACTCGTTTCCTGATTGCGGGAAGTTGTGCAGTATTTCTTCTCTTGCAAAGAGCTCAGAGCCCAACACATCAGGATAGTTTTGACTCTGTGGATTCCTATTTGCAATTTTGTGCATCACATGTAGGTGTTTGCACAGCTAGCAGTGCCGATGCTGTACGGCTCCCCAGGACACCCCCAAAAGGACCGTGCAGCGCCCCAGTTGAGAGCCATGGCTCTAGAGGCATTGTGGCTGAACTCATGGCGGTGAAGAGAGCAGGAGGGACAGCTGTGGATTGCGCTAACGAGTTTGACGCTGCAGCTCTGAGGGGCTGTTCCCACTTTTGCTCTTCTGAGTGGCTCCGTGCGGGGTTCCTGGGTCTTGCTTCTGTTGGTTCATTAGGCACGAATGAGCCACTGTAAGGAGCTCTTGCAAAACGAAGTGCACTCATCAAGGTGCGTTGTAACGACAAGGACGTGCTTGCCACTGACCCCGGCTCATGCTTCATGCTGCAGACCAGAGCGGGGAGACAAAAGGTCATCCTCATGCCCTTTCCCTCTCCACCAAGCGGGCTTCTGAGAGGGGCACGAAGCAGTAGCACAGCAGCTAAGGGAAAAAACGCAGCATTATCCCATCATTTCAAAATGCAATTAAGTTCTTCCAGTCAGTGAAGGGGAGCAATTTAAGAAGAGAGATGAGAAAAAATGGTTTTTCTGTAGCAGGGCGGCCTGTCGCATGTAATTTAAGTTGCTTGAAGAGCTACAATGCCTCATGCAAGTCCTATTAGCTTCACTAAATGCAGCATATTGATTTTTTGCCAGTTTACTTTGCTGTGTGCTTTAAACTGGGAGAACACGGATGCCGTTAAAGAGCTCTGTGTCAACATCCAAGCAGCATTCAATGCAGAAGGAGCGAGAAGGGGAGTGCTCGTGAACTCCGAGGTCTTTGCTGTGAGCTGTAAAAATGTTAAACAAGTCTTTATCAGCGAGGCGAGTGTGTTATTCATTTCAATTATGCATTGTAATGTGCAGATATTTAATAATCCTCCGAGGGCTGAGTTTGCTGCTGCTCTTTGAGGCTCAATAGACAAAACACATCGAGTTCAGTGCCCTGGGCCAGTACAGGAGCTGGGGTAAAACTGCCAAATCCAGTGGCGGCTTCCTGGGCCCCGGGGCCAAGTGGGTTTCTGTTGGCCTCAGCAGGATCACACCCGGGCTGAGCGTGCAAGGGGAAGCAGCCTGAGGGGGGGCAATGAAGCAAGATGGGGGATGGCACCACGCAGCACGGATGAACACTTCAGTAAGGGCTGGATTTTAATCCTTGGACCTCATCTTGCTTAGTCCCGCTGGAAGCACCACCACGAACATCCCTGTACCCTTTTCTTAAGGAGATGTTGCTGAATGCCCCTCTCCAGGGTCTTCTTTCTCCTCTCCTGGCAAGCTTGCTCATCTTCCTCTGAGCCCCCAGGCCGAGGCTGGGGGGAGCAACGGCAGTGGTGTGAGGGGTATCGGACCGTGATCGTCCACGCGGGAGCTCTGCTGGGGACTCCTCCAAGAAAACCTACTTTCCCCGATATCCCCCGGTCCGGGATGGTCGGGAACGGAGCGGCGGGCTCGCGTCGTGTCCTGCCTTCTCGTGGGACCTGTGCTCTGCTGCAGACCCAACGTCTGACCAGACAGCCGTGCATGCAGAGGGAGGGAGAAGGGGAGTGCAGTTTTGCCCCAGCTCCTGTACTGGCCCAACTTTGGCCCAGATCCTGGACTGAAGGTTTGGCACAAGCCTCTGGGTGTTTTTGCAAAGGACACAGTGCACACGTTTGCCCCATCTACTCCATCTTGTGTGGCAGAGGCTGCCTGAAGTCTGCTCCGCTACTTTCCTGCATTCTCTTCCTCTGGCAAGAAGCAGCACAACCACGGGATGAAGTAGCTGGGGCAGGGGCTGGGGCCGGTCCCGCTTGGAGCAGGAGGTCGCGCTAGATGTCACCCACGATTCAGTGATCCTAGCAGACAAGTGGCGTGGTAGGAAGGAGACCTGTCGCTCATACTAACAGGCCGGTGCTATGTGCTGAGCCCTAAGTAGGAGCCTGGCCTAGTCTGCATTGCTGAGCCCCGTGGGCGTTATCCTCCTGGGTCCCGCTCTGCAACACCCCCTGTCACTGCCATGCTGCTGTTCTTGCCACAGGTGCATTAGGGCTGCCTGGTTCCTGGCACACGTTGCAGGGTCCCACCTTGCAGATCTCACAGTCGGAGGTCCCATCCCTGCACAGATTTGTGTCCTTTCATCAACTTTTCACCAGCGAGTCACCCCAGAGCTCTGGGCCACTGCCAAACACCGGCTTTCCCAAGCTGGCCCTCAGGCCAGCCAGGACGCACGTTTCAGTTGCGCGTAGGCCGGGGTTTGAAGAGTGACGGCATCCATACCAGACGTTGTAGCGTGCGGAGCCAGCACACGTCGCTCCCGTCGCGTGTTGATACTCCCGTTCCCCATCCCTCACCAGCTCTGCTGCAGCATTTGGCAAGGTGGCTGCTTGATGCAGTGGGCTAATTAGTGCATCCACCAACCATATGGAGGGCTGAACTTGGACTTCCCTGAGTGCGCTTACATCAATCATGAATGAAATGGCTGCTCCAGACATCCACACACACTTGTGGCTGCACACAGCATGCCTGGCTGTGAAACGAAGGGTGCGTCCACCCCGTGATCCCCGGTGTGATTGCAACCTGTGTCATCTCAGCAAGCTCACCCGCCTGCACGTGGTAGGAGCTGCTCGGACGCAGCCAGTGAGTCTTTCCCGCGGGTCTGGATGGGTAGGTTGAAACCTGTGCTGCTCCAGCTGTTGCTAACATGCCCTGCACACTCACCTCTGCAATACAGGAGCCAGACAGGTGTGTGAGGTTCCCACCCGCGCACACTTCCACGCAGCCTTCTCAGACAAAGGCACCGGCTGTCACTGCCTTTGGTTACAGCCTGTATAACAGACAGCTCAAAGCGGTGAACTTAACCGCTGAGCATCACGTTTAACACTTAATGCAAAGAAAACACCTCATTCCTTTCCATCCTAACAGATTTTTGAATGAGCAAATAAAGATAAAAATTCATATAATATGACAGTCTGGAAAATGCGCCATCCTTCTTCTTATAGGATGTCTGCTGTTAGTGGAATAGCATCCTTCTTCTTCTTTTTTTTTTTTTAGCTGTTGCAAAATATAGCAGATTCCTCACTAATGTTTCTGCACATCTGTTTGTGTAGAAGCGTTAAGCTTTTCTGACAGTAATACGTATCTCAGAAGGGATACAGGCTCCCTTGTGATGGACAGAAATATAATGAGGGACGAAAAGCAGGAAAGAGAAACATGCTCGCAGAAACAGCCCCTCTCCTCTCTCATTGGGTAGAAATGTTCAGAGATAAGCAGAATTCAGGCTGGAAACCAAGCCATTTAACAGACATGTTGATAGCCTGTCACAAGAGCAACTTCTGCAGGGCATCGAGGCCGGATGAAGCTGGATGCATTGCTGTACCTTGTATTTGTAGTGAGCTGGAAGTCCTCTTGTGCCACGTATGTACAGCACCAAGCACGAGGAGGGTCCCATCCTGGCCGAGGGCTCCTGAGAGCTACATCAGTACATGGAGAGAGGAGTTCATGTGGTTTATTATCCAAGGAGCTAAGGCCTCGAGGAACTGCGCTACGCTGCCGTTTGGCAGGGGCGGATTGGAGGTGGGGCTGGCGCTGGCTAACACTTACTGATGAGCACAACAAAATTGGAGATCCTCCACTGGAAAAAATGCTACTAAAAGGTGAAAAGTGTTGTCAGCAGTGGTTAGGATTGTACCAGCCATGGGACCCAGTCTCTCAAATCCCGTCCTCGTCCTTTCCCCGATAGCAGGTCCTCACCGAGTGCGGCTGTCGTTCCCGAGCACAGCCCCGCGTGGCTTTGTTCTCTGCTGCGACTGTGCATTTCCCAGTACAACAGTCACAATTTGAATGTTTCTGTGTACCGACCAGCAAAGATTAATCCATTTTTGGGGGGCGGGTGGGGCTTGGGGTGCACGTTGCTGTCGTTCCAGAAATCCAAGATCTCCACGTTTGAAAAAATGTGGGCTTTCATGAGCAGCAAGCCGTCCGCCCTCGTTAAAAATAATGAGGAAGGCATCCAGAGAACCCTCACGGCTGATTATGCCCTGCTAATGGAGTCAACCACGATTGAATATATCACACAAAGGAATTGCAACCTGACCCAGATTGGAGGGCTAATTGATTCCAAGGGCTACGGCGTAGGAACTCCCATGGGTGAGTGACAATGTGCAATTTGTACACACAGCCTGGGAGCGGAGCTACTTAGCATACAGGCAACAGATGGGATTTGGCTCCTGGTTCCCAGGCGGGTATTTCCGCGCAGCAAAGCCCACGGTGTCTGCCCGGCGAACGGGAGCGTGACCGGCCCTGCTGCAAGGAGGCACGCTCCCTGCCCCGGCGACTCCCGTC
The DNA here is from genome assembly GCF_001723895.1 of Crocodylus porosus. Classification (NCBI taxonomy): domain Eukaryota; kingdom Metazoa; phylum Chordata; order Crocodylia; family Crocodylidae; genus Crocodylus; species Crocodylus porosus. Next base: position 458,155 of record NW_017728940.1, on the reverse strand, counting down.
CATTCCCCTGTTCTTCCGCAGGTTCGCCGTACCGGGACAAGATCACCATTGCCATCCTCCAGCTCCAGGAGGAAGACAAGCTGCACATCTTGAAAGAGAAGTGGTGGCGAGGGAACGGCTGCCCGGAGGAGGAGAACAAGGAGGCCAGTGCCCTGGGGATACAGAACATCGGGGGGATTTTCATCGTCCTCGCGGCCGGCCTGGTGCTCTCCGTCTTCGTGGCCATGGTCGAGTTTCTCTACAAGCTGCGCAAAACGGCAGAGCGCGAGCAGGTATCGGCTTTCGTGCTCTCCCTAACCCGGGGGAGGGGTGCTGGCTGACCCCGGTGGGTCCACGGAGGCTGGGGGCCGTGCCCAGTGCTGCTCTCTCTAGTCCATGGGACCTGGATGTCTCGACACCCCCGCCCCAGTGCCCCCGAGTCTCGCAGGGCTTTGTCTCCAGCAGGGACTGCAGGTTGCAGCTGCCGTGGGCCAAAGAGGCTGCAAAACCTTGCGGGCCATGCAGGGAGGCCAGCCCATGACAGAGCAGAGCAGAGCAGGGGTCTTCCACCCCGGGGCCTGTTTGGTGCCCAGCGAGGTTGCATCGTAGCACGGGTGCCTATTGATCAGGCGCACGCCCTCAGGAACGGGGGAGGCTGACGAGGAGCAAAACCACCAGCAAACCAGCCGCTAGCCAGGCACACATTAGTCCCAAAGGCCAGGGCTCGGCGGGCTGTAGACGAGCTCCAGCTCCCAGGGGTATCCCTGGCACCGCTGTCGATCGCCCTGTAGCTCTGCCCAGGCAGCAACATGCCAACGCGGGCAGGGGGAGCCGGGAAACGGCTCACTGGAGCCCGACGGGCCGAGCCCCGGGCGCGTGCCCCTGGCAGGCGCGGAGCCGCAGCCCCCGTGTCCCCGAACGCTTTGCTGAGACTGCTTGTGCTTTCCCCGCAGCGCTCCTTCTGCAGCGCCATGGCGGACGAGATCCGGCTCTCGCTCACCTGCCAGCGGAGGGTCAAACACAAACCCCAGCCCCCCGTCATGGTGAAGACCGATGCGGTGATCAACATGCACACGTTCAACGACCGGCGGCTACCGGGCAAGGACAACCTGACGTGCAACACCGGATTGACGCCCGTGTTCCCGTAGGGCTCGGGGGGCCGGGCCGGGCCGGGCCGGGACGGGACGCCCTCTCGACGAGGGGAGAAGGGATACAAGTACATTAAAAAAAAAGCCTGGTTTGGTTCAGTTTCAAGAACAAGGCCTTTAAGACACAACTCCATCAGTCACCGGACTAGGGACGGGAACTGCAACGCATGGGCTGTAACCGGAGTGGGGGTGTTGCGGGGCTCTGGTTTTGGTTGGGGGGTAGTTCTGGGGTTTGGCTTCATTTTCTTTTCTCAGAAAAGGCTTTGGCCCTACACGCCTCATGGAGACCAAACCCCGACGTCTGCACGCACGAAGGCGAGCAAGAATCAAGCCAAACGGACCCGCAGTGGGTAACGAGGACCCCCCCCACAAACCCAAGGCTTCCTTTAGCATGGCAATAAAAAAGAACCGTTTTTGTTCGTGCCGGCGTGGAACGACGGACCGTCCGTGGGAGCATCCGTTCCAGGCAGACACGCAGCACACGTCATGTCCAGGAAGAGGAAAAGAAGAAGAAACGGCGGTCGGAGCCGCCCCTTCTCTCAGCGCCGCTCACTGCGACCCTTTACCTCAGCGCGGTGCTGGCTTTGCGTGGCCAGGCGCAGGAAGGCCACGCGTGCGTGACGGGAGAAGGCCAAAGGGGTCTTGAGATATGTCAGAGATAACAAGGGGCCCGAGGCCTGGATCCGCAGCCCCCGGGGGAAGGGACGTGGCGGGCGCTGCGCCCGCTGGGAAGCAGCCGGCGCTCCCGGGTGCCCGGTCTCCGCACGCTGCCCGCGGCGGGGCTGTGGGCGCCGGGTGCCAGCCCCTTCCCCGCTGGGTCGCAGCAAAGGAGCGCACGGCGCCGGCGAGTCCGCACACTCCCACGTGAGCGAGAGGGGAAGTGCGAGAGCCGTTTCCAGGAAGCCAGTGTCACTTGCACCAACAAACCAGACAGCGGTGAATAATTGGCCATTTTGTGTTGGTGTTCACATCAGGCGGGGGGGAGGAGCAGCTGGTTCGGTACAAAACGAGCGTTTCGTTTGGGGTATTCCCGGGACATCCCAGGTTTCTAGACAAGCAGGCCGTGCCCCTTGGCCAGCGATGCTCTGCCCCGCACGCGGCATTGCCCCTTGGATTGTGGGTGGGGGGAAGACAGGTTAAAACACTGTCCCATGAGCCCACCCTGATTTCCAGCGCCCGCCCCGCTGTGCAACCCACACGACTTCAGCCCCAATTGCCAAAGACCCGTCTGCTGTTTGGGAGGTAAATCCCCGATTTTGTCCTCGGGCAGGTCACTGCTGCATTTCCTTCTCCTGGGCCATTTCTGAAAGCAGAGCAGGCGACAGAGAGACTTCCCTGCAAGGCTGCGGGAAGAGTGCCAAAAACACGTTCAGCTTTCGTTGAACTAGGTTGGGGTGAAAACCTAAATGCCAGAGTAGGGGAAGATGACGTCCCGCGTGGTTAACGTGCCGGGATAGCAGTCTGCTGCATGGGCCCACGGCCGCCCGCGCCGTCAAGTCTGGCTCCCGACCAGCCCCGGTCCCTCCTGCGCCCCGGGCAGCCCCCTCCAGCCCTGCTGCCGGCTCTGCAGGGGGGCTTCGCCTGGCTGGTGCCACCGTAGCCAGGGCTTACTGACGCAGCAGAAGTTGGCTGCCAAACTGACCCAATTTGCTGTCCTCAAATTCAAAAGCACTTTGTAGACAGATTGCCTGAGCCCAGAGGAATGGAGCTGTTTGTAGCTGGTTTAAGATACTTCATAGTTTTCCCTTTCCTGGATTTTTCCCCTTTTTTTCTTTTCTTAGCTTCCAAAGTGGTGATTAGATTGGGCTCAGAAGCAGCAAATGCACTCTGAGGAGCAGCGCTGCTGCTTTGCCCTGGAAAACGTAAGTTGCTTTGGCTTGGGTTTCATTGTCCCTGCAATGAAAAGAAGGTAAAAACAAGCGGAGCCTGGAAAGAAAGATGCTAATCTGTATTGTCTTCCCCCCAGGTAAAACACACACAGAGAATTTACTGTGATTTTCATATTTTTCTTTTTTTGTAGAAGCCATTACAAATGAGAGGGGAAAGGTGGCAGGCTCCTCTCAGCCGGCTGCTAATAAGAAAGGTGGCAATTTCCGAAATCCCACTTCTGCCCTCGAGACGGGATGGAAGGAGGCGTCCGTGGAGCCTGGGCTCAGGGGCCTGCGCGGAGAAGACAAGTCCGCCCCCAAAACGCCACGCGCGGCTCTAATGCAGCCTCGCAGACGACAGCTGCCTTTCACGGCAGCAGGCAAGGACGCTGCAGCCTTCCTAGTTTGCCACCATAGGCCCGGACGTGCGTTCGCATTTCCAGCCTCGCTCGAGTTGAGTTTAGACAACTCCGGTTCGTCTTTCAAAGAAACGGCTGACTTCAGATTCTGGGTGCCACACACATAGGTTGCATCCCAGCAGTAACTTCGTCTCTCTCGCTGAAACGATGAGAAAGGAAGATCTATATCGAGAGCAGAAGGTGGCCAGGAAAAAACACCTCCCTTTCCCAAAGCTAGCAACTTCCCTCTGCACTTCTGAGCAAACGGCCCCGCTGCCCTGACACGCATTTTTTACATTTCCTCGGGGCTTTCTAACCTGTAGGAAACAGCAGATTTCAAAATCCAAAAGGAAGCTAAAAGCAAAGCCTGAAATCTTCTGGGTACCCACTTCTTTCTTTAAATGCTCAGAGCTCCAGAGAGATAACAAAACACTGGACAAAGCAGCTTCCATTGTACTCAGAATATTTTTTTGAATAAATGAATAAATGTAACAGCCACTATTTATTGATCACCAACAAGAGGCGGGCGAAGTTTCACTCTCCACTGTTCCAGATTTGCAGGTGACCATCTGGAGTCCCCAGTGGTTGTTGCCAGCAAGAGAAATCCCTGCAGATTAACCTTTTCTCTCCTAACGCGACAACTGCAGTAAATTGGCCATGAAATAGTCACCTATCACACACCTCCAACCTATGGTGTTACATTAAAAATCCTGTTTATTAAAACGCGCGACACAGCAGCAAGGAAATGCTCCGTGCAGGTGAAAATAACAACTTGGAAAGCAGAGGAAATATCCAAAAGCCAAACCTAGATTGGACCGTGCATGAGAGACAAAAGCTAACAGGACCATGGCTAAGCAGCCCTTTCGGTATGTGTTGGACACGCAGCAGACCCGGGCAGCACACGGGGTGGATAGCAAAAGGGTGCGGGCAGGAATATCCAGGGGCTGAGATGGGCGAGTGCCCAGGAAGCACTTGCTGTCACCTGGATGAATCTGACATGAGAAAGGTGCTGGATGGAGAGGGACCTCCTTTGCACAGGGCAAACCTCCATCCTGCGCTGACAGCAGAGAGGACGGGTGCTGGTCCCGGGCCTAATGACAGCGGATTCCCCTGGATCACCTCCTCGTTCCCACCCACGCCTGGGGCCGGCTTCTCGCAGTCACTGCAGGGAGAGGAAGACAAAGAGCAGAGTGCACCGCTGTTACCAGCATATGCTGCAGACACACGTCTGCTCTGATAAATGAAATGCAGATTATCGTAAGAGTGCCATCACATTTTTCCCCTGCCTCCTGGAAACCCCGTTTGCAACAGCAGCCAGGGCGGAGATCACATCCTCTCCTCTCCCCTGCCGCAGCTCCAAACGCTCCCGGGTGGGGACCGAGGTGGGCCGCGGCGCCGAGGCAGTGCGCTCCCTTGTCCAGCCCGCCGTGCGGCCCTGCTCTGCTCACTGCATTTAGCAGTTTGCAACTGCAGCTTCCTCAGACTGTCCCGGCTGCCCCCCAGAGTCACGGATGAGATCCCCTGCCTCCCGAGCGAGGCATGTCCCTGCCCAGGTACTCGGCGTAAGCTGATGTTGCTCCACCGACTTCAGGGAATGGCAGCAGCTTGGTTTTCTGCATTAGGTTGGTCCGTTTCCAGCAGAGTTTAGGGATCGGTAATACAGCTCCCAACCTTCTTTGTGCTGCAGCAGCCCTGCCGAAATAGCTTTCAAGTTACTCTGCCTTTGCATTGCCGTAGCTGGGATCAGAAGCCAGCCCAGCAGGCTGCACAAACACTTGGCGTGCATCAGCTCTTCACGCCAGGTTGCCTGCACAATTGGACGCACCAGTGTCTAACTGGAGATGAGCGACAGTGAACTGAGAGCTCAGCAGAGATTTCACAGGCATCTTTGGGATACGTAGAAATGTCAATCCAAAGGAAAGCCACTTTGCAAGCCATGTTGTGACACAGGATTGTGCTTCTTGAAGACCATAGATAGGCCTCCACCATTTTTAAAATGCACCTCTGCAAATTCTGGGAGGGGAAAAGCAGCTTTTGGCTTCTAAATTTAGCAAATTTTGGCTTCTAATTTGCTAAAAATGCTGCTGTCTCAGCTCACAGTTGCTATCTTGTACTGTATTTGCTCTTTCCATTTTGACCTCTATTTAGACTGACGAAGTAACACAAGGGTGGGTTGTGTTTTGGGTGAGAGCTGGGTATACCCCGAGCCTAGGGTCTAGGAAAGCAGGCTGGATATACAAGGTGGGGGGAGGTTATGATTCAAGGTATTCCTCTTTCCAAGGTGCGCAACTGAGTCCAGTCCTCCGGTAGGTTATCGTGGCAGGAGACTGAGCCAGGACTGAGCCCCACGGTGTCTCTGGGTGGCAGACATCAACCTGGAGACACGCGTCCTGCACCTTCTGGCTGCAGCACTGGTGTCCTTGCAAAGGCAGCAGCCCTGTGCGACGTGCCGACCTGCTGTGCGAGACCGAGTCGAACCCACACGCGTGTCTCTGAACTCCCCGCAGCTCCCCTGCTCCGGGAAGCACCCGCTGGGCTGCGGCTAGCAAGCCTGCTGGGATGGGGTGGATCCCCGAGCGCTGCTGTAGATGCCCTCCACCATCTCTCCCTTGCTTTGACATTTCTCAAGAAAATAAAGAACAAACCAACAACAAAAACGGTCTCCACAACATTCAGGGGATTTTCCTTTGTGGACATGCAGAATTTCTATGAATATAGTTTTTTTGTAAACATTTTGTAACGATTTTGGTTTCATAGTAACTGTGTTACTTGCTGATCATTCTAGGCTGATGTAAATACAATTTCCAAAAAAACAAAAACAAAAAAAAAGAGACAGAAAAAATTCTGATTATTTTCCTTTTTAAGACACTGTGATATATCAAAAGTGCACAGTTTGCTGTATGAGGTAATATGGTTTTAAATTTTAAATAAAAAAAAACATTTCTAGAAAACAAAGACACGGTGGCCCTCTTTGTTTTAAAGCTGCTGCTTCTCCCTTGCTGAAACCTGAGGTTCATCCGGCAAGGAGCAGCGGAGCCGGTTAATGCTTCCCTCACCTGCCTAGATAAGCATCCAGACATCCCCAAACAAAGCCAGGCAATCAACCAACACCAAACCAATATTATCTCTCACAAAGGTTTTACCCCCGAAGGAGGGAGCAGCAGGCTCCATGGAAACCAGGAGGGTTTCTCCGTGTGCATCCGAGCGCGCGGCGGGCGCCACAGTGAGGGAGACGAGGAGAGCCGCAGACTGGTACCGAATAGGTGGGGAGAGGACCTATGGCAGGCCACGCCATCACACACACGTGCACGCGAGCGAGCGAGCAAATGAGGGGACTCTGAGACCTGGTGCTCAGTGCCTCTTCCCTGCGTTTGGGGTGGGGGTGATGGTTGATGAAGGGAAATACTTTAGGCTCCTTTGTGCCACCTGTCTTGTGGGCTCTGCAGAGGACCTGGGGCATGGTTAGAGCAGCCTCGGGGTTGCTCTGCTCCCTGCTGCATTTCCCAGGGCCCTCGGGAAGCAAAGCCGTTCGGCTGTGCTCCCAAACCACCCCGGGGAGCAGGCCCATGCAAACCCTCGCACTAGCCAGGCTGGGGAGCTTTCCTCTTGCAAGGCACCCTGAATCGGGGGCCCTCCAGGCTGGCACGGCGCTGCAGGCCGCTCCGGTCAGTTATTCTGCGCCCCCAGTCGGGAGCCTTTCCAAGAGACCCCAGAGCAGCGTGTCGCTGCTGAACCAAGTGCTGTGCTCGCCGCTCTCTGTTTGCGTGGAGGCAGCTTGGATGGCTTTGTGTGAGCTTTACAAGAACAGAAATGTTTTGACTGATAAATTGAGCCTAATTTAGCACAGCTCTCAGAGGGAGACAGAGCAGGAGACCGCACGCATCCAGGCTCCTTGCCGAGCAGAGCCAGGCAGGGGAGCAAGGCCGAGCTGTGTACATAGGGTCGGGGTCAAAGCCTCTGGGGTGCCCTGCGCCCTCCCACTAGCCGGATTTGGTGGGCTGAGCGCCAGGGCTGTTTCATGGCCAATGCACTTGCCATTCGCGCAATACCTGCTGAGGAGGGGAGATGCTTGTTGCAGGACACCGATGTGTTGGGAGAGCCCTGGCAGCCAAAGCTCGGTGCTGACAGCCAACCCAGGGACCATCTCCAGTAACACGAACCGCCGTGGTCCCGACCCCTCGGTGGAGCCGATGGCTGGAAGTTTGTTGAAAACCTTTCTGCTCTGTGATGCCTTCTCCACCCAGCTGCCACAGCCATTCCCCAGGATCCAGACTAGAAATTGGAGCGAGAGTCAGAGACCTCTGTTCATTAAGCCTCGCCAGCCCCCACTGGGAAGAAAGACGTGAATATTCCCATTTTGCAGGGGGGAATTTTTGCAAAGCCCCTGATACCCTTTTCCAGTGCCACAAAAAGAGAAGGAGGAAATAAGGAAGGAAAACTGAAATCCACATTTTGGTTTTTTCAGCCTTTCTTAAAGTGACCGTCAGAAAAAAGAAAATCAGGACATTTTGCTTTGGAGATTTTCCATGGAATAACACGCATGCCATTTGCCAAATAACTCTTAATACTACAGCTCTATTTTGTTCCCTTTTTTGAGGAATGGACCTTTTGGGGGGGTTCCTAGAACGCATAGGAAAATGTGCGACTCATGCCCCAAAAGTTAGCAGTCAGCCCCCCGCCCGGCCCCGGGCTGCTCCTTTTGATCTGTCAATGGGAGTTATGTTCTGAGCAAAATATGGAGAACCGGGATCAAAGGCCTGGTCCCAACCTCACTGAAGATCAAGAAAAGGTTCCCATTTGCCCACGTTTGATGAGTGAGGAAGAGCCAAACTGAGCACATGGCCTAAGGCCCCCACCCTTCCCCCGGGAGTCCTGTGCGCGGGAGGGGATTATGCCCTGGCACTCTGCAGAGAGGTTGCATGGAAGATGTCTCCCCGGGCAGCCACCGACCACCCGGCTGGAGCTGAGCTTGCACAGGCTCCCGCACTCCCGGAGGCTCCAAGACCTAGAAAATCCGTTTACGTCCTTCGTTCTCTTTTTGGTGCGAGTCAAAATGCAATTAAAAATCTTATTAGTTTAATAAAACCTTAACGGATTCAAAAGGCCAATGTTTATTATCTCCGAGTCTTTACGGCTCTGCTCTAGCAGGGAGTTTAGCATTGCGCGGATTCAAGGGCTGCTCTCCGACCCGCACGTGGGCCATTTGGAGGGGACGCGCGAATGGAAACCCTGCTCCTGGAGGCAGGGGACAATGTGGGAGGTTCAAACATCGTTCCAGAGGCCCCAGGTGAGCTGCGAACCCGCTGTGCCAGGCACTCTGTGCACGTGCACTCACTTCTAGTCCCCGTCCCAGCCGGGCTTGCAGTGTGCAGAGACTCGTGCAGCCGTGCGCCGAGCACCCGCCCGTGCCAATCAGACCAAGCTTGGCACCGGTGAAAGTCCGGGCCGCAGGACGCAGAGGCTTCTTGCGAGGGCATTGCTCAGAGAAGAGCCCTGCCCAGCGACAAGCACCGCCCTGATGGCCTGCACTGGGCTACATTCACATACACGACAGGAGCGGGCATCCTGCTTTTTAACGGTGGCTTTGATTCCTAGGGATGACCCCATCGTTGGAAGTCTCTTGGCCGTAGCCTCCCAGGCCTTCTCCCAGCGACTGCGGTGGGAGCTCGGCACCTTGCTCCCTTATGCATCTGGGGCTGATGTGCACAGAGACACGACGGCTACACAGGGGTTTAGGCTCCTGTATCACTCTGAACATTTTCCTCCATCCTGGCTTTCTGGGGGCAAAATTCAGCCTCTCATCCCCTGGCCTGAACCAAAAACCCCCAACTGTTTTCAGTGACTATGCGCTGGGATTTACATCCAGCTTTGCCCCATATTAATTAACGTAAGGGTCCCTCATGTCTGTTCTTGACCAGCACCTGGAAGTCATTGCCTTTGCTACTCCTTCCCAGAACAGCATTTCAGAAGAGGACTGGATTTTGCTTTTCTATCCTGAACTCAGATCAAAATGCAGAAAATATGTCAAAAAATAAAACACAGGCAGCAGGGAGAAGCTACTGATGTCTCTGCTGGGCTCCTGCTACAAAACCCTGAGCGGTAAGCAGCCTGTTTGGTAATTAAAGTCTCGTGTGCACCGAGTATCAAGGAAGAGGTGACTGCTCAGGTCGGGCCAGGGACATGTCTGACCCTGCCTCCCAAACCTGTGTCGGCGTTCATGCTGCGAAGGCTTGTCGCCATCAATCACTAATCACCAGCAACGTGGGAGAACCATTAACCTTGTCATTCAACAAATCACCTTCTGCTGACTGCGAACCCGCCGCCCCCCGCTGCCAATCACGCCGCGCATGAATAATTCATCCAACAACAGATTTCAGTCATAAAAAGGGGGAAATTTGTTATCCTCAGTCACCCAGTCCTGCCCCAGGATGAGACAGGAGGACAGAGAGGAACGGCAGGGATGCACTTCCCTGTCCCCAGCCCCGTTCACACGCAGTCTCAGGGGTGACAGCCCTGCGTGTCCCCCAGGGCACACCCTGGTGCTTCCCTTTCTCCGTTGCAATGGGCTCAGAGCTCCTTCCTCAGCAAAACACCCTGTGTTTTCACAGTCACCACCTGGGCCGGGGCAGAGGCGAACCATCCGCAGGCACCTCGCTCGGGACGAGCAGGCGAGATGCAGGGCAGCCTGGACAAGTTTCCAGGTGGAGGGCAGGGCACGGTGGCACTTCGAGGATGAGCTGGTTCAGGAGGCAGGCGTCTTTCTAAGCAGATCTGCTCTGCCAGATACAAGGGACCGATTCCTAGCTCCTCCCGAAGCGCTGCCCAGACACAGGCAGGACTCGGTGAGCATCAGGCTTGGGGCTGGCATCTCCTGCACTGCCGCCTTCCTGGCACATACCCGAGCAAAGGGGTCCGGGCAGGCTGGCACCCACCTTTGCAAAAGCGTTTCTGAGCAAGGCTACAGGCTCTGCAGATCATTGCTCGTGCGGCGGCATGTCAGATCCTGGCCTTGCCAGGCTGAAGAAGCAGGAGGAAGGAAAGGATGTGCAGATGAAGAGCCGGCGTCCCTACCCCACTGCCGAGGCTCTGGGGCTCAGCACGGGGCGGGGGAGATTTCACATCAGCTCCGGGATGGCGGTGCGGTGGCCGAGATGGGCACGGTCCAGGCTGCTAATGACATGGGAACAGGGGGGAGGAAATGTCTGTGTCCTCCTTCTTCTGAGGCCCTGCTCCAGCTGTTCGCAGCACAAACCATTCACAGCTGGAAACAGCAACTGACATCGGGCACCAGCACTGCAAGGAGGGACGAGGAGGGGGAGCCAGGCAGCCACCCTTACACCTTCGCGCAGGGCTGTGGACCCCTTGCTCGTGGATGCACCCTCTGCACCTCATCTCCAGCCACTAAAAGGCATGAAGAGAAGCTGAAACATGCCCCCTCCATACATCCCTGATGCTAGTCTCCATGCAAGCCATTGCCGGGCTGCCAGATGGACGATACATGTGTAACGGGGGGTGCGAAGATCCTACAAGGGGAGACAAAGCAAGTCCACAAGACGTGCCACGGTCCAGGCCACGAACAAGGCGGCCTGCTTGTGGCTGATGTATTGCTGAGCCCCTGGGGCTCCCCGTGACCCCAGTCGGGGTGTCACCATGCCTGTAAGTGCTCAGCTGCTTGCATGGGAGTTTCTCGGCAGCAGCCAGCGCATTAGCACCATGTAGGACAGAAGCTGTGGCGCGTGCTCGGGGGGAAGGTGAACGTGGGAAGTGAGTAAACACGAGCTCCTCTGGCAGCACTTGGGAGCACGCGGGCTCCCTGCACCCGGGAAGGGCGTCTGTGGGTTAGCAAAGTGACTTTGTGCGCAGAGTTGTGTCTCAGCCACCCAGATGTCCTGCCTGGGCGGGGAGGACAGGACATGCCAGGGCTGTGCTGAATTCTCCACGTGGACGAAGGAGGCTGAACAGAGGGGCTCGCCGGGAGGGAAGGAGGGGAGAGAACGAGCCGAGAAAGGACAAGGCAGCTGCTTTCCTTCCGACACCAAAAGCTCAAAGCGCTGGTTCGCAGGGACATCTCCTAACAACACTGGGCAAAAAAAAAAAATTGCTTTGTATCTAAATAGCATCTTTCACCCGGGGTCTCCGCATGCTGAGCAAAGACAAATTAACATTCACAAGAGCCCGGCAAAGCAGACAACTAGCATTGCTCTAGAAGAAATCAAGGTCCTGGGAGGTTAAACCACACGCTGAAAGCCGAACAGAACGAGGAGGGCAGAGGCCAGCACAACCGAGTCGCGGCTCCTCTGCGCTGCCCAGGGACCTGAGCGAGGCGGCTGCCTCCGGCTGGGGCTGGGCATCGCTGACACCTCGTCGGTGCCCTTGGGCAAGTGGGCAGCAAGGCTCGAGGCAGGAACAAACCTTCCCAAGTCAGCCCCGTGTGTCTTGCTGGGGGTTCAGAGAGCCTGGAGCGCAGACCCCAGCCCGCCGTCTCCAAAGACGTGCCCCTTCAGGAGCATCCTCCCGATCTGTTGGTGTAGCATCAGGACCTCAAGGAGCATCAGAGATCACACTTGCACACCCCAGCGACCACCCACCGCGCAGAACAAGGCGCACCCGTGCCCCCACCCCTGGTGACACCTCAGCTCAGCTCCACGGACCTTTCTGCATAACTGGGAGAAAAAGGCAGGTGTGGCTCTTAGCTGTTGCTAATTGACACCCAAAATGTGCTTCTGGCTCCTCCCTGGCACCCCTTCCCCTCTCTGGTTATCACTGAAGATTACTGGGACTGGGAAAGGTGAAGGAGAGCTGGAGACCTTGTTCATACCAGGAGGCATTGCTTCAGTTCTTTTTTATTCCCGCTAAGAGGCATCAGTTTTCAGTCTTGTTTGTACTCGAGCAGCTCCGCTGAGTATTTGGTCTGCAATGTCAAACGCTCTGGGCCAGCCAGGCCTGCAGGCAAGGAATGGGTGAACGTCCAAAGAGCAAGCTCGGAGGCGCTCCTGTCTCAACAGCCCCTGTGATCTTGCTGAATTAAAGCTGTCCTCTGCCATTGTCATGCTGGCTCCCAGCACCACGCAGTCGCTCAGTAAAGGTCTCTGTGACCGTGGGTCAGAGGAAGCGTTGCAAAAAACTCCCTGCACTCAATTGCAAGCAGGGCCTGTCTGCTTCCAGGACCTCAAGCACCAATTGTCGTTATGTTCCCTTTTCCCCTCATTGCCTTCTGCAGACTCATTTCCCCTGGAAGCCGCGTGCTGCTCACTCGCACAATGGTTTTGTTCCGTGACCCTGTTTGTCCCGCTTGCCGTAGGGCGCGGGATGCACACACGCTGCCTCTCTAGCAGAGTGCCAGCTCCCCTGCACCAGCGTGCATGGCTCAGCGGCTCTTCTTTCTGGTTTCTTCATGGTGTTATTATTTCTATTTGCCTGGAAACTCCGGCTGAGACCTGGACCCCCTTGAGCTTGTCACTGCATGCACACACTGGAAGAAGAGCCGTCCATCCCGATGAGGCAGATGACGTGGAGGAAGGAAACGGGCAAGGGTCGGGTCCCAGGCTAGAGAGGAAGCCAGTGGCAGAGCTCAAGCCTCAGTGCCCTAACTGCTAGAGCACACTGCCACCTTGGTTATAAACACGGGAGGTAAAAATCCACCTTGGTCCAAGCCTGGCTGCATCGTGAGCATGCGGTAGCCACGGACCCAGACTCAGGAGCTGGCTGGCAGGGCAGAGGGCACTGTTCCTACAGGGAATTGCAGCACTGGGTCCTGGGGGCAAGGGCGAAAAACAACCCCATGCTGCGCACGGCGGGGAGAGGCGCGACGCAAGCGCGGGATGCGTGCAGCCACCAGCTCTCTGCAGCCCGAGAGCCGAGCTTGGCCCCGGGATCCCTGCAGCCACGTGGCTGCCGCATCTCCAGGGATGTCCAGCAGCAGTGCGGGGTGCTTTGAGGCTCAGCCAGACACCTCCCGCCAGGGAAACCAGCGGGGACGGCTGCTCCTGGCTAGGCTCAGAGCTTTTGATAGGGGCCGAGCTGCTGTCTGGGGAAGCAGAGAGGCGTCTGCTGCTCTTGCAGGGCGGTGTCAGCAGGAAGGCCCCAGGCTGGGGCATTAGAGGCAGGAAGAGCTGCTCCTGAGCTTGCTTTCACATTTCTTTCCTCCTGCTTCTGCTTCAAGTTCCAGTTCCAGATTACCCAGGCTCCTTTCCCCTCCCTGTAAAGCAGGCTGCAGGGTGATTCATGGCCTGGCCCTCGGTAGGAAAGCAGTGATCCTGCTTTGGAGCAGGCTGGGGCAGGAGAAGAGTGGAGGGTGGATGCTGATTTCAAAGCAGAGCCCTCCTGGTGTCTTGGGCTTGCTAAGGTGTCCAGACAGTAGCCTGGGAGGTGCAGCACTGGACCTTGGAAAGAGGTCCCAGACCCTGAGGCTCGTCCCTCCCAGCGCGGATATGGGGCAGGGCGGAGAGCGGAAGCACACAAGCTGGAGGAAGATGAAACTTGCACAGAAAAGTGAATTGTGGAGATGGAGACTCCCAGCTGAGTGTGTGGGGTGACGTTTTACGGTGCAACAAGACAACAGTAATTCACACAAAATTGCAGGCAAATTATCTATTGCAACTGCACAATCAGCTCCACGACACACCGGGCTTGGTGCCAGGGCAGAAATGCAGCACTTAGCTTGCAGCCACCGATGCTCTGATGCTTCCTGGGCCCCGCGGGGGAGCGAGACCCTCGGGGAACGGCTCTCCGCTCCTCTCGAGCGCTCAGACTGAGCAGGAACAGCCGAGCCCATACCTCGGGGCACGAATATTAGCGTGGCGTGAGCTGCTCTCAGAGATGTATTTACAGTCCTTCATTTGCAATTGATAATCCGGAGACCGAGTGCCTGGCAAGAATTTTCTCGCTGGGGCTTCTGGCTCTGTGCGGCCCACACGGCAGAAGGGAATAGACAGCTCATTTGCATAAGATAATGAAACTGCAGCAAAATGGCAACGCAACTTTGTTTTAATCATGACAGATGCCTTTGAAACACTTTGGTTCGATCTGCCGGAGCTCTCAGAAAGGGAGAGGGAGCCGCCAGGCCCGTGGGACCGTAACCGTAACTCCTCTCCTGCCCCGGGACGGTGCCTGCCGCGGGCTGCAGAGCTCGAGAGGCCGCAGGAGGCCTGGTGCCAGGTCTGGGGGCTCGGACCCATGGCTGGCCGGCACCGGGGAGCGGGAGAAGAGCGGCAGCCAGCAAAGAGCGTGCCAACCTCTTTACAGAGCGAGTCAGACCAACGTCCCTGCGTCCCTCTGGCTTTTCTGCACAGCCGAGTTGTTGCGGGGTGGATGCTTCCCGCCCTGCGCCCCGGCGGTGCTCGAACCGCGGTTGATTTTCACTCCCGGGTTTATACCCGAGGAGGCAGTGCGGTCTAGCAGTTCGGGCACTGGGCAGATCCAGGAGGCCTGGGTGGGGGACGAGTCCGGCTCTGCCACTGGCATCATCCAAGCAAATAGATTTAGTCAGCTCTTCTGCCAGTGTGAACAGCAGCAGGATACAACCCCGGTGAGTGGTGTGGGCACTCGTCCTGCATTACGTCTGCAGCAAGAAACCTGTAGCCGAAGCCTCCCTTTGAAGAATGAGATGGAGCGCGTGGCCCTTATTTTACTGGTGCAACCCATTACTGCATTGCCTTGATCCCATCATTGGAGATAAACTAAATGTCCCGCAGAGCCAGACGTCAGTAATCGCTGAGGAACATTAGGAGAGAGACAATTAGTTAAGTAGACTAGCCCCAGACGTTCAGGCTTTGAATGCAAGCCCTGAAATCAATATGCAATTTGACGGGCAGCCAGTGCAAAGATTTATGGCCCATTTCAATAGGAATCGTGTGGAACCGGCTCCCCCAGTTTCTTCAGCGGTGCCGGGTTTTCTTCTTCACAGGCCATTAAAAAACCTAGTAAATGCTAAGGTACACATTTTTGGAGCAATAACAACAGATAGCAATGGTGGCTAATGCTATGCAAGCCAAGCCTGGCAGGCAGCAAGCAAACATCCATCACGAGTGGGTAATTGATGCTATCTTGGGCCAGTTTATTCCAATCAATATAGCACTCTTTTTACATCGGTATTCACCGCAGCTCTCATGTGTTCCTGAGCTTTAGAAAATGTTATTACCCAGACAACCCCCTAATTTCAACAGATTTGATTATCCAGGCAAATGAAAACAACACAGACAAAACTGACTGGGATCCCGATGGCTGGATGCTTGTCGGGCTTTTATTTATGTCTTTCCAACAGGATTTACGGTGCACACCAGAGGCTCTCCGGGCTTGTGAGCAGTCTGGAAGCAGCCGCCCTCTGGCACCCACCGACGCGGGCACAAAACGGAGATTTTCTCCAAGGGCTCTGGCCCCTCCACACAACTTGAATGAAGCCCACTCCCACCCTCGCCTGTTTTAGCTTCACCCACAAGAGGAGCATTGCCACTGGGCCCAAAGGACTATTGTGGTGGCTGTGAAATACAAATCTGAGATTTGGAAACCTGTTGTATTTGTTCTTTTCTCCCACCTCCCTTGAGGCTCGCCCCCGAGCGCTGCTAGCTAGCAGAGACCAGAGGACACTTGCACAGGGGGCCGTGCGCGTGGCCGGAGAGTAGCAGGCCCAGGCAGCATCTGGAGCATCTTGTGTTCGCAAGAGCTGAAGTTACTCACTACCACGCACACAACAGGGACCCGGCCCTGCGACTGCCAGAAAGCTCCAGCTTGGGGTTTTCGTGCACGGTGAAAGTGGTCGTCGAACTGTTATGAAATGATCTCCACAGCCAGCGTGCAGCAGCCAAAAACCAGCCTGGTCGAAGACAGCCTCGTAGTGATTTTCCTTAAAAATCATTTTTATGAAAATGATCAGTAAAAAACAAACTCAGAATCCTCTCTGAAGCGTTATCTAGAAAATTGTGGGTTCTGTTTTGGGGGGAAGATCAACTGCCCTGTAAAGAGGGCATAGGAAAATGCAGAGGAAACCCCACCGTGGCTTCCAGGAGGCCCTCCCCTGCTGGAAAACGGGATGGTTATTTTGTATTGCAAACCATCAATTAAAGAGACAATTAAAAACACAAGCTGTTAGTTTTCCCATTCTGTATTTAGAGCGCTTCCCTCAGAATCAGCAATTAGGTAACACGGTAGTTCAGCAAAACACTTAAATATTTGCATGTGATCACCCCTATTAAAAAAACTTCTAGACACGCTTCATTTTGAGCGCACGTTTAAGGGCCAGTCATGTCCAGGAAACTTCTCACGAGTGTGCTGAAGTGTTATGTCTGAATCAGGCTACTTCCGACAGGGCTAGAGCCTCCCAGCATCAAGCTAAGTAAGGCAGGCTTTCAAATGAGGTGTAAAATCAGGACCCTAAATCATGTCTGCTCAGGAAAGGACCCTTCCTCCCTTCCCCAAGGTTGGGAGCGTGGTGGATGGTGGGCGGCTGCCCAGCTGGGTAAATTCCCCGGCGGGATGCAGCGTTGGTGGTTGCTGTCGAGCTTCTGCCATGGGCCACACCAGAGACGGCTGCATTTCTCTGGTGAACTGATTTCTTTTATGTTGTTTTAATTCTAGACCCCTTTAGTGGAAATAAACAGCTATAAAAATGTAGAAGAGGAATTATTTAAACTCCACCAAAAGTGTACATCACTCAGCAAATTAAAATCACCCCCTAAATTTCCAAAGCTTCCGAGGATTCAGCTTGCTAGCGCTTGCTGATTTAATGATCCTGTTAATTTTAATGGCCAGGCTGCCTTTCCCACTAACTTTAATGGGAGTTGGGTGGCTAATAAAAATCTTTGCAACTCTTTGAAAAAGTTCAGATTAAACGTTTAGTCAAGTTCATATTTCACGTTATGGTGGTATTGACCTGTTTGTCTCCGCATTATGGAGCCACAAAACCTGCAACATGAATTCATTGCACAGTAAAATCCTGAAAGGAGAAACATAAAATAAACATTGTGCTTTATTCCTTGAAAGGTTCACAAGAGGCCCCTGCCTCGTCAAAATCCCTGTGCACAAGCCTGACCTGGGAGAGACACCCCAGCGCCCGACCCGCACGGGGTCTGTAGCCTGTTGAAGTCTCTGCCCCGTGCCTGCAAAGCAAACAGCAAGATGAATGCATGCCAGAGAATAAAGAGCTCCACATGCACACACAGTTGGAAGGACTGAGACTGTCTACAAGGCTAATTAATGTGGTGGAAGCTGCTAACGCCTAGCGGCCCGACCCACACTGCTTCCGATGCAAAATACGTCGGTCCACCTTCTTGCAGGGCCAATGTGTCAGAAGCATGTAGCTCCATTCCTTCAGCATCTGCATGTGTCCCCAGCAGGTATCTGGGTGTAAGTCAAGATGCTGGTTTTGACCTAGAAGGCCCTACATACCTGCAGGATCACCTGCTCTCTTAAGCCCCATCACAGTCCCTGCAGGTGCCATCTGCGTGCCAAGGCGCCTTGGTGAAACTGCGTCAGCGGTCATTCTCCGCAGCTGCCCCTCCGCTCTTGGACACCCGAGGCCAAGCCTCAACATCTTCCAGAAACACTGCAAGACCTCTCTCTCTGGGCAGTGGTTTAGCTACCAAAGCTGGGCCAGAATGGTAGGTATCTGCTTTGTTATTATTTTTCTTTTAATTCACTTATTCTAGCTGCCCTTTTAAGCTATGCTGTTTTTCTTAGCAAGTTTCCTAGTTTCTAGGGTCGAAAGGGACCTGAGCAGATCATCTAGTCCGACCCCCTGCCATGGCAGGAAAGAGTACTGGGGTCAAACGACCCCAGCAAGGTGTTCATCCACCTCCTCTTAAACACCCCCAGGGTAGG
>NW_017728940.1:394703-439937 GCF_001723895.1 Crocodylus porosus | reverse complement strand
GCAGGAGGGTGAGTTCCTCCTGCTTGTTGCCCATGCTACGAGCGTTTGTGTAGAGGTGTTTGAGGCCTCCCGTGGGTGTGTGCACTGACCCCCTCGTCCCAGCGTTACCCTGGCCCCTCTCTCTTACCTGCTTGTTCGCTTCGCTCGTCTGAGTCTTTCTTGGGATGGGCAGTGTATAAAAATCACATGCATAAATCAATCTGTGGCAGGACACTCCTGGACTTCACCAGGCATGGTCTTGCATCCACAGGGCTGGTCTTTCCACAGCCAGCGTTGCTCCACCATGAAGCAGGACCTAATGAAAAGCGCCTTGCGTTCAAAAGCTTGTCAAGCTCCATCCCAACTCCATAGTTGGTCCATTAAAAGATATCACCCTAAGAAATACGTGCTTCTTGAGTAATAAGAGAAATTTTAAAATGCTGCTAAACTAAAGAGAGTAAAGGTGGGATGGGGGGAAGAACCCAAAGTCAAAAACTTATTCATAGAAATGATCGAGCAGTGGGGCTGGAAGGGACCTCCAGACGTCATCTAGACCGACCCCTTGCCTGAGGCAGGATCATCCCAATCCAAACCATCCCAGACAAAGCCATTGCCTAAAATATTAATAAAAGTGAATGTTTTTGGTTTCCTATTTGTGCAAAGACCCATTTCTACTAAGTGAACATTTCAACAAGAGCCGTTCAACAAGCACGCACGGCAGAAAAAAGTCAGGATCCAGCCTCCCACCTTCTCAAATGATGCCACTTGTCCTGGCCGTGCCCCCTTTCCTCTGCCCTTCAAGGTCTGCGGCATCAAAACCCAAACACAAGGTGCCTCGTTCCTCTAAGCAGAATCGTTTAGAAACACTTTGCTTCTGGTGCACACTGGAATATGTAAAAAAGCCTTTCATAGTCTAGTGGTATGCCTAAGGCAGCATCCTAATTAGATCATCAATAACCCAGAGCAGCTGCTCAGAAAGAATTCAGCTGTTCAAAGATGGAAAAGTCCATTAACTTTATTGCTTGAAATGTTGGACATGGTTTAGACAGAGGATCACTGCCAAATTATATAAACCACCCAAATCTTCCAGATGAAAAGAGTTCAAGCAGGACGGGGCATTTTTTAAACTGTCATCACCCCTCAGGAGTAAGGAGGATGCCTCTATCTCCATTAATATTATCGCTGAAAAGCGGCATGTCTGGTGGCAGTTGCACATTCCACGTCACTGGGCCGCTCTGAAGAAGAGGAGGTCTCGGGGTTTTGTTTTCTTTTTTAACAGCCAGCTGAGAGAGGGAGGTTCCTTGCATGCAAACCAGAGGCCAGCCAGACATTGCTAAAGGAGTTCATACAGGTGCCAGACACGTACCAGGGAGGAAGGGCATCCGAGCCCGACGTTGGGGCAGATAAGCATGCAGAAGCCTGCATGCGCCACTGACCCTGGAGCCCGGAGGTCTTGGGGGACTTTTTGTTGCTTAAGAGATTCCCAGCCCTTCCTGTCATGGTTCCAGACAGAAGCGAGATGGGCAAGAACCAGCACAAAAAAGCAATTTTTTCTGGGAACCACCCAGACTCGGCAGGACCTCGAGGAAGATTCTGCTTGGAATTAGCCAGAAATACAAGCTGAGACATCCCCAGGCACTTTGCAAAAGACGCACAATTAACGTAATAAATAATAGAGTCTGCAACTGCCAGCTAATGTGCCATGACGGAAATCAGCAAGGGATTCGTGGTGCGATTCCAGCAGCAGAAGAGCAGCAGCGCTGTCTCGTCTGGAAGATCTCCAGGCAGCGAGATCGCAACCGCCGTCCACGGGGCGCGGCGACGCAGCAGGCTGGCACGGCGTGAACCTATGCGAGGCTTTGCCGGCATAAGTGTGCACAAGTGATGCTGCTCTGGGGGGATGCTGAATCCTGCTTACCCCATTCCTGCATCTGCAGCAGGGACCAAAGTCGCTTAAGGCCCCTTCGTGGTCCCAGCCTTGCGCACGCGGCTGATTTTGTGACAAGCCACATGGTACGTCGCATCTGTCTGAAAGCCCCAGGTCCCAGAAGCACGTCATTAGGTGAGGACCTTGCTTTGCTTAGAAAGAAGCTTCCAGTCTTCACAAAGGCAGAGGAACATTGGAAAACAGGATCTCCTAAATCTTCAAGCCTGATTCTTGGGACTGACCTGTCAATGCACCACTTCGACAGCTTGCTGTGCAGCCTCCAGGATGGAGCACAGGGCTGGAGCTCAGGCTTTCGGTCTCCCCTCTGACACTAGCTACCCGAGTGCCCCAGGGTAAGTCACTTCACCCCTCCGTTCCTTAGTGCCCCCACCAGCAAAACGAGGGGTCAAGGAGACTGATCTCATGCAGAAAGCAGGTGGAAATCTGCTGGTTAGCAGTGCTCTGGAGGAGCAGAGCATTGTTCAGGTCACCAGCACGTGCTTGCTGCGTGCTGGGGCCACGTGGGGACATCGAACCACAGGAGCCCTCTGCTCAGTGGGAGCCCATCAGCTCCCAGCTGAGAACGCCCTGAAAGCAATGGTGTGTGGTTTGGAGCACCAACCACATCCCACATCCCACACTGCGCGCTGAAACCGGTCTGCAGGAGGCTTTCGTCCAGCTCAGTGCCAGGCCACACCGGTGTGCGGGTGGTGGGTGTGGGTGTTCACGCACGTGCGTGTTTAGGAGAAGGCGAAAATGGGTATTATGAAGCCAGAAATGCTTTAACAAGTCAGAAGAAGAATCATGCAATTAAAATGGAGCTAATTTGCCATATGGAAATAAAAACATAAAAGTACAGGGGAAGGAAAAAAGGCTGTAAAATCCTCATCTTCTTATCATCAAGTACAGCAGAAGTATAAGCAAATTATTAAGTATTTCAGTAACCGTGGAGTTGGAAAACATGTGGCAACACAACAACACAACAGGCTTAATAGCTCTCAGGTTGTTCAGGAGAGAAAGGAAGTTCCACTTTATCTGCCCATAAACATGATAAACACTGCACAGTATTAATTAGCAGCAATTAGCCGGTATAGTGACTCTCTGTTAATGCTCTAGAAAATGAACCCAGATGTCGAAGGGATCACAGACCACAGCCTATAATGGGTCCTTGTGCTAGGACAGCACGCCTATTATTTATGTCATGTATTTGCCGCCTGCCCCCAGAAAGGCGCAGGGTGGTTTGCAAGAAACGAAGGTAAGTTATAAAAACCGATAAAATCTTATAGTGAAATAATAAGTGATAAAGCAACTCCCCAAACAAGGACCTGGGCAGCATCCTGGAGCTCAACCCTTCCTGCGAAGCACCTGCTCAGATGAGGTGGTCTTACGGGGCTTCCAGAAGACATCCAGGCTCAAGCCCCGGCAGACTCAGAGGGAAGCAGGGTCCAGAGCAGAGCACCGACGGTCAAGAGTGACCCCCAAGGTGTTTTCTCCCAAAAAACTCAGTGCACTGATGGGTCTTGCATGAAGCTGCTCTCAGCTGAGCTTAGGGATTGCAATGGAAGGCATGGAAAGAAATGGTCCCCATGGTAGATGACACTGGCTGCACATGATTTTGCTTCCAGGCCCAAAAAGACCCACTTACTTTTGGTGTCATTGATCCCGCAGGTGAGCAGACCATGGGACAAAGCTATTCCTAGGGGGATGAGGACACCCAGACCTTTGGTGGCTGGAGAGCTTCAAAGGAAAACCAGGCAAAGAGCAAACACTGGCTCATTCCCTTTGCCGTGGTTCTGCATGGCCACTTTGAAGGCTCAGTAGTACCACGTGGAGAGAGCCACGCACACCTTCACGCAGGGGAGCAAGGACCCTCCCTCTGGCTGGGAAGCCCTATCCAGCTGAGACAGCGAGTCCTCTAGAGCGATGGTTTTCAGCCTGTGGTCCGTGGAGGGTCTAGACTTCCTAAGGCATCCATGAAAGATGACTGTGGTCCATCAAAAGTGTGTGAATACCCACGTTTACGATGTAAAGGGGTCTGCACCTCCATTTGAAATTTCCAAAGGGGTCCACAAATGAGAAAAAGATTGAAAACCACTGCTCTCTAGCAAGTGGGAAACACCCAGGGCCTGCAATGGGGCACCTGAAGGCAACATGGAGAGTAAAGGGCATCTGCCTGGGCAGGACAATCAGGGACGGCCGTGCCGGAGGAAGGATGACTACCTGCTCAGGGCAACCATCCTGGGCCGGCTGACGGCAGCAGAGCAAGAGGCACCAAAACACTGCAGCAGGGACTTAAAGGCAGGATGTGCTGCAGTGCAAGGCAGAGCACGGTGGCATGACTGGCCTCAGCAGTCATTAGACCATGGGCCGGAGGAAGGAAGGGACTTAAAAGACCTTAGGAAAACCCTGCCGTCTGGAGCTCAGTCTTCGCTGAAGTCTCCTAGTGTGAAAGTGCCAGCGTCCATCCTTCAGGCAAGAAGGCGCTCTCCCTGCAAGAGTGACATCCGATCCACGTGGCGACTGATGAGAGAAGACATGTCGCCGTCCCCGGGCCGGCCCAACTGCGCGTCCAAGAGGCAGCAGTCAGCATCCGTAGCATCAAGACCTTTGTAGCCGCAGGATCCACTCTCCAAGTATCCTTGGCTTTGTAGTTGGACAGGAAAGCCACACACTCCCAGGGGAATTTGCTTCCCCAGAATGAGGGCCCAGCTCACCTGGCACTCTCACAACATCTCATTGACACCCTGCAAATTTGGGCATGTGCCCAAGGCATCCCGGGCATCTGTATCCAAGCTGCAAGCACGCAGATAACTAGAAACAAAACACAACAACAAAATCCAGTGAAGACCGACAAGCTCCTAGACCCTTAATCAAGCCAATAACTGTTTGGGTCTTTTGCAGTAACTACTTTTTATAACTAATTAGCAAAATTAATCAGGGGTTAAAGATTCTACTCAGAAATAATTGGCAAAAATAATTTCCCAGCCACACTGCAAAGCCCCATTTCATTCCACTGTGGGTGCCATAAATTCCCATCAAGCTAAGAAAATATAGAGCAATTTGAAAACACTGATATAGCAATAAAACACTGATCTCAGGCAAATGGAATTTGGTAACGTGTAAAACAGGGCTATATATTATCCTGCCGGAAAATTCCCCTGGGGGAAATTAGGTTACAAAAAGTTTGGGAAACTTAAATACAAGCAATGAATTTCTCCAGTGGAAACAAAAGGGACATGGCAGTATCCACACAACATTTTCCTTTGCTGGAAGGTGGCCGGCTGCAGCCTGAACTCACGGAAATAACCCCATCTCTTCTGATTTTTCATTTGCGCGGCACATACTCCCCGGAGCTGGGTGTTTATTTAGGGAATGGATATTTCCATCAGGCCCTGCAGCACTGTGGTGCCCGTTGCTGTAAGGTTCACAGACGTGGCATGTTCAGATTAGGAACATCATTAATAAGGAACTTCCAGCTGCTACGGGGGAAAATACAGAACAAGCTAAGCAAAAATTTCCTTTCCAGCTGCATTCAAAATCAGACTGGATACAGTTACATCAGCATCACTGGCCTGGCAGCTCATGGCTCCTGCTTCCCTGGACCCTTGCCGGACCCCTCTTCATTAAAGACAGCAATGCCCAGAGAGCAGGTGAGA
Source organism: Crocodylus porosus (assembly GCF_001723895.1). NCBI lineage: Eukaryota > Metazoa > Chordata > Crocodylia > Crocodylidae > Crocodylus > Crocodylus porosus. The sequence goes on along the minus strand of NW_017728940.1, from coordinate 434,375 downwards.
GGGGCTGGAGAGAGATGGAAGAGATGGGGGACCCACATTAACTCGTGGTTTTGCTGTGACAAATTACTCACTGATGAACGGGTTGTTAATGCCGGGGGCACCTTCAGGAGGCTGGTTCAGCGCTGGGTGGAGCAGCTCAGTCGCCCTTTCCAATCCCGGCAAGGACCTTCTGCGTTTTCATCACTTCTGGGGCACACTCGTTGCCCGGCCTTGTGCCAGTCACGGAAAACTTTGTTTCCCTTTCCTCGCCACTGTCGGCAGAGGGGATGTGGACTCATCCCCGCTTCCACAGGGTATTTGGGGAATTAATTAGCTGATTTTCGCCGGGTGCCGGAAACGCAGAGTACCGATCTCAGCAGAACCGGGCAGCCCGACCCACCCCTCGCCTCTCCCCTCTTGCTTCGCTGGAGCTCACGCTGCAATCGCTCATCTTTCCTCCCTGCCTTGCCTTCAGCTCTTGCCAAGTTTGGCCGCCACAGCTGTTGGGCAGTTTAGCGGCGTTCAGCTGAGTTCAGCTAAATGTCGCTGGGTTTCCTGATTGTCCATGAAGCCTTGAACAGCTTCCTGCTAATTTATCCTGGGCTGCAGCACATGGGAGGGAGAAGGGGTCAGCTCCGGGGCCCCTTGCACACTCCTCACCTGCAGCTGGACTGCGAATGAAGCAGATTTTCTTGTGTTCGGTCCATCCAGCTTGGCAAGGCGCTGATCTCACAGGATCTTTGGATAATGCTTCTGCTGCAACCTCGTGCAGAAATCTTGACCAGAGCTCCCTCCAAGGACCGGGCAAGCCTGGCTAACAGGCCAGGAAACGAGGCCTGGCTGAGCATACCACTCTTGCAGCGATATAGCACGCAATGAGAGCATCTCCAGGTAAAGGGGTCTGCGGTCCTGGTATCCTGGCACGTTTTAGAGCCAATCACCATCCTGTTTACTCAGCTGCATTTTTAATTAAGGTTCATTTCCCTGCTACCTGTTCTGGTTCCTTTTTTAAGTCTCACCCAGCTCTTCGGGGTGCTGGCACAGAGGCTGATGCACCAAATCCAGCGCTGAGGTTGGTTGTTTTGTTTAGCTGAGAAACAATTTTGCAGTATTTAGCCAGCGAAGACCCGGAGAGACATCATTTGATTAGAGGCGACCACATTGTACTTGCAAGAGGGAGGTCTGGCTTAACTAATTCTCTGGATGTGATCCAGGATCTTGCGGCTCTGCGAGACAAGGGGCAGGGAGCCAGCTCTTCTGCGTGTATACTTGACTGTTCAAAGCCCACAGAGATGCACCGCTGTGTGCAAGGGAAGAGGGCTTGCTCAGAGATAACCCACTTTGGGGCCTTCCCTCACATAACATGTCTGAATTTTTCCACTAGTGAAAATCAATATCAAATGCAAGATTATTTGTTAACTGCCTTAAAAAACACTGGAAAAATAATGAGGAGAAGATGAAAAGGTTTAGGAGGATTTGGGATATTTCTGTCTGCTGTGAAAAAGTGCTACAAAATGGGATAGTGGGGGGGAAATTGCCATTTCTACACAGGTCTTTGGTTTAGTCAGAATTACAGAGCAGAGCAATCTCGCTCGGTTAGATTGTATGTGTTTTTCCAGCGATCTCGATAGTCTGGCCTTTGTTTAAATCCAGTTAACTTCTCAGGCTTTCCCCATGCCACAGCTAGAAAATGGAGATGCATTTTTCACCAGTTTTGATGTTCAGCTGAAAACAGGGCAGGTTTTTTGCTTTCCCTACTCTGTTCTGTAAATGAAAATCCTTCTGTACGCGAGCATTTTTCAAATAAGGAAAATCAGGGCAGAGTCCATTTACTGTAAATGGGTTCTGGAGAAAACCTGATAATGGCACGGTTTTCCCACTTACGGGTTTTGCGCAGGAATCCTTCAAGTGGCCTGCACCACGACGCCGCGGCCACGCCGCTCTCGGGGCTGGCTGCTGCGACGCCGCTGCGCAGACGAGCTCCTCGGACACGCGGGCAGCGAGTTCACCGGCCGCGGACCAATAGCTGGAGCTCGAGAACGTGCAGCGTGCTTCATCTGCTCCCAACGACGGATCAAAGCTGTTGGCTGTACCCTGGAAATGTCTTATTGCGCGGTTGACCCGGAGCTCCTAAATCAGACGTGGGAGGGGGGATGCCGCAGCCCAGGGGCAGGCGAGAAGGTCACTGGGCCCCTGCGGGCGATTGATCTGCAGTCTCTGCATTAGACAAGATAGGTAGCATTGCTTAGCCCGGGGACCGCGGAGGACAGCCAGGCTATTACATTGCAGCGTCTGAGACAGAACAGTTTGCAGCCACCGCGTAGACTGGGTCACAACAAGAAAGACTCGGCCAAGTTGAACATGGTGAAATCTGCCCCCCAGTCTGAGAGCCTCCGAAACATCCCAGAGGGGCAAATCTGTCCTCGCCCATCGAAGAGGGGCAGGCGTCTGGAGAAAGGGACCCAGCCGGGCCGTCGGACAAGCGGCGCGCGTGGATTGAAGAGGCCACTGGGCAGTTTTTGTGGGAAGAAGGAGGGAGAGGAGTAGAGGGGGATGGAAGGAGGAAGCGATGGGAGCAGAGGTGGGGTGAGACTCGGCTCCTTGTACAGCCGTTTCCCCGGACTTACCTTTGCAGGCAGCCGCACCTTCGGCCTTGTCAGGTCACGGCTACGGGAACGAGCGGTCCCAGCCGCCGGCGCTGGAGGGGCGCGCCGAGCGCATCCACCTCCACCACGGGGCAGACCGCAGCCTTCCCCTGCACGCCGCTCGGCTTTTCACCTAGCAACGAGATCTGGTGCAGGAAACCTGTTTCAGTTTGGGGCAAGTTGGGTTTTCTTCTGCTTAAAATTAAAAACAAAGAAAGTGCTTTATTTTTCTATTATATTTCTGGGGTTTCTGTTGGGGGAAAGAAACAATCAAAATACCTTTCAATAGATTTTAAAAAATGTTTGTTTTACCTTAAAACAAAAAAAAAAGTCCCTTGCCTTTCAAAAAATGTTTTAATGAAAAAGAAGTCATCCGGCCCTTACGCTATGTGCTCCCCTGTTACATCCTTGAAGGAAAGTCATGCCAATGCAACTCTGGCTTGGAGGGAGACTTTCCTTGCCCCACCATGCGCTGCCAGAAAGATGCTCTGACACCGGAGCCTGAAGCCCTGGAGGGGGGGCTTCATCCAGCCCTTTCCCCCTCAGGAAACTCATGTCAGGCTTTTCTTTCCTGACGGGTCTAAGCTTTACAACCTGAACAAAAGTGGGAAGAACATATATTTTCTCCCTTGTCACCAGTTTATTGCAAAACAGGTTTTATTGATGTGCTAAACATGCATTTTAAATTATTATGAAGTATAATAAAATGCCATAAAATCATCAATTTTCAATGGAAGATGAAGGCAATAAAACTTCTCTGCGCTGTACAGTCTGCATTCCCATCCAGCTGCTGAGTGTTCGTTAACCTCCAAGGTTAAACTCACAAAAAAGCAGAGCCAATTTTTGGATTGCGAGGCAAGTTTTCTGATTGAAATGAGGTGTGCATGCTCTTTTTAGCTGTGCACCCTTGTACTTCTGAGTTTACTGGAGGCATGCACAAAGCACCTGAGACCGCATAAACTCAAGGGCAGTGAAAAAACAACAGACTTTGGTTTTCCTCCCTCGGGCTCTCGGCTCCGCAGGGCTTGGAGAGGCCAAGCGGACCCCTATCCTCCCTTTGACGCTGCTCCTATGAGGCAACTCGGAGGCGGCTTCTCCACTACTTGCCATGATTGCTCCTACCCTTGCGCCCTTGTCGAGGGGGTGAGGAGGGACGTGAGGCACCTCTTCCAGCCACCCCAGGGACATGGCAGGTGCAGCCTCCCTTTTGAGGATGAGACTGTTTGTGTCCTAGACTGCTCTGAGATGGCTGAATTACCAGCAACTGGTACCGAGGCGGCAGGCTATAAAAGCACGCTCAGATGCTACCAGGGAGGGGAGCGTGTATACACTCGGTCAGACTTCATAGACATTCGGCCTGGAAGGGACCCCAGAGGATCTTCGAGGCTAGCTCCCCACCCCAGGGGCAGGAAGTCAGCAGGGATCATAGGATCCCAGCAAGATAAACATCTAAGATAAGCGCGTCCTGAAGGTGATCAAAGTGGGTGCTTGAACCACCCATGGAGTATCACTGCACCTTCTGCTTGCATATCGCTGTTATCCGCCGCCCTTCAACACCCTTATTTCTTTTAAAATGCACAGCCAGCTCAGATACCTGGCTCCTTCTCCCATGTGGAGATACAATGCAGCTCAAATTAATTCCTATATTTAGCCTCCTTCGATGAGATTCCTTTGTAATGCCATCTTTGTTTACAATAAAAATACCCTCTATTGTGAATTTTGCTTTCTTGCATCCAAAAGCAAGAAGCTTTTAAAAACGCTCAGTTAATATTTCTGACCAATTTATTCCTAACAAATGATAGCTCGGCAACACACGTGGGGTTGTGCAAGAGCCGTGTTAAAAATACCAAAAAAGGGAGCTTGCAAAGAAAAGAAATTTATGTCAAAAGAGCGTGTCAGTTTTATATTTTTTCCTCATTGTTTACAATTGATGAAGCCTCTTTCTCCCCTTAAAATGTAAAATGATTTCTTTGATGCTCCCATGGGATGCATTAGACTTTTGGACTATCAGCTCAAGCCATCCCTTCCTGAGATTTTAAATTAATCACTCTGATTACAGCTTTATTTACTCACTGAGGTCTACTTAGTCCTTTCTTTGTTGCTGTAAAAAGCTTGTTATTCTCTTTAATTGAGCGGGCTTTTGTAAACTGCATCCCTTCTTAGTAATTACTTTCCTGAATGAGAGCGGAGCTCCTAATTACTAATGCCTCTCCTGAAATCTCTCATCTGACAAGGAACATGGAATTGGCACGTGGGCTGATCCGAGTGGGGCGGAGATGTTGACCAAGACGACAAAACTGAAGGTGATGGTGATTGAGAAGTGCAGCGCTGGGCAATTTGGCTTCTTTTGTGCTCACTGCACCACAGTGCGATGTTTTGATCTCTCCCTGTACAGTGTGTCACCACCTTGGCTGCCGAGGACCAGGCGGGTAAAGAAATGTGCCCAGTGCAGCACTGAATCCTGTTCATTAATTGATTTAGGGCAAATTTGGCAAATTATTTCAGAGAATTTTTTTTTTTTGTGTGTGTAATTTTGGAAAAGTTAAGGCCTGTGTTCCAAGTAAACTGTTTCAGTTTGTCACTTTGCAATGATATTTCAAGACTAATTCACCCAACTACAATTAAAATATATACATATAGATATAAATATATATAGAGAGAGAGAGAGAGAGAGAGAGAGAGAAGTGGGGGAAATACCTTGCTAACAAAGCAAAACCTTTCATTTTGGGGTAAGTAAAACATAATGTCAGAGCATAAATCAAGAGTGGCTTGCCCACCGTCAGGCCACCGGACTGGGCAGAGCTGTTTTCCCTGCTCAGTGCCCGCTGGTCTTGACCACAAAATCAGAGCAAACATATATTTCATGCACCCTCCCTAAATTTATCACTGAGACATGCCTGAGAATTACTGCACCCATCTGTTCATCAGCTTGCATTTGACACCTAAAGGGAGCATCTACATGTGCACTTTAATGCATATTTGCCTATTTTAATGCACATTAAAGTGGCAATAAAAAGATGCTCTTTAGTAAATATGCATTAAACTGGGCTAATGTGCATTAAGCATCACTTAAAAACCTGTGCTAATGCACATTTTTCTAGTACCTCACAAGGGAGGTACTAGATTTAATGCACATTAACTAAAGTGTGTTAATGCACATGTAGACGTGCCCAAAGTGAGCCTCTGTTTGTGCGCTTTTCTTCTTGTGATGGGTGTAACTGCAAATGCTTCACCTGCCGCACTGGACTGTGCACCTTTCCTGCAATGACACCGCAGTGCCAGGTACGCTGCCCGCTCTAGCCCTGCTCCAGCAAGCAGGATGCTTTCTTTGCAACGTGATGTCATGGGACCTGGCACGCCCTTAGCACCCCAGAGCCTGCTGACTTGTGTAGTTTTAGTGAATGAAAATTCTGCGCGTGCTTTGACTTCAGTTAGATGAGTTGAGAGGGAAATTTGGGAAAATCTGGCAGTAATTTTTTGTAAATATTCTGAGTACATGTGTACCATACGACTTCCATGTGCAGTCTAACCCAGCCGTCACGGTGTGATTTCACTGACCGAATTCTCCCAGCTATCTGCTCAGAAACTGACTACAGACCATTATTCACAAATGGTTCAGCAAACCTTTCAAACCATGGTTATATTTGAGATCACGGGAAGCTAGCAAGCAACTGGAGGGCAGAAACAGCATCGACATCTATCAGATGTATGATTTGTTAGGAACCATTTCCTCTTCTCCTTCCTTTCAGCGTCCATAAAGGGCAGGGAAAATGCACCTCGCTGCAGCATTCCTGTCAGGTATCTGGAGAAGAAATGAATCCTGCCAGTGCAGAAGACAGACCAGAGAAGGAATTGAGATACCAGGTAGCGAGACTCCAGATGGCTGTTCCTGCTGGGTACCAGGCTGTGTCTTACTGGTGCGAGGCAGAAAGCATCTGGAAAGATTTGACGCAGCCAGGAACAAGGCAGACGTCATAGCCAAGTCCCAGGGCTGGCCCCTGGTGCTGCTCTTGGCAAATTCCTGCATCGCGCCCCGACCCTGGGCTGGGATTGCCCATCCACTGCAGCAGCTGTTCCCAGACACGTGGCAATAGGCAGCATAGAAACGGTGCTGATTTGCTTGGAGGAATAAGCATGCTGCTGCCTGCTGTATCCTCAATACAGGGCTTTTCCTTACCGGGGTCTCTGATCACTGTATTGACTTGGTCTGACTCTGCTTAACAGGTGGGAGCTGACGAGTTCACAGCTCACCAAGTGTCTGTTGCAGGTGCTGCCAGAAGCTGCGAATATGTTCGACTCGCTTTGCTCCTGTCGACCCATCTGCGTGTCCATCCCCCTCCAGCAGTGGATTGACTTTCTGGTCAGTTGTAACGCTGGGCGAGTAAAGCAGCTTCTGCCTTTAGTGACATGAGCAAAATATCAATATTTCATCTGTAGGTGAATATGCAGCATGGGTTTCCTTGGCGGATGGATCGTCCAACCCAGCTAGAGGCTGGAGGAACAGGCACCTCCCCAAGCTTTTCACCTGCGAAGGCTGATACAGCTGCAAATCTGAGCCCCTGCAGCATTTGAATGAGGCGACCCTCTCCTAAAAACGGGGCTGACCGAGTGGAAGGGCTTGTTTGGGCAAGGTGCAAGGAAGGGGTCGGTGTCTATGGGGTGACAAGCAGATGCAATGAAACCACTGCGCTGCAGTGACCTGCACAGATGTTTTACTGCTCTGTCCTCCCATGGACACTGCAAACCCCTTCCGAAAGGCCCAAGCCCATTTGCCTCAGGAGACAGAAGGTCCTAGCCTTTTCTCTGCCGGCACAAATAGAAACCCTTCCAACAACAAAGGCAACGCTTGCAAAACTGCCAGATTTCACCTAAACAACCAACAAAATCTCCGCATTGGCATGCCCAGGGCAGGGCAGGGCCGGGTTGGCAGAGCAGGGGGCAACATGAAGGTAGCAGGTCAGGTCTCAACTGCTTCGGCAAGCATGAAGAAGAGACATCTGAGCATTGCCCAGAGACACGATCAATATTGGAAGCTGGCTGCAGTAAAATGGCCTGCACATGATTGCTCTTCTCATGAAATCACCCTCTCCGCCTTCTCATCCTTGCTCCTTGCTGTAGGCCTAAGTAACATAATGACAGGTTGGGGACTTTCAAAAATGAAATTCTGGCACCACTTTACAGAAAAAAGCCTCTTAATTCCTGATAACAATCATGCCGTGATTAGCGGGTAAAACCGTACGCCAGTTCTGAGTGCACCTCATCATCAGGAGCACCCACACAAAGTTGAATGGGAACTCAAAGGAGATTCAAAACACGCAGAGAATTAGCAGCAAGGGAAGACATCCCCCGTCCTGAGAAATGTTGGGTCGATTCTTTCCCCGCCTGACCCCGAGCGCAGCTGCCTGGTGCTGCCAGCGGTAGTGTGGACACGGACACAGCCGAGGCCAGCGCAGGAAGCAATGCTATCGCAGCGATCTGGGACGCATTTGCAGGCCCCCAGGCAGCGTGTCCTCCTGGCAGCTCCGGCTGTTTGCAGGTGGTGGCTGGTGCATCGCATGCTGCAAATCGAGCACCCCAGCTGCAGTCTTGTCCTGGCACCCGGTCCCTTCCCCGCGTCCTCTGCCTTGAGCTCAGCCTCCCCCACCCCTGTTGTGAGACCAGTCAGTGCACTGTGCAGCACCATGCGCGTGCATGGGCTGGTCCCTGCCCCCTCCAGATGAAGGGATTTGGAGGCTCATCTACAGCAGAGGGCATAGGGAATGGACGGCGAGGCAGGGCAGGGTTGAGTGCAGCCATTGCCTCATTCGGCAGGTGCTGAGCCCTTTTGAGCCCGACTTGCTGGCAGCAAAGGTTGCAAAGGAGGAGGAGAGATGCCGCCACTTTGTGCATCTGCTGTGCATTTGGGTGCCTAAGTCCTACCCCACCGAACCCTGTAGGCACCGATGCTTTCACTAGATGCCCACGTTCTGCCCCTGTGCACAGCCAGACTGCCCTCATCTTACCCGGGGTTGGTGCCCATCTCTTGCCTATGCCCCCAAACTGGGCCTTCCGCCCCCATCTCCCTGGTCGGCCGGGGGACTCAGGAAATGCCCCTCCAGGACGATGGTCTGCTCGAGGGGCAGCTGCAGCCACCGCCGTCTTCCAGGGACCGCCCTGCTGAAAGGGGGGGTGCTAGAGGTCAGAGAGTGTCCCCCAGATGTGGGAGGCCTGGGCTCATGCCCAGATCACCCTGCTTACGGGGCACTGCCTTGACCACGGTCGATAGGATAGGGCAGGGGCATTGCCCCTCTCCCGCGGGTGCTGTGTCCCCGTGCAGATGAGATTTGGAGAGTCACCGGGTCACAGAACAGGCCTCTCCAGTGCCAAGTTCGGGGGCCCGGGGCTGGTCCGAGACTAGGCATCTTACCCTGTCGCTGTTTAATGTAAAATACATAGAGTCTGAGGAGCTAGACCCAGAGGCCAGGGCAGCCCTCCTTCCAGATGAGAGGGCAGGAAAGGCTAAAAGAAACAGCTCGGGTCTGGGTTAGGACTCCTGATCTCATGCATACACTTCCTGCAGCCCAGGTGAGGCATCTGAGGCTCCAGGAAGATTTAAACATCATCATTTCTCCCTCCAGGATTCCCTACTGGCCGGTTTAACCAGCAACCCCTTTGGAAACCATTACGAACCTCCCGTGCCCTGCAGCCGCGTGCTGGGATTTCACTCGCTCCCTCGGCCGGCACCACGCGCCACACCGCTGCAAGCACACTGCGGTAACAATAGTGGGGAGGAAAAGCTGGTGAAAGGAAAGCCTCGGAGTGACAGCCCTTTAAACAGCCAGATAATCCCCAGTCTCTCCTCTTGAAGTGTTTTTAAAACAAAAATATGAGTACATTACAACACACACAACAGGTTTGGCGAAGTAAGTAGGCAAGAATTAGCAGCTGATATGAATTGTCCATGAACAGCTCGAGGATCTGCTTTGACAGAGCTTCTAGCTGGAGAGAGAAGCGCGCTAGTGAAGATTTCATCTGTCACATCACAGCACTGGAAAAGCAGCCGCGTTTGAAGAGAACCAACTTCCTTGCAGAAGTGGGGACGACTGTGGTAAACAGCTCCGGTCGGGTGAATAATGCAGTGAATCATTTATTCGGGAGCTGTCATCATGGTTTCTTCATTGAATTGGCCTGGTTTCCTCACATTTATTCTTTGTCTGAATAATATCTGTGATGAAATATTGGGCCCTAATTCATTCGCGAGCCGCTCGTTAACGCCACGCGCTCACACTGCTTTGATTGGACCTATTGCAAGGCATGCGATATATTCTCCGTTGTGCCGGAGCGACTGGAGCTGCAGACTGCTGTTTCTGGCACGGGACTTGGGCCGCACACGAGGGGCTTCGGGCCCAGCAAAAGCCCTGGGCACGGCCAGTATGGCTGCAGTGTCCGGCCGCCCGGGCCCGGACCTTTACCAAGCCCAAGTGCCGCAGGAGGATACGGGCTTCTCTGCAGGTCCCTTGCTCCCGACAGCAGTCTCGGCAAGTGCTGCTGGTGCCTCCCGTTTTGCAGCATGGATACTGGGTGTGCAGGTGCCATGGACCGTTGGGGAAGGAGGTGCAATGCAGCTGCACTCTTCAGTGCACCCCCTCGCCCTTTCCCCAGAGCACCTGAGCGATGCCCCTTTCCTTCCTCCCCGTGGGCCAGGTGCTCCCCCACCTCTCCCACTGCTTTGAGGTGCAGGGAGACCTGGTTTGGGGCGGTAGGTAGTGACCATCTTGGGGACTGTCTGCTGCACCGCATTATCCCCACTTGCCCTAAAAGCGCAATGCTGAATTCAAGAAGGGTATTTATAGCCAGCTAATCACAGCTTAATTACCGAAGCTCAGCAGGCCTTTGTGTGAACTCAAGGTCAGAGGCAGTTTCACAAGGAAACTTTTTTTTTTTTTTTTATGAGGAAAGCAGAAGCATCAAATTAGTAAAGATGTGGGGGAAAAACCACTTTGTGTTAATTGGGGCAATTGCCTCTGTGCTAATTTGTGTGCATCATGAATATTAAAGCCATAATAAAGAGCAGGCCGGCTCTTCAGACAGCTAGGCCCTGCCCGGAGCGAGGACTCTGCAGAGGGCGCGGACCCCGGGAAGCAGCTAGCGCGGGAGGAGGCAACGGCTGCCAGCGGGGCAGAGACTGGGGCTTGGGGCGGACTTCGAGGGCGCAGCAGGGTGAGGAGAGGGGAGGCCTATGAGGAGCAGGAGACTAGGACAGGCGGCCATGTGCCAGGAAGGCAGCATGGTTTCTGGGCAGGGCCCGAGGTGCCAGGGCACCCTGGCTCTGCTCCCAGCTCTTCCCATGACGGTGAACGTGCCTAACTCTGGGCATCCCCTGCCCCTTTTTTCCGGCCTGCACAGGATGAGACAGGGCCTGTCTCTTCTGAGTTTGTACAGCGCCAAGCACTGCGGGGCCACAGTTTTGCTTGGGACCTCTATGTGCTGCAGTAACCCACGTAACTGCTAACAACACCCTAGATGGGTGCAGCTGGGAGGCAAACTCAGAACAGGTTCGTCCGTCTGCTCGGTACCCAAGCTGGGGGGGCATCCGGTGCGTCTCCATTTCCGTGGACCGCCGCAGCCCCTTCCCTGCCTCCCACCAGGGCATCTCCTCGCACGCTAATGCCATTCCCCACCCCCTGCCCCTTTTCTTTCAGAGCCAGCCAGGGACATCTGCAGCGGGCAGATGCACTTTACTCTCTGGAGGACACAGCCGTGTTTGTTGGGAACTCATCCCACAATCTGCCCAGAGCAGCTTCACCCCTCACAGCCCCCATTAAAAAAAAAGAAAGAAAGGACAATTTCCCCTGCTCAGACAGGCACGTCTCATTCGAAAATCTCCCTGGAAATCGGTCTGCAGCGCACCGCAAGTCCATAGCAGGGCCACCACTCTGCCTTCCCCCCAGCATACAGGCAGGCAAACCGAGGCTGGGCAAGCTGTCGGGGTCAACAGCAAGTCTCTGGGAGACCTGGCAATAAAACACAGGACTCCTTGAATGACCAGACAGCTATCCCCACCGTGCAACTAGCCAGGCCATAACTGCATTTCCTAACGGCTCGTCTTGGTCAAGAGGCAGCAGGGATGCTCCGGGGCACGGGTTGGGGTCCCCAGGATGCACAGGTTCATCATGCACGGAGCTGGGGGTCCTTGCTGGAGATGCCGCTTTCCATGTCAGTACCTGGGCGACGTTCCCAGCATTTGCTCGGAGGAGGGCCAGGCACACGAGGCAGAGATCTCCAGGCTGCCTTTCTCCCCTCTGCCCATCTTTGGGTACCTTCAGCCTGTGCAAGGGACTCATCCAAGGGCCTCTTACTGGAGAGGAGAAAGGCCATCAGCTCTGTGATTACCGTGCCCATTAGCCCTGCCGGCTACAATTAGTCACCTTAATGAGCATCTAACAGCTCGACACAAGGGAGAATGGTGGCCGTGTGGATTCACCACACAAAAGCCAGGGGTTCCTGAGCTGCATGATAAAGAAATTGCTTCCCCCTCGGAGCAAGATATTATTCCCAGAGCTGCACCTGCATTAAGTAGATATTAACTTCTGTTAAGCCAGCCATCAAGATGTATTGACCTGAGGTTAAATATTGACAGAGGTGATGCATGTGCTATCTGCCTGGCTGCAGCAGGGCTTCCGGGAAGACTCTTATCAGCTTCCCATGAGCCCTTCAGATGCTGGTGTTTGCACGTGTGATCAGAGTGACTAATGCTGCTCTCGAAGGGAGCACTGGGTGACCTTCAAGGACGTGCGCTGGGGAGGCATTTCCTTGTTGCACGTGACTCTTGCACCGTGGTAGCTGTAGCACAGGGTTTATTTTTTCTCCTGCATCACAAGAATCAGGATGCTGGGGGCACGCACAGAGGCAGAGCCATGGTGACTCCCGGGGAAAGTCAGTCGGGCAGGTGAGCCAAGCCCCAGGGAGATTTAGGGAAAAACTCTTCACAGGGTAAGTACGTCCAACAAAACCCGACTTGATCGCAGATTTTGAAAAGCCTAACACAGGCTCCATTTCTACCCATCAGCAGAGACCTGAACTTTTGGAGGAGTGCAGGTCACCGGGGAAAGAGCCAACTGGTCAAACCCCTTCTCCGGAGGCCATGGTCGAGCCATCCCAGAGAAAAGCAAGAGGCGGTTGCTGTCCATGGTTCCTCCCAACAGCGATCGGGTGTCTGGGAAATGGAAACCGATTCTTTCTGCTCCCCGAGACTGAGAAACAAGGGTGAATAAAGCCCTGGACAGGAAAGGTGCTTGGCTTCAGCATTTTTCCTGGAGGGCGAGTCCAGTTCGGCACATGCTAGACACCAAGGATGCAACAGTCCACGAGAGGAGAAATAAATAAACGCACACGTACACACCGATGTGTGAAAGGACCCAAACCCAGCCAGCATCCCATCCTGCTTTCCTCCAAGTGCAACCGAAATCTCTCACGGTCCTGTCAGCTAACACCTGGCTGGCAAAGCGAGCCACGGGCTTGCTACATACAGTATCTGCTGGAAACAAATGCAGTTAAACTGACCTCTCTTATGCTTTCATAATTTACCTCTACTAAAGAATCATAACAGAGCTATTTACAGCAGCCATTAAATAAGGCAATATTTCAGTATTGATTTTGTGCCTTTCCAACTGGTGCACACAGCTTTTGATAACTCAAACTTTATTGATTTTTCTATAAACAAAAAATTAATATCTGCAGCAGGGGAGAGCGTACAACTGGTTACAGCCGCGACAATCCCGCCAGCCTCCTGGGAGATGGATGTAAAAAAGACGACCTAATGCACTCGCGGCTTGTCTTGGGATTAACGAGAAGGCAGAAAAACATGTTTAGAGAGAAGGCAATGCCGCAGCATGATCTGCGTAGACCTTTCCATTACCCAGGAAACACTCCACTTCTTCATTCATTTATTTATTTCTATTAATCCTTGCACTTATCGGGAAAGGACGAGAGCGCCCAGCAGCTCAGGCACGGTGAAGGATTCCCTGCCCAGAGCAGGGACGGGGGAGCCCGGGGAGCACTGGAAATGAAAGGCTTCTCCTGCAGAGCGAGCCAGATCGGATCTTCCCTTCAGTCCCAGCCTCTGCCGACCAGGATTAGCACCAATTTAGGCTGCACAGACCTTCTCCCGGCCTTCAGCAAAGGCTCTTAAAGGCTCCATCAACATGCAGCCGCCAGAGGAGACTAAGATGCTTCGAAAAATAGAGACAAAGAATTTGAATAAGGACAAAGGGATTTTTTTCTTAAATTAAGCAAGCGAAGAATAAACTTTGACGTGGATTACATTTCAGCAGTGGAAGCTGGGATTAGTTAGCAATTCTCCAGAAGAAACGGATTTGGCAAGGGGGCAAAATGCTTGGGCTGTTTTCAGGCCCGCAGCAAAGAGAAGAGGTAAAAAGAGCGAGAGGAAGAATGAAGCCTTCCACCTCCGAGACGCCCACGGTCTCCAGGAGCTGCCAGGGGATGAGGTCCCGAGAAGAGCAGAGGCTGGCGGAGCTGGAACAGCAGAGGATGCAGTGCGAGAGGCCTGGGCTTGCAGGGACGAGGGAAGGACAGACACAGGAATAAAACGAGGTGTTCTTGCTGCCATGCATCACGTAAACACAACACACCTGGCAGTTTGGAAGGAATTTTTTTTTTTTTTTTTATTAGTTTTTTTCCATGAAAATGTCTCGCATTTGTTTCTGCATCCGTCCCAGCCGCCCCGCTTGGCCCTGCCCGCTCTGCAGCGAGGGCCAGCCTCAGCACTGTCGCTGCGCCCTCTGCTCCTGGCCCTTTCCCCCGCACCGCTCTTGGATTCGCCTGCCCTCCTCGTGCTCAGCTTGGCGCCTCTTCACGCCCGGCCCAGGAGCGTCAGCGACAAGCCAGCGTCCACGAACGCGTGACGAGCGCTGCCTGGTGCTGCCTCCCGCAGGAAACCCCCACGACTGGATGGGAAGCCACGGCCAGCACAAGGGAGCAGCATTTAGCAGCTGCCTCCACTCAGTGCAAGCGATCACCACGGAGGACTGAGCCAACACTGAACACCAGGCTCCACGGCCGGTCTCGGGAACCCAGCTGCTCCAGGGAAGCAGGAGCGAAGCATGCGCCATCTCTGCGTGGTGAATTGGGCTGAGAGCCAGGACTGCAGGTCCCCTGCCAGGGCCCCGACACCCCACGACAAGCACATGCACCTTCTGCGCTCCAGCGCTTGTGCCCGCACGCTGCAGTCGCCCCGCGCGCGCTGCATGGGAGCAGCGAGGTTTCCACTTCCGCTCCGAAACCTCCTTCCTTTCAGATAGTTCAGGGGCGAACGCTGCACTGGGGCCGCGCTGCTGCCACAGGGAACGGCAGAGAGATGAAAGCAACGGGAAGAACTAAACTTCCAGATGAACGCTCCAGTTTTGCAAAAAAGGCCTGCTTTGAGCCCAGCCACTCTGAGCACACGGAGACTCTGGGTCTTTCCATCTGTTTCTACTCTCGCAAAACCATGCTTAAAATTGTGTTCTAAAACTGAAGCCAAACACTGGGGTGTCTCCCATAGCTTGAGATCCGAGTCTCCGGGCACCAGGTATCCTCTTTCCGAGGACAACACTCCTCCGAGGGGCTGTTGAATGAAGAGCAAACCCACCCACCAGACGAAGCCAGGCTTCGTAGCGTGCAAGGCCCAGCAAGGAGGGCCCCAGGGTTTACTCAGCTCCCCCATTTGAGTGTCACTTCGTACGAGTCTCTGTCACTTTATATTAGCCCAATTTCATTTCAAGGAGTTCTAGTAAAAGTAATAGACAGATAAAGGGGTCTGACGGAAATGTAATGGAGGGAACGGTTTTTTTTCCATTAGCCAAGTGGTTTGACAGACAGTAATGGATTTCATACCAGGCTGATGTAAAGCCTTGTATTAGACTGAGGATAATTTAGTGATAACAGTTTATCAATCCATTGATGGAAGATAATGGGTAATCACCATACGCAGCACAGCCTATTTGTATGCCTCCTTCACTGCTTCACTTGCTAGCTATTACTGGCTAATACCACTGTCATCTCCCTTCTTTGCTTTGATCCACATTTGTGTTATGTGCCAGAGCCAAAAATTATGACATCGTATTAATATAATTCTCCTTTTATTTTTCTAAATCGCAGACGCTGCGCTAATTCAGGGGGCTGGGAGACGGATGGGCTTATTGCCTTTTTCCCTTCCTTTTTAATACACGGCAGCTTTCTCTTAGAAGTGGCTGCTACAGCAAAGGCTGCCGTGCTGAAGCCTCTGGCGCCTGCATCTGAGCTCTCCAGGCAGGATCACATCCAACACCCTCCTGCAGCAAATGCAGCCAGCTTCTCGCTTGCGCCCCATTTCCTCTGGAGTCCTATAAGGCGGCGACAGTGCAAAGTTATCGTCGTGGAGGGGGGCACGAGGAAGGACAAGCAGCCAGGCATGACAGCATCGCCAGCCATTCCCACGAGAGATGCACCTGGCACCTTTAATGATGGGGTTTGGGAACGTGGCAGGTCTGTTATCATCCTGCGGCCTGGTCTGCCCTGCCCTGCACCTGGTGTGCAGACAGAGCAGGTGCCTACAGCTACCAAACTTGATCCAAGGTGGAGCAGGGTCGGGGGCACGGTCCCCATGCCCACTAAGAGCCAGACTGAGACGAAGCACCCACCGCTGAACAGATGCTGGATAGATGCTCCTTGCAGTCCCTGCTACATGCTGAAGAGAGGCGTATAAATGGCTGTGTCTCCAGCAGTCCCCCCAAGTCTTCACCAGGGCAGGTTTTGCAAACTCCCTCCATGTCTGTGCAGCAGCCCTGCAAGGGTTTTGCGGAACCTCTCCATGGTGTTTTGCAGCAGGTCCGCAAGTGATCCCGAGGCTACTGGACAGGCCCAGTACAGACTTCCGTCCACCTCCCCTCCTGCCTGTGGGAGCTCCCAAAGGCCACTGCGACCCAGCTGACTGGGGTCCGTTTAGTTCCCTCTCAGCATAGTGCAAATACTGCACCCAGGCAAGCCGCTCCGATCACGTCCACGGCCATACACTGCCCTTTTGAACCAACCGTCTTCCCAGCACGGAGCTGCAGAGCAGCACATACCCTGCAGCCTCAATACATTTCCCAAATCTTGTTTAACAGGGACAAATGAGTCTTCAAATACATTTCACTGAGGCTGCAGGCAATGGCAAGGGCTGCTGGAAGGTGAAGGTGTCACATAATAGACAGAGTGAAAGCGCGTTGCAGCAGGGAGCTGAATTATGGGGGTGGATGTGCTTCAGGGGTGGACAGGCACACTGGCAGGTTTCCGCTAGGCCTCCATTAAGTGATTTTTGACCTGTTAGCAAGGTTGTCCCTTGAAATTCAAGGCATGAATCTGCTCCCCTCGCATCCCTGGTGAAATGGTACCTTCTCCAAGGTGTCAACAAGTCAGGCCAAAGTCAAAATGTGCTCTGGATGCACAATGGATAAATATTTATTTATTTCTTCTTACCTCTGAAAGCTACTTTAGGTAACTACTTAAAAAAATAGCTAGTCTTGTGCTAGGCTGGGATTAGCATTTCATGCCTTTGTAAAAGGATTAGTAGGACTCCATTGAGCTGAGAGTTCATTTGAATATAAATTTGCATCTATAAAGGTGCATAATGCAAAGTGCATAATGTCACTCCAACCCCCTGCTTCTTATGTCTTCACGACTGCCGCAATTAAGTGTGTGCTGTAGGCATCGCTGACTGTCCATAGAGCCGTGCTGCAATTGCCTTGTTCCTGGATTTTGAATTTTGCAAAATATCTGTTTCAGTTTTCATAGGATAATACCGGTTCTATGGAAACAAACTAAGCCACAGGCAAACAGAGCTGGCAAGGACCTCTCTTGGAAAAATGCATATTGAAAAAAAGGGCGGGGGAAGAAAAGCAGGAACACAGAAGAACCCTCAGAAAAAATAGCCTTTTTTATTTTGACTCTTCAAATAATTTTCTGCGTTGAATTGCTTCAGTGAGAAATAAGAAGGTTTTCAAGCAACACAGAAATTTCCCACAGGAATGTCCAGAGCATTCAAAAAGCCTTTTTTTTCTTCTCGAATTTTTCCTGATTAAAAAGGATTACTGCCAGGATGCAGAGACCTTTATAGCCAGGCACAAAGCCCTGTTTTTTTCCCCATGTAAAAAACTGGCTCTCTGCCCAGCTCGTATTTGGTTTCCATGTGAAGTGGATTCACCTTGGAGTGAGAATATAAATCAGGTTGGGTATTTATTTCCTGAGAATAAGGGAGGGAGGAGGTGTGGTGACAGTAAATCATCCCAAGCGCTGCCAGTCCCTGGATGTGCTCACAACAGGCACGCGGAGCCCACCGGGGGACCGGCTTGGGGCCTCAAGCATGTCCTAGCACCTGCCTTTGGGGTCACCTCCGTGGGCCGAGACGGGACTTCGGTGCCACCCAGACCCTCGGGTTCCCGTCGCCTTGTCTCACGTGGAGATGCACCTCTTCTTCAGGGATTCACTGGCACGCTCCAGTCAGAAATGCCTGCCTCTACCCGGAGCCAGCGAGCGCCACCCGCCACCATCTGTGTTGCCAATATTGTAATTCTAAATTTATGACCTATTACTTTTTATTAGCATAAGTAATATGGAGCCTTGGTTTCATGATGGTTTACACAATAAATAAAACAGGTCAATTGCCCACAAAATCATTGACTGCAAACAGTAACAGATATAATTAGATTTATTTTTGCTTTCCTTTGCAGAGGCGAAGTCGATTTATCTCATGCACATGGACTAGGCATTTCCCAGCCTTGCATCCTTAGGGAATCTGAATCTCGCATCTTTGCCCAAGTGGCTGCTTAATGCAGGTGCTAGTGAGCCTTCAGCCTCAAGCCCTTGGCGCAGAACCAGATGACTGTTAAGATGGGCGATTACGGTGCTAGGTACAAGCACACAAGACATAGGCTGCACCTCAAAGGACATACAGTCTTTAAAGAAAAGAAGGAAACCAGCCAACAAGTGTTCATCATTATCCTTGTCTCATACATGGCAAACAGCCATGGAGCCGCTGAGTCGAGCTGGTCAAATATTTCCCATCCCATTTTTAGTAAAACAGAATATTTCATGGCAGAAAAAAAATTACAGTTTCCTAATTTCTCATCCACTAATTCATTAAAAAAACCTGTAATTTCTTAAATTAAACACCAAAACTAAAACAGAACCCCTCAAACACTCCAACCCAATGAATAGAAAGTTTTAATTTTTTATTGATCTTTTTTGCGGGAAAGTCTAATCTTCTGGCCAGCTGCAATATAAAGTTACTCGCCCAATGTCACACTAGAAGTCTGTGGCAGGGCTGAGATTTGAATCCTGCTTCTGATGTCCCAGTCCACTGACGGCACAGAAACGATCCTTTTCCTCTGAGGACGTGTCTCGGACCTCGCGGCTGCTCCCTGGCCCTTACCTGCGACAAGGTTCTTTCTTGTCATTTGTTCCCGTCACAAAAAAGCACCGTCGCTGCTGGCACCTCCATCACGGCCAGCTCGGCAGGGAGGACGCGGTCCATCTGCATCCGTGGGATGTACAAAAGGAGCCGTGGTGCTCATCTAGGATTTTGCAAAGACAGTGCCTGTGCTGAGATGGGCCCGGCCCCATTCAAATGCTAAGCTGGCCCAAAACGCAGGTGATGAATCGCCGTCAGTGCTAAGGCGAGGGCCAGTTGTTGCAAACTGTTAAGTTGCTTGAAGCCTCCCAAGCAGAAGCCATTTGCTTTGCTGACCCGTGGTGGCAGCGAGCCACATTAGCAGGAGCACACCTCCGGCAGTCATAAAACAATAGAGTGCAGAAGCGTGATGGATGGGCCAAGGTAACAGGCCATCTCTGCTCGCGGGAGGGTCCAGTGCTTCTGCGTGATGGATAGCTCCCTCCATCTGCAAAGGCAAACACCTGGATGGAGGTCTGCTGTGAGGCTTGCAGGTCTGCCGGGTGCATCGTCTAGCTTAATGACGGCTGAAACAGAGAGCTTGTCCCACGCGGAGCCAGATGGCCTCTGCAGTCCTTGCTCAGGGGAGGAGATAACCAAGGAGGTCCATGTTCAGAAAGGGCTGGAAGCAGGGACTGCGGCGCCTGCTCTCGCTGGCAGCCCCTCTCTAGCCGAGCTTCCCTCGCTCTCGGGAGCTCACCGGTTTGTCTGTGCGTTGCAGGACCGCAATGCCTGCTCCACATTCATCTGTTCCTGCCCCGAGCCCCCACTCGGAGAGAGGCGTCTTCCTCACTCATGAGGTGCCACGTTGCAAATATTCACCCAGCACAAGGCTCAGGTCAGGAGTGCCAGCAAACAGCCCCTGATTGTGGTGACCCCAGGCTGAGGATACGCAGACCCCACATGGGCCTCGGAAAGCTGATGGTTTGTGCAGTGGGCTGGAGCAGGAGGCATCTCACGTGCTGCACACAAGCATTGGTTTCCATCTGCCCCCTTGGCCGTCTCCTTGCTAAATTTGGATTCTCTGTCACAGCGAAGTTCAGCAACTGCTTGGTAAATATCCCCACTCACGGATCCTCCCCTAATTTTCAGGCCAGCGAGAAACCTGCCTAGCCTGCCATTATCTAGTCCATGTGTCAGGGGCACCCGGTGCTCACACAGGCATACATCCCGTGTAAACGGTATAAATAAATAGCTGATGTCACACCATTCGTCTTCATTTGTCAGGAGTGACAGGATAACTCACTTGCGACTACGCCACTCCATCCTGCCCTCACTCATGAAGATGGATGCTGTTGCAGATATCACCTATCATATATTCTTTACAGCCATCTAGGCACAGTTAGCTCTGTGTTTGCCAGGTGGGCTGGCTCGGGGGGAGCCGGAGAGGGGATGGGCAGATGATGATCTCTGCAGGATGGGCCTGGGCACCAGTCACACAAGGGCTGCCTGCATTGTCCAGGCGATGCTCAGTTTATTTTCCCTCTGCATTAGAAGCTGTTACCACCGCTTTTCCACTGCAATTTGTCCTACACACCGGCATGTTTTTTATCATGCTGTCAGGTCCCTGCCGCGGCCCGCTGCCTCGGACTGCCGGGCGAGGACAGAGCTGTCAACCGCGATGAAAATGGCAAGAGGGAAACAGGCACCAGCCTCAGACTCTGGTGCCCTGCCGGTGACTTCTTTAATGTCATCAGACCGCTCGTTCCAGCCACTTACCCCTGCCCCTCCGCTTCCTCCTCCACGGGCTCCTCAGCGTGGCCAGGTGCGAAACAGCAGCGAGGCGACCCGGAGAGGAAGGAGCAGCGCAGCCCAAGCCCCAAACTGAGCGGTCGCCCCACGCCTGTCAGTGTAATTCCAGCTGGGATTTCACGCCAAGCTGCAATGGCCTTTCCTGTGTTCCCCGGCTCAATGGTCCCTTCCTTCCTCCCACCCTTTTCAGGCTGGAAGTTGGGATAATGCCAGTAGGACGATTTCATTGGAAAGATATGCTATTTTAATTTCTTTTCTATTTGTTTTTCCAGTTCAGGGTCAGCACTCACAGGTGCTTCCACAATTCACCTGATAATAACGAGCACAACCTTAGCGCACATGTGGCCTGGGGCTGCGGTGGCCCCTGCGGAGAAGCCAGTTAGGCCCCAAAGTGGGAGAGCATCCTTGTCCTGGACAACACTTCCGTGTTTGCTTCCTTCCATCTGAAGCCAATGGAAGTGAAACATGTGTCCCGGCACTTTCCCAAACCAGGCCAAGAGAGACAGAAACCAGAGTTTCAAACGCACTCTCTCAAAGTTTCCGTGCTCCACATCCTCCAGGTCTCGACATCCCATTTTATTTGGTCCAGTGAGTTTCTAAATTACCCACCAAGCTTTTTTATTTCAAACGCGGTTGGTGGTAATGAAGTACATCTCAGTACTCCTTATGGCCTCCCAGTATCCCCAGAGCATTCTGCGTGCCGAGTTATGATTACTAAGGAAATACATAATGAAAGAACAAACAGTTTGATCTAATGTCCATCTGTGTAAAGGCAATGTGAGCAGTTGCCATGTAGCATAATGAAGATAGCACCTTAACTAATGGAAAGGGGCCCCACTGGAGTTTAAATGAGACCGTGTCCTTGTTAATCACAGTCCTGTGACTGGTGCACCAATATCCAACATTCAATATTGCTAGCATTGCTGCGTGACTCAAAACACTTGAAATTCCCTAGGGAACAGAGCTACCCTAAAGATGGCAGACAGGATAACGAAGAGATTACAATTCACAAGGTGAAATAATAATGAATTAAGGTGATGGTATTTCCCATACTTATTTCCAGCCTCAGTCAGAAAAATGAATTGAATTTGTGCCAATTTCTGCTCCTGTGACTAGCTTGTTAGGTCGGATTCTGGTATTAGACTTTTAATGCTGCCTGCAGTGTTGAATCTCCACAAACAGGACAACATTTTGTATTATTATTAATTTATCCCTTGCCTAGTTATTTTTCAGTTAACGATTTATCAGAGATGCCACTCAAAAAGCCCTGAGGACCCTGACAAAAACGTAGTCCTTATATAATTGCTAATAAGAATGGGGAAATGACCATTCCTTCCCACGCCCACCAGTAAAAATACAATCCTTATTTAAAAACCCCGTGTCCCTCTTTATTGTTTTAATTTTTAAAGCAGGAGATATTTCAAATGAGACACGAGAGTAGCTTGGTGCATTCATCTAACAGATGCTCCGGCTTGTTGATGATTACCTTCTCTCACTAGTCAATAATGCAGCACCTCACTGTGCTGTATTCTTCATCCCCCCCACCCACTCAAACTTTTAGCAGGTAAATAATTTATTAGCCCCTGATTGAGGCTTGAGGCATGAGCAGTGGTGTCTACAGGAGTAATGGAGCAGGGTCGGGGCAGGTTGGCAGGAAGGATCAAACACAGAAAATCACCTTCAACTTCAGAGCTATTTGGAACTTGAAATCCAAAAACTACCCCCAGATTCCTGAAGGCAGGGAGGAAAGCTGCTAAGTGCTTCAATGAGAGATTTTAAAGTGCAGTAAAATATAAAGCATGCTGGCAAGGCCCTGTCTGCAACTGTCCACCTTCCCGTCCCCTGCCCCTGCTTAGTAAGGGTACATACATGTCTCTGCTGATAGTGAATCCAAAATCTTTATTTCAATTTTCATCAACCTGGAAGGGCAAACAGAGGCTTTAATTCTCTACTTTTATTTATAATACGGACAGGCCTAACAGCACGAACCAGTGCCATTGAGCTACATGTTCTGTCTGTGTATGAGAACAAGTGCCGGAGAGCGGTGACTGCGGACACTGGGCTCTGATCTCGAGATGCTCAACCCAATGCCCATACTGCAAGGCTGCGCTCCCCCCTGCCTAAAGACTTTCTGTGACGGGGTAGAAAGCAAAGCTACCGAGCAGCCAGCTTTGTTTGCCCGTGACATCCTGCTGCACCGGTTGCAGTACGGGAAGGAGCAGGCCATTGTGTATTCCAAGAGAGTCCCAAATAACACATCTCTTTTGATCTGAAATGCCTGAGAGAAATCAAAACACATGGAAAATTGAGCTGAATAGTTGGAGTGACTCACATCAAAGGAAAGGACTGAGAGCCACATAAGGGATTTTGCTTAAGTAATGTTAAGATCAGAGATAGGACACTTCCAAGATGATTTTGAGGCTCGCCATGGGCTCGGCTGTGTATTAGCAGGGCACAACAAATGCAGTACAAACACTCTGGGGGACTTTCTATTATTTTAATCTGAGCATCTCGGCTCTCCCTGGAGAGAAAACAGATTTTGGCGCTATTCTGTAATTTCTGCCTTTGTTGTCTAGATCTGGGTGTGCGGGCTTGGCTGTGCCCCTGCATGCCCACGGGGGGCTGGGGGACAGTCACCTCTGCCCTGGGGGGGAGCAGGGCCCAGAGGCAGTCTCCCCAGGGGTGGGTAAGGAAGACGGCTCTAATGGGAGGACTTGCAGTCTCACACCCAGAGCAGGAGCAAGGTCTGCAAACAAGAGGCGAAGCCTCAGTCTCTGCAACTTGTGTCGCAGGCCCCGAGGCTGTGGTACTTGGTGCTTAGTGGAAGCGACCCCACTTCGACTCCCGAGTGATGGGGGCCTGGACCCCAGGACATGCCAGCACCCAGAGCTGAGCGCCGGCCTGAAGTCTAATCATCATTTCTATTCTTCTTCAGTCCTTACCAATCCTAAGCTGTCATAAATATCATTCATGAGCCCCCTCATTATGACATTCAGTCTTTTATCATAATCATCATCATCTCCAAAAAAACCTAACACATTATGAGTGTTCCTGTTTCTGTGGCTACTTGCTTGTGTAAGGTTGTTCCACAGCAGCAGATAGGAAAAAAGGACTTTGGGGAGCTCTGATATATTCCCTTGTTAGGAAAATATATTCTATATATATTAGGAAAAAACTATTCCATGCGTGTGCTTTGCAGAGAAATGCATGCATGTCACATGTGTTTTGAGGGCTGCAGGGAGGTAGGCCTGGTTTTACCCTTACCCTTGGAAATGTACTTTGAATAGCAAAATCTTGTTTATTTTAAGACAGCATTTCCTTTCCCCTTTTAATTTCATATGATTGTAATCCAGATGGAAATGAATTCCTGTTCCTTAAAATAAAATCATGTGGAAGTAGACACGCTTTATGTACTGTTTTTCTGGTGGTGTTATGCAGGATGCATGGTAGCTGCTGCAGGCCTCAGGCCAATATGGCTTTTTGTGACATCTTTGAGTGGACCGGCTGTACTGTATGGCGGGGGAGCTGCTGGGCACGCTTTGGGGCCACAGGGGCCCTTCCGCAAGCCTGAAGGGAAAGCAGAAACAGGCCGAGCTGAGCTAAACCTCAGGGAAAAGGCTCCATGGAAATGCAAAGTCTGCTTGTGGGGGAAGGAGGGCTGTGAACTGTGACTGATGTGAAAACAGGAGTCCTCATCAGACAGAAGAAAAGACCCGTCTAGTTAGAGCGAAAGCATTCAAGAAGGGGGCAGCTCTTACCTATGAAGTGCAAGGGGACGACTGTCAATATCTGTAAGGCTGTAATACGCCATAAAGTCACCGTTTCCATTGAGACCATATGTTTTACTATCTGACCCATGTCTTTCTGCTCCCAGGCCTGTCTTCTGGAGGGTTGTTTTTTAATTCAAGGCTTGTGAGGTCAGAGATTGGCTTCTTGACATGTCTTGAAGCATCATGGCTACAACACCCCCCCCAGGCCCACTCAATCCAAAGACCCACTCAAATACACACACAAAAACCTTTCACGCTCCTGGGATTATTCAAGTGTTTGAAAATGAAGCCTGTGTGTAAGTACGTGGTTCCCCGGAGGGCCCGAGGGACCCATGGACGGAGGTACCGGGCTCCGTCTTCACCCCTCAATGGCGAGACGAGCACTAGGCGGGTTGGTTTAGTCAGGGTGATCCTGCCGTGAGCCAGAGACTGGACTAGACATGACGTCCCGAGGGCCTGCCAGCCCGCCTTGTCTGCGATCCGGGCATCTGAGATGATCAGTTGTGAAAGGTGCTTCTGGCTGAACTAAATCAGCTTCTCTCTATATACACACAAGGCTTGAGTTCAACAGGATACTTAAAGGGTTAGCCCGATTTTCAGATCTACTTACGTAGTTGATAAAAAGCATATGGCTAACTCTTTTCTTGAGCAGGGGCCGCAGCATGCATCTTCCTTGGAAAAACGGGTGACGGCGTCTCACCGAAAGGGCTCTGCACCTCTGAGCATCTAGTTCGTCTTGCTGCTAAGCCACCAACGAAATGGCAATGGCCTTCAGAAATAGGTCGGGGGGCAACGGCATTTCCCCTTGCACAAAAATGAAGTATCTAACATATAAATACCTAACAATCAAGCAAAGTAACAAGAGCAGAATTGTGCCTTGCCAAAGCTATTCCATGTCTGCATGGACGGTTCTGTGATCCAAGGGTGGGGGGACATTAACTAGGAAGGTGGAGATTTTTAAAAAACCATGGGATCCTCATTGCTGCAGGTGAGAGCATCTGGCAAAGGTTGCCCAAAGGTGCAGACCTGTGATTTTGTAGCAGGCCCTGGATGCTGATGCTGCTTCCTCTTCTGGTTTGTCTTTATTTTTAAATCTCACGCTGAAGTAGTTTCTTCCTGGAAGAGTGCTGAAAAAAGGACTTCTCTTCTTTTTATAGCAAAAGTGAACCTCTTTCAAGACTCCCCTCTCTCCTCCCCCTGGCCCAAACTCATTTCTGGGCAAGCAGGGAAATAGGCTATAAAGATGACGCCGCATCTGCGCAGAGGCCGCTGCTCGGAGCGGCTATGTCAAGACACGATTTGCGCCGTCTTTAAGCTGTCTTTTGAATGAAATACTTCAGTCCCTGGGTGTGAAATGATCCATGTGACATAACTGCAAGCATTTCTACCTGTGCAGCATTCCCTCGTAGAAATGATGGCTAAAAACCATGCTGATTAGATGTCTGACTAGGGCATCTCATCTGACCTTGCAATGGCAGGATCGTGTCCTCTCTGCAGGCTTCCCTTCCACTGGAGGCGGTCGAGCCCGTCTGTGGGCGAGCGTGTCCTGGGGCCGATGGGGAAGATGACTTCCATTAACTGGAGTCGAGGAACGGGGCAAGAAATTAATTCCTAGGTAGGCATGTGCCTTTGTCTGATGAGTCCCAGCAGCCAGCACCGAGACTCTGCAGTAATAGGTAGCTTGTAGGCACTTATACAGTTCTATCAAGGTACAAATTAGGGACAAACAAAATAGTCCAGGTGAAATAACCCCCAAAGTCTCCATCAGACCTGTGCCTGTTTTCACAATGGACTCAGAACCAAATCCTCGTTTGAGCTGCAAGCACGGCAGGGGCTCCTTCCTGCCCCCAAAACCAGATCATCTGCGCAACCTGGAGAAGGCCTGGTGATGCAGCCCATCCTGCCGGGATGAGGCGGAGGGCCATGCTACCCGCACAAGCCCCAGCACCACGGGAACTAAAGACATGGGGGGGTTGTCTGCAGCGATGCGTGGGCATGCATTGCACGTGGCGCTGCTTGCCTGAGACTGTCCAATGCATCAGATGCGGGAGGTTCCCATAACTCAGGACCACTTCTAGACTTGTTTCTGTGCTTTTGAAGGCTTCTCTGAATGCAGTTTGAACCCCAGTTTCCTTTTGCTTTCAGCCATCTCTAGATCAGAGCCATAAATTGCATGTCCTGCATTCAATTAAATGAATACCAACAAACATTTTACTCCAAGTTTTCTGGGTGCTGTTTATACAACCCGCTAACAGCTGAAATTGCATTGCCCACAGCCTTTTATTGATAGACTGGCAAGGTAATTAAAAGAGGGATTAAAAAAACCCACCCCCTGTATCACCACCACAAGAATAAATCCATATTATTGCTATTCAAACCTTGGGAAGGACAGAGCAGAAAATCTCGCACCCTTATAATGATGCCCTATGACAATCTATTAAAAAGGATGGTATCTCATCTATCTTGTGTATTATAAATGTATTAATATGGAATAGTTTTTATAAAGTCTCCTATCTGGTGAGCTCAGAACTAGTAACTCCTAAATACTTAATTTACTCAAAACCTAAATTACTTCTAAATATTGTTTTTCTGCTGTAGCTTAGTGCCTGGGAGTGTATTGCTGTACGAGTGTGTCTACAAGAGGGAACCATTCAAACATCTCCATACTGCACAAGGACTAGATATAAACCACTGCCTGGGGCAGAGGGAAGCAGGAAGGGATGGGACAAGATTAAAAAAAACTATTGCCCTCCCCCCAACTCTGGCATGTTTTGCTCATCACTTGTTAAGCTTTGATGATGCCGCTCTTAACGAGAGCCCCGTTGTGCACAGCAGACCACACTCAATTCATCCCTGCCCCATGCTGCCAACAAGCAGGGCAGGAGGGAGGTGGCGACTCTGCTGGTCTCCAGCTCCGCTTCCAGGGCAGTGCCTCTCGGGAGCAGGCCCGCAAATCCATCGCGCTGGGTCTGGACGTAGGGACATGCAAGGGGCGGGCGGGGGCTAGAGGACTGACTGCTGCAAAGGCCCCTCTGGGTCTCCCTTTCCACAGCCGGGGCTTTCTCCAACTTCCCACAACATTGCTCCCCACAATGAGCATGGCCTTCCCCTGGCATGGGAAAACTCAGGCATTGGCGAGCTGAGGCTGGCTGACTTCAGTGGGAATAGCAGGCTCTCGGCCGGGGGGGTTTAGCATCGGCCTGACGGGGGGAAATGCAATCAGGAGAATGTCACTAGAAGGAGCTGGAAAGTCGGGGAAGTCTGGCGCTGTGGTGAGCCAGGAATGTAAATGGGAAATATGCATATGAGCTGACTAATACAGAGCAGATGGTTTTGATTAGAAAGATTCGAGATGAGAAGTTGCTTGCATGCAAAACTGTTTGAAATGGCTCCTACAGATTGCTTGGCTTGTGTTTAAAATGCTCCCCTGGTTTCTGGTTCGCGTGTTCCCTGGCTGCCCAGCTTTTGAAAATACTCTCTCTCTTCTGCCCCTTCATAACAGTACTTGTCCAGGGTTCAAATCCCCAGTGTGTTCAAATGCTCAGAACAAACCAGCCTTCCCTTGCCAGCCAAAGTCTTTTTGCTACCTTTGCTACTCGCGGGTGCTTGCAAGCAGCCCTGAGGGAAGGGGCTGGCCTGGAAGCTCAGAGGATTCGTGTCACCTTCAGTTGCCAGCTGCTGTTTCGGGCTGGTGGCGTGGCACACACGGGGGGCAGGCCGTGGCGCTCCCAAGCGCGGCTGGTGATGCTGCAGACAGGCCCCGCTCCAGCGTCCAGGTGCGTGGGGCAGGTCCGCACAACAGCGACGCAGAGAAACCATCCTCTTCTTCCAAGCAGCTGCCAGGGAAATATTTTTAGTACCAGAAGACTCGCACATTCGCCATTATTAGCAATGCAATCATATTATAGCCAACACTGGAGTGAAGTGAAATAACATGAAATCAAATGTTTTATTTGATTCGACCTGCTGCTAAAGGAATACATATCTATAATTTGCAACAAAACTTGGGGCTTTGCCGTTTAAAAATTAAACGGTCCCCCTTTCTGTGACTCACTCGTTCTTGTTAACCGGTGACCTACTTAGCTGCTAGACTTCACCATTGTTTCGCTCTCTGTTCTCCATTGATCGGCTTCTTGCTGCCAGCAGACTCTCAGACCTTCCTCCCGGGTTCACGGTTAACTCGTCTCACGTTTTCCACGGGTTATTCTACGAGGCACTTTCAGCCCGTCAGCCCGAGCAGAAGCCGATGCCTCTCAGATGCCAATTGAAACGTTACTGATGGATTCTCATTTTTGAGATACCTATCCTATTATACCTTAATATAGCTCCCTGTTACATGTGCTTTGAAAGCCGTTTAGAAAGGTATCAATACTTAAAGATCGTTTGGTTGCACTCTATTGTGAGTACACAGGTACTTAAACACTCTGTTTTCTCTCACGATGTTGGTAAAATAATTAACCACGCACGCTGCAAGGTTAAACACACAGTAGAGCAGTACTTTAATCCATTATGTCCCAGTAGGTAGTGGCATTTCCTAAGCACTACACATGCAATTGTTTCTGTAGCAGAGCTGCCCAGATGTGACGGGGAAAATGATGAGAGCTAAAAGTACTCTGGAAATATTCCTCTAACAAGCTTCCCTTGGCTATTCAGCACATTAGGGC
The DNA here is from genome assembly GCF_001723895.1 of Crocodylus porosus. NCBI lineage: Eukaryota > Metazoa > Chordata > Crocodylia > Crocodylidae > Crocodylus > Crocodylus porosus. The sequence continues at coordinate 405,121 of NW_017728940.1, read as the reverse complement.
TGCTGGAAAATGCTCTGTTGAAACCTTTTTTTCCCCCTAAACAGAAGATTGCCTTTACAATGAAACTAAAATTTTTATGAAAAGCGCCTGCTCTCCTGGAAAAGTTTCAATGCCTTTTCAAGAAACAAAGGTTTTTCAGTGTTCAGCAGGTTACGGCAAAAAGTTTATTCGGTTTTCTCTCCCTGGAAAGCAATTTTGTTTTAGGATTTTTGTTTTTCAACAAAAAGATCCAAAATGCTTCTGGGGGAGAAACAAGGATTTGGGGGAGAGACAATGGTTTCTGATCAGCTCTGTGGCATTTTGAACTTCCCGAGGGAGAAACACAGACAGGCCAGGTTTCGCACCCACCTAAACTGTTCTTTATGAAAATGATGTTGGTAAATAATATGTTTCTGAGGATCAGATTTCAGCCCTCCACAGGAGAAGTGAAGTGAAGTGAAGTCTCTCTTTCCCTGCCCATAATCACAGCGGATAACAACTGCTTGGCCTTGCCTAGAACGACCCTCTCCAATAGGCCACCAATTCTTGAACAAAATAAAGTCACGATTCAAAACGGCACTCACGTTCAAACCTTGGCTTCTGCTCAGCTTTAAGCAGATACTTCAAAATTAGCCAGGTGTAAGTGAGGTACTCCACACACAATTCATAGACTTCAAGGCCAGAAGTGCAACTCTAAATCCTCTCGGCTGACGTCTTGCATAACCATCCCAAAACTCCACCCGCTAATTCCTGCCCTGAGTGCTGGAAATCGGTGTCCCCAGGCACGCCCCCTCATTGCATTAGGATCCTTTTCAAGGGGTGATGAACCTGCTGCCCTTGGCACTCCCCAACCAGGGACACTGGTTTAAAAAGCTGCACTTCATGTTCCATCTAAGCTTTTTTAACCTCGCTGACGGGCCGTGGGGACCCGCAGCTTCCCGTGCACAGATCACGGTGCATGTCACCCCTTTAGCTGCTTTAAATTTCCCCTCTTTGCTCAGCATCTCAGCTCTCTCAATCCACTCTTCTGCTCTACTTGATCTCACCAGAGCGAGAGCAGGGTTTGCACCCCATCTCCCTGGCTCTTCACCAAAGCAGACTCAATCCTTGGAGCGACGCTCATGTCTCTTCTGTCAGCAGCTGTCTCTGTTCAAGAGGCTCCCCACTGGTAAACCAAGAGCTCAATGCAAAGCCCACCAAATTCAAGGGAAGACTGAGATTGGCTCAGTTCCCAAGGGAAATCCATCTCTTTATGCAGGGCTGGAAATGCAACACTGAATGCAAAGCAGGACCCAAACCTCCTCTTTCCAGGGACAGACATCCAGGCACACTCCGACCACCTGAACATGCAGCCATGCTGTCTACAGTGTTTGCCGTTTCCATCTTAAACACCAAAGAATAATGTCCTTTATGTCTATTAAAACATAACTCAAGGGAAGTGTTACCTTCCAGGCACTTCTCTGACAAAGAAAAGAATCTGGGTAAAGCCAAAGGCCAAATTAAGAGAGCGGCAACTTTCTTCATTGATCTTCTGCAGAGATTTTCTCCGGCACTTCAGAGTTCCTGGAGATAACAATATATGTATAACAATTAGTTAATGCTCATGCCAGAGTTTCGTTTGACATAATTCAGTTCCACTTGGTAAATGCCACTTTCTCAATATTGTCTAATGACCTTTTTATGTCTCTCCACTTTACCCTGCTTGATATTTCGCAAAGATGCCAGGGGTCTCTGGGGAGAGGAGGAAATTGAATACTTATTCTGTGGCACTTCAGAAAAGTGGTCTCAGAAAAACCTAACCTCTAACACCTTCTGAGACATAACGAAATGTCGCCAAGGAATTTCTCATCTCTTGAGGCAAATTAAACAGACATTGGTTTCAGTTGCACATTTGACAGCTGCCATTCAAGTTTCCAAGAAATCTTCCCCCCCGTCTGGAAATTCATGCTCCGCCGAGCTGCCTGTATGTCTGAACTGCTCGCTGCAATGGCTGGGCTACGCATACAATGAAAGAAGTGAATTAATATTTCATGGTAGCACTTAAAGTAAGCGCCCACACGAGCTACACAATGAAGAGTTGACGCACTTTGTACGACTCTGTCCATTTAATCAGGGCTGCATGCACCACTTCCAGCAGCCTCGTCTCTGAAGTTCAGGTGCCTTGACTTCTTGGTAAGTTTTGACCGACTTTTCACTCTCTTTCCAAAATGAAACATCTTTGGACTCCAGAATGGAGGATTTCTATTCTAATTATTATTCTTATTCAGCTCTTTGTCTTTCACAGTTGCACAGACCTTTACTTAATCTCTATTGCTTTTTTCCCCCTCCGCTTTGCAGCTAACAGCCAGAAGGCATAACAAGCTAGGTCTTTTAGTGAAGTACAACATCGTATGCTGTTTACCCTGCACAGTTTGATTGTTCTTAGTAAGGAAATTTCCTCCTCTGCATTTAGCGCTGATTAAAACACTGAAATTCAGCTGATTAAACTTGTAACAAGACAAAGGGCCAAATATCAATTGCTTCCCATGTTCTGGGGAAAGAAGGGCGGCATAAAACTAGAGGGAGAGATTGATTATCTCATGAGAAGCGCTTATAAATTTTGCTGCGATTAGGATCTTGTACAATGCAAAACATGACAGTACGTTGTCGGAAATTTACTGTGCCACACACGCCCGTCTGCCAGGACTGCCGGGGAGGAAAGACAAACCCAATTCTTTTTTTTGTTGTTGCTAATTGCCCTTTGATAGAAAGATATAATCAAACCCAGTAGCAAAATCACTGCTCCCCTGCATGGACCTCACGGCCAGCTACAGGGCACATGTCCAAGCCGACACGTAGACAGCAGACTGCTGGTTACTGGCCACGGGGTCCCCGTTCCCACCCTCCATCTCCGGAAATGTGGTGCAAAGGCTGGTATCAAGCACATGTCAATTGGTGGATAAATTATGCAGTAATTGGTCCCGTGATCTATCAAATACTTAACCTGTCTTTTCTGCAGACTTGCTGTTGGTCGAGAGCCAGCTAACTCCACAGGCACAGCCCCACGCAGGGTGTCAGGGAAGATGCATCATCCAGGAGCAGCGAGTCCAAGGGACAGTGAAGGAGTCACACGGGCTCCACAATGGCTGGGGGTGGCTGAGGGGGCAAAAGGGGCCCGAGAAGAGTTAGGGCAGGGAGGCAGAGCTGCCCCTGCCCGGCTGGAGTTTTGCACCTTTGGCTGCACCAAATCCAACCTGGCATTTAACAAAAGATTGCAAAAAACGTTTTCAAACCCCCATTTCCTTCCACTGCCTAGGGACATGGTCCCCATCCCACAGTCCCTGGCAACTTTGCTAAGCTGTTATGCACCCTGTGCTAGCCGGGTGGGTTAATGGTAACAGAGTGGGTTAACCATGGGGATGGAGACACCTGAAAAAGAGTTCATAGAGGAAGAGACAAAAGGGAACATGCCTGAGCTTTCAAGCCCCACCTGCCCCTTGCCCCTGCTGTTTTTCTCCCATGCATGGCCTTGCAAACAGTGTTAGCGCTGAGCTTTTTGCTAAGCCCCAATTTCATATCCATGCCATGTACACAATTTGATGCCAGGGGACAGGCTATTGCTTGGGCATCCTTGGGTAATTTGACACTCGGTCATCCCTTCTTCCAGTCTGGAGGCATCAGAGATACAAATCCCAGGCGCACGGGAATGCTGCAGATCAATCACACAAATGAAAGCTCCACGAATACAGCAAAGGCATTTTATACCTGTCATGTTCAAGGGTAAACTTTCAGCACTTGAGAAAACCGCTCAGATGAGTCTGAAACCCAGACAGTCATGCTGCAGCAGCATCTAATCAGAAGAAAAATTGTTGTCTGTTTAACAATGCCAATGTTCAGAGACTCCTGAAGAGTTGCAGCGCGAACATGGATCAAACGAACCCCGGGTCTGCCTGCAAATGGAAACCACCACGTGAACGGAGCAGGTGAAGAGTCAGCCTGAGCCATCATTGCACACAAAACTGCATCTACGTGGTGACGCATCAGGCAGCGGACACTGCGCTTCCCGGGCAAGACACTCCTGGCACCTGCTGTCCTCATACCACAGGAGACCCCCCTGCTCTATGCTATAATCTGGCCGCATCGGTGGGAACGTTTGGGCGATCTTTCTTTCCGATTTCTGAGAGTGGAGGGTCGCAGTGTCAGCGACCAGGATGGTCATTTCTATTAGGGGTTAGTCTTGCCCTGTGACCTGACTGGTTAAAAGGTGCACACAACAGACAAGCACTGGTTGTGCGCACCCAGGACCTGGTTAACAGAACAGGGCAAAGTTTTTTCCAACAAAATGCTTTCTGGATGAAAAAAAAGGCTCTCAAGCTGAAAGTAAAAAGCAATGCACATTTTCATTTTAGCTAAAATTTCAAAATTATGGATGTTCCTTTTATTTATTTTTTTAGGGAAAAAAGTGGAAGGGAGAAGAAAGCACAGCCCCCAGCCCTATCTCATTCATCATTTGTTGGAAACAACCACAGAAGGAAATGTACAGCATTTTCCAACTGCCTCTACCCGAAAGCTTGGCTGAGGGGTTCATTATGATGTGGACCCAAGTCTTCTCAGCCATTGCCACTTCCCAGCCTTCCCTTCCCCCCATTTTCCTCCGCATTTGAGATCATGATTCTGTAATTGCTTATCTGAGCTCCGCTCTCCAGCGGCGCCTGTCTGCCCTGGGCAGACCCCGGCGGTCCTGGGACTCCCCCTCCGATGCCTGTTCTCCGTAGTAATTCCAATGCCTCCCATGGCAATGTCAGCTCTTCACTTCATCCTGCTTGCATTATCTTCCCCTTCAAGAATATGAACAAGCATTGACACCACCCTGGGCTCCTCCCGCCACGTGCCTCTGCTTAGCGACTTGTTTAGCTCAGTTTTAGGACAGGCAAATGCATCTTCTCTCCCACTGGTCCCAAATGCTGGGAAAGCACCGGGGCAGAGGCTGAAAGCTGGCTGCTCTGGGACGGTTACTCGTGTTGTTTGGGCATGCAATTCATTCATCCTCTCTCATAGGAAGTTGTCCTCATGCAGAAACAAAACCACAGCAATTCCTGGCGTTAGCAATTGCCCTCAGGCAGACCGCTGTCGTAGATCCCAGTGCCCCCCAAAAGGATTTCATTCCAAACCAGTATTTTGGACAATGCAATAGCAAACGCTTGCCCACGAGTCCTTTCACCAGTCCCAGGTCGCGCAGACCCCACAGCTGGCAGATGATCCCTTCTGCCTCGTCTTCTCTGCCATCGCTTTGCAGCCAGAGAGGGAGGAGGACTCCCCGTATCCATCCTGCGCCCCCCCACCGGCCAGCGTGGAAGTGACCTGGTGTCTGTTAGCCCGCCCTGCACACCCAATGCAGGATAGTCCCCGGACCAGCATTTCTGGGTGCCTTTCCCAGGGAAGTTTCCAGAGGCTGAAGTACACGAGAGCTGGTTTTGCAGCTCATGTACTTCCTGCCACACAGGCACCCCCGACCTCCGTCCCAGGCTTCTGGCACTTCCCTTAGTCCCATTACTGCAAGTCTTCTCCTAACCACCGGCTGCCCTAATTCCTTCCTGCCGTTAATCCCCTGCAAATATTGGGAGGCTCCTCATGACTTGCACCCAGCTCCCAAGATGGGCCTATTCGGGCTGCCTGCGCATTGGTCTCAGCAGGCTCATCCCGGGTGCCCGGCTCTGGCGAATGGAGCCCATCTCCCTCCACGAAGGACGCAGGGATAAAAGATGTTCTTGTGACCAGGGCCCAGGGCCGGGACTCTGATTCCACTCCTGGCTCTGCCACCGACTTCCTCTGGGACCTTGGGCATGACACCCTAGCTCCCTGTCCCATGGCTGTGAAACGAGGGGACGGTCCCCCAGTGCCTCACAGGCGCCGTCTTGGAATGAGGCAGATGAACACCAGCGAGGGTCCTGGGTGCGCCAAGAGCAGCTTCTGGGCCAGACGGGCAGCGTTGGATAGTCCCCGTCTTCACCAAGGGTCTTTTGTGCGCTGCTGAGCGACTAAGCTGCAACCTCGCATGTGCCAGAAGGGGACGGGAGTCTCCGGGCTCCACGCACATTTCAGCGGCCCGCTCACTACGCTGGCCCAGCAGGGACAGCCGGCGGCATATAGCGAAGCCGCCAGCCACTAGCGATGGTCTGCATCCGTCTTGTTTGTCTTGCATAGACTTTATTTTTCATGGGGAGCCATGTGATGGTGTCACTTCATCCCCTGGTAGCTGGTGTTACACCCAAACCTTGCAAGAATCAGGCCCATTTCAGCTAGACCAGGAGTGCCATTGGGAAAGCTCGACTAGGAGCTGTTGCCTTATGCTGCTACTTGTCAGTGCCTCTCTCATTAGCTTTATTAGGACGGTCCATTTGATACTTCACTTGCTAACCCATATTGGAGATTTGATTACTTGCTAACGGGGTAATTTGCCTTTAGACTATTTCTTCCAAAGAAAGTCTCTTAAGAAACCAATGTTCAGCTTCCTGGCTTTGGTGTACAGAAGACTTAGCCCTCGTTATTTAACAAAGCCTCCCCTGGGAAGGATCTGGGCCTCTGACTGCCTTAAATAGGTTAGTGCATATTAAACATGAAAGGGCCAGAAGTAAAATGCCAGGTTTGAGATTTGGTTTTCGACCACTGGAGAGTCTTTAAACAGGGCAGGGGGAGTGACTGATGCGCACCAACTGGACAGGATGGGCTCTGCTCCTCCTCCTGCGTGAAAAGGATCAAAGACCGCGTCTCAGAGTCTTTCCCTTTTCATCCCTAGAGCAGAAATAGAAGGTTTATCCAACAAAAAGGGGTTAAAAATAGCTGTTTTGCAAAGAGGCCCTCCGCGCCGGCAGAGCACCACGGCCACGCTGCGTCTTCTGGCGCAGGCAAGTCTTTGCCCCTCCAACAGTCCCATCTGTCCCAGTGAGGCTGGGCGGGTTGGTCCCCATCTGGAGCTTTGCTTGCCTTTGAGACAGTCCTCACGAGCCCGGCCGGCAGGGCCCTCGGGCCGTCACACCTCGCCCAGCCTCTGCGCAAGGCAGGACTGCCCCTGCCTAAATTATCCCAGACAAGTGTCCATCTGTGCTGCTCTTAAAAATGTCCGAGGACAGAGATCCCTTCCTCACCTCCAGCCTGAATTTCCCGGCTGCAGCGTGAGACCGTTGCTCCTTGGCCCGTCTCCTGGCACCCCAAGAACGGCCCAGCTCCATCCTCTGCATAGCCACCCTTCAGATGCTTGCAGGTCGTTATCAAATCCGCCTTGATCTTCTCTTCTCCATGCTAAGCAATCCCAGGTCTTTTAGCCTTTCCACATAAGTCATGTTTCCCAGACCCCCACTCATTTTTCATGCTCATGACGTGGTTCATACATGTTGCTCACCTGTGCCCAATGGGATTATCCGGTGCTGCTCTGGAAGAATAAGGGCAGGGAAACTTGGTTTTCCACCGGGTGAGCTTATAGGCAATTATACCAAGCATGGGACGTCTTTAGAGGCTGGGGCAGTCCAGGGGTGCCGGACGGCTGGATGGGGGTGAAGAAGCCTCTCAACGGGGATGGAGGTTATTCACGTCTGCTCTGAGGCTCAAGCAGCTGTGTGTGTGCACAAGTGTGCGCGCCTGCCTAGGCATCTTCCCTACAGGTGTGGTCTGTGACTCCCACGCCTCTGGAGCAGCCCAGGAGGCTCAGCCCCGTATTCAGGTACGCTCAGGCTAGCTCCCGCGGGCATGATCCTGTACTCATCACACCAAGGTAGAATTGTGCCCCCACGCCACCCGCAGCGGGGGGACTTCTAGCGCTGCTTAATGACGCAGGACTTCATGTCCCGAGGTGCAGAGCCCTTTGACCAAGAGCCTCAAGAGCTGCTAGCCTGCGCAAAGAGCCTGACAGGAGTCAGGCCCCAGGTACTTCAGAGGACCAAGCCCTAATGCAGCAGAGCACTTCAATCCATGCTTATATTTAACCAGGCGAGTCAACCCCATAAAATCAATGGGACGACTTATGTGCTTAGCGACAGCACAGGCTGCCTCCCGCCTTCGCTGCAAAGAGGGTGAAGAGACGTGCAGAGCAGAGCGGGGCGCTCGGAGCCATCCAGCAGCAGCAGCAGCAGCAGCACCGTGTTTCTCCCATTGTTAGAGTGACCTCCAGAGGCACCGGATAATAACTGAGCGCCGAACCCGCTCTTGCAGCAGCCTCTGCTGCTCCTCGATTTATCAGCAACGGGGATTTATCAGAAAGGAAGAAGAGAGCAATTCCAGTTAAATATTTCATCAGCCTCCTTTCATCAGCTGCGTTTTGCTTTATTAAGATGTACTGCATGTGTTATAAAGAAAGCAATTCCTTTATTAACAGTTCCTCTAATTAAGTACTTTATTTATTTCAAGCAGCGCTTCACCTCATTTTCAACCCCCAGGCCTGCCTGGAAATGCAGCAAAATCTTTGCCTGACGGAGTAAGTGCAGCAGCAAACCGGAGTCCTGCATGTGCATTAGCGTGGGGAGGAGCTGGACTCCCCAGGCCGGGAGCAGCCGGACCGCGGAGATTGCAGGCCGTTACGGGAACAAGCTCCCAGCACCAAAGACGGGAGTGTCCAATCTCCTCGGCAGACGGGATGGCCTTGCAGCTTGAGTCAGCTTTCTGCCTCTGCTACAGACGTCCCGGGTGTCACAGCCTTCCTCCCATCTGTCTCGTCCTGCAGACTGCACGTGCTTAGGACAGCGGCAATCTCTGCTGGCATTTATGTACAGCTCCCAGCACTGCCCTTGCGGGGCCCTTTAGTGCTCTCACGAGGAAGGCGGTGAAGCACTGGACCAGGTTATTTTTTGCCAAGTCCTGGGGAGCAGAAAAGGTGGTTTTGTCCCCAGAAAGGTGCAATCAAAAATCCCACCTCTCCTTGCATCTTTGCACTTAGCTGAGCAATATGAACACCTTCGAGTTGTTGCTTTCCCTTGCACGGCTCCGTTGTGCTTCCCGTTTTACTTGAAATGGTGTCAAACAAGGCAAGCTTTCATGGCAGGCAAGAAAAAAGTTTCTGGTTCAAATCATGAGGCCGAGCTCATGCCTGGAAATTATTTAGAAGTCAAAACCCAGGAGAAATTGCAGAAAAGCAAAGAAATGGTTTGCTTGCCGTCTCCTATCAACCCAACCAAATGTGCTAGGGTTATTTCATTTTGGGCTGTGTGCTGTGGTACTCCCTAGCCTGCCATACAGACTTACCTTTCCACGAATGTGAATGATGCGATCTCCGTGTGAATCACCTGATTTCTCACAGTAACCACTACCTGAAACTCAGCGTTTCCAGTGCGAGCCATTCCTTCCCCCCATAACCAGGTTCTACCCGTCGTTGCATTTCACCCCTCACTGAGGTTTTCCTAAACAGCATGGTCAGGCCTTAAGTTAGTTACCCGGGGTTTTTAAAATTAGCCCACAGGGTCTGCACTGGATGCAGCTGAGTTAGGCTTTGACTTCCATGTAGTAGCAAAACAAGCTGAGGGCCAGATCTGCAGCCGATACGCAGACATGAATCCTAGGATGCATCTGCAAAACCTTACGGTGTTGGAGAATGGCATGACACCAGAGTGGGTGTGCACGTGTGTGTGTGTGTGTGCGTAACAGCATGCTCCTGGACAGTAATGAGAATGCCAAATATATCTGCTTCCTTGTGCGCAGCATAAAAATTGGGACAGGCGAGTCGTCATATGAACCCCATTCCTTCTGGTCACCAGGAGATTGCAGTTTTCTTGAATGTACTCATTCCTCAAAGGCATTACCCCCATGACTAATCTTTCTTGATCTAATTTACTTCTAAGCATCTCTTCAAGTGGCTTTGATTGGACACCATACTCAGAAGACATATTTGTCTTGATCAGTTGGATGGCTACATATCTGGTTACAAAAGATTACAAATTCAGTTTGCTTTCTGTAAATATTGTGTAATACTTGCATAAAGTGTGCTTTTTTGGCAAAAGAGCTTGCCCATAATTCAATCACTGAAATATTTGCAAAAAATAAACATGACAGGGATTAATTAATTTCAAATCTGCCAGGAAGCAGCTATGAGTTTTCATAGTTTCATAGTTGGTCGGGTCGGAAGGGACCTGAGCAGATCATCTAGTCCGACCCCCTGCCGTGGCAGGAAACAATACTGGGGTCAAACAACGCCAGCAAGGTGTTCATCCAACCTCCTCTTAAAAACCCCCAGGGTAGGAGCCAGGACCACCTCTCTTGGAAGCTGGTTCCAGATCCTAGCCGCCCTGACCGTGAAGTAGTGCTTCCTGGTATCTAACCTAAACCTGCCCTCTTTGTGACTTATTCCTGGTCACTCCTGGCGGTGCTCGGGGGAACAGGGACTCCCCCAATGCCTGCTGATCCCCCCTGAGTAGTTTATAACAGGCGCTGAACAGGTTCAGGTCCCGTCGCCTCTCCTCGTAGGGCCTGCCCTGCTG
>NW_017728940.1:373102-394603 GCF_001723895.1 Crocodylus porosus | reverse complement strand
TTATTCCTGGTCACTCCTGGCGGTGCTCGGGGAAACAGTGATCCCCCCTCAGCCTTCTCTTTTGGAGGCTGAACAGGTTCAGGTCCCGTCGCCTCTCCTCGTAGGGCCTGCCCTGCTGCCCCCGACCATGCAAATGGCCTCCCTTGGACCCTCTCCATGCTGTCCACATCCCTCCTGAAGTGTGGTGTCCAGAGCTGGGTGCAGTACTCCAGCTGAGGCCTGATCAGTGCCGCATAGAGGGGGAGGATCATCTCCTCGGACCTGCTTGAGATGCATCTGTGGATGCAGGACAAGATGTGGCTGGCCTTCCTGACTTTACATGTGTGCAACATGCACTCAGCTGATAAAGATTTCACGTAGCCCAGGAGCTATGCGTCCCTGGGGGATGGTGCATTAAGAAGGATGGAGCAGGAGTTTGTGCTCAACTGTTGTCAAGATTTGCAAGTTCAGATGGGACGTTTAATGATGGGCAGCCACCGCCTCATCCCCCGACTCATTTCAATGGCACCTACTTTCAGGATGCGTCACTTAGACAAATCTCCAGGTGGTTTAATTCAACCTACCTCCACGGAGATTTGCAGAGTTCCACATTCCCTTATTGCTCTGGGTGAAAATAATTAGTGGAGAGAGGAGAGGAGGAGAAAAGAGGAATGAAGAGGACTGCAGGAAAGGTTGCACGTACAACACTGTGTGAGACAACAGACTGACAGATGTGTGCATGTTTGTGTGCACACCTGCTTATACCTGTGAGCATGTGTGAAAACGCAGGCGAGTTTGTGCAGTGGAGCGGTCGTCAATCCACACAGGCACAGGGCAAAGGACCCCGAACATGCCTGTTTACAAGGGATTACGTTGGCTTTCCCTTCCCAAGGATGCCTGGGGCTCTCTCGCCCCAGAGCAAGTGCAGCTGAGAAAGCAATGTTTCCACTTAGGGAGCAATGAGATAATGAGCACCGGGGATTGTCATCCTGGTTCCTCCCTCATCCACTGCAGCCCTGCAATTCCCATTCAGATTAATGGAATGACATTACCAACGAATTACAGCGACAGTAACCACAGGGCTGCGCCGCGCCGTATTTGGCTGCTTTCACTAACCTAGTTTTTATCTCCTAATAGAATTTCTCGTCGAGGGTGGTGTTTATAAAGGACATTATGCAACAACTCATTACATCCTTCATAACTGGTGTGTTTTATTCCACCTTAAATGGCAGAAGCGGCCCATTTTATGCAAACAGACACCTCCTGGGCAACTCCAGGCTCCTGTACGCACTAATTAAATCTGTCATCTACGCAGTGGAACCTTAAATTGTATTTGCCCGGTCCTGCCACCACAAACCTGGCTTCCCATTGAGCGCAGGATGAATGACACTGGTCTTCCATGGCTTGGCTGGGCAAAACCAAGAGGAAAAGCTCCTCTGCACCTCTCCAAGATCAGGTGGAAGAAGTGGTTTCTTGGGTGGATGGAGCTAGCCGTGCTATGGGACGAGTGGTATGTAGGGGGGCTCCATCACAATGTGCAGTGCGCTGGGGAGCACTGGAGGTACATGCTCCTGGGGAGCCACCCCCACCCAAGCCCCAAAGCAGAGCCCTGGCACATGCCAACGTTAGTGCTGGTTACTTGTACATCCTCCCTGAACGACAGAGGCCAAGCAGAGGGAAGTCCTCTGCAGCATAGTCCTACCAGGGGGGTTGCTGGCATAGCAATGTCAGCAAGGGGTAGGGTCTTTGCACCCCTGTTCTCACACGCCTTGCAACGTAGAGACAGCAGGCACCTTTCTGCTTTGCACCAAGTCTGTCTGCAAGAGCTCACAGGAACATCCCACAAGGACTCAGACCCACCAGGAAAGCTTGAGTTGCCTGGCTGGACAGCCTGTCCTTGCCTCCTTGTGCAAACTCTCTCGCTCACTTTAAACACTTTATTAGTGCTTGGGGAGTAGCAAAGCATTAGGCTTAAAGTGGTGAGTGCCTGGGAAAATGCACAGCACAGCTCTTAGCTTTAAATAGTGAGTCGACGTGAATGGTGTTTAGGCTCTATTACAGTAATGTGCACTGTGTTTGTCTTGGACACAGTGCATTTCTGATTACTCTGTTTCTGGGAAACTGGCATGCATTATTCATGGGGCGATACTGAGTTAGAACAGAAAAAAAGGAAAACCTACACTTTGTACCGCTCAGCTGCAAAAGACTTTGCCCTCCCAGGGCTTGCACTGCTTTACCGAACTGGGGAGAGCTGCGGTGCGTGGTTCTTTGGGAAGCAATAAATGACCCTTACCCTAAATAAGCAATGAAGAAAAGTAATAACCACAGGCAGGGTCCACTCACACCAGCTCTGCATGGAAAGGGGCAGGGGCTGCCACTCGCCAGGTCCTTGGGCACATGGGCGTATTCAGCGTGGGTGCATGTCCGCACATGCACACTTGAGGACAGGGATGCTGGAGGTTGGTGCCAATGCAAGGGAAGCCAGGTGCGATCCCCCACCACAGGACTCATAGGGACTCTCTGTGGGCAGCAACACGGGCAGAGCCAGGCCGCAAGGCTCATTCCTGGGCTGTTCCCTTCTCGGCGCTGGCGGAGGGAGCCAGAAGGCCCCCGGGCAAGGGCGAGGCACGGTGTGCCCGGTAGATCCCGATCCCGAGCAACTGGAGAAGTCCTTGGGGATCAGGAACCAGGCCCCAGTCTGTGAGAACGAGGGACTCGCTAGGCAAGAGCTTGGCCCTTGCACAGACTGGTACCTTGGCCAGCCTGCAAGAACAAGGATGCAGCCCCGGGAGACTCCTCCGTCCCCCCGGTGCTTGCATGTCTCGTCTTCCCCCCGCAAGCAGCAGGTGCTTCATAGCTCTGCCGTCCCGTATCTAAACAATCCTTTCAACTCCTAATGTATTTTTAGACATCCCATTAATATTTAACAAGACAGCCCACAGCAAGTTAGATAGTGCAGCAATTAATTTTTAAATGCTGACATTTATTACCGCATGTAGCTGCTACCTAACTTGCTGTGGGCTATCTGGATAAATGTCAGTTAAATATCTAATAATTCCTTACGATTTAATGTGAACGTAAAAATTGTAATTATCCATTATTTGCAAAATATAATTGAGGTTTTAATTTTGGCATTTAGAGTCCCGCCTCCCTCCTCACAGCCTTTGAGGCAAAGTCATTTTTTGGTAATTAATTTGTACATTGATTAATTTTGTTTCATTTAAAGTTTAAACCCACACTTGTAGAGCCCAAGCTATAGCAGAAAAAGCCTTAATTAACATTGCACCAGCTTGTCATTGCTGCCACCAGCCACAGTAACAAACCTGCAATAAGGAGTGAGGCGCTTCGGCGGGGAGCAGGCTGCCAGTGCAGGACCCAGAGCCGGGTCCAATTCAGGCCTGCCGAAGTCAGTGAAACTCCAGGCGCGGTGTTTGCAAAAGATCCCGCTTCTCCGCCCCCGCCAAGCAATCCCGTTTCCCGTGCAGTCTGGCTGTGCTGCAGGCCCTTTTCGAAAAGGAACAGCCCAATTTTCCAGCGCACGGGAGTGAAACAATAGAGCAGATTTTTCAGCCGGTTGCCTCCCACCGCTGCAGGCGACGGAGGCCCACGTGAACCGGGGCTGGCACGGGATTCACAGAGCCAGCGGAAACTGCAGAGAGCGGGAGCAGAGGGCACACGTCCACGGCAGTTGCACGCCCATAGCACACTCGGTGGGGACGCGGCCGCGAGCTGGCGTCCCCTGTATTTGTCGTGAGAGGCCGGGGGCAGACAGTTGAGGCTTTCCACTCCATGTGGATGTGGTTTTGCCCAAAACCCAGGGAAATCCAGCACTGTAGGGGCTGCAAACATTTGAATAGATCTAGTGATAAATTCAGAGGTGAGCGTGCTTAGGGAGGCAGAGAGAGGAAGAGGGACAGGGCATGCAGCCCAACGGCATGAAGCGTTTCTGTTCAAAAGTCATCAGCAAATGCAACAACCGAGCGGCTGTGCAGAACAGAGCGCATCTTGCTGGACCTGGGAGGCCGGGATCGGCTGATGCCTGGGCCGCAGACCGTGGTGGGATATAGATGCGGGCCAGGCCTTTGGCAAAACACAGCACGCGAACTCTTGGCACCATCATCCCTGCAGAGGTGACAGACAGACATCTCTCTCTCACATGCACACACTCCGGTGAGAGACGAGGGTGCAGTTTAAACCACGTGCAACAGAAAAGTGGTCCCTGGCCTCAAAGGCAGCTCAGAATTAGCATTTCTACTTTTCATCTAAACTACCTCAGAAATGACTTCAATTCTGCTTCATTCTCCAAGGCCAGGGGACATCTTCATTTCCACGGGAAGCTGCCAACAAGCCCTTTTGCCACCCAGCTGGACACCCTCTCCTCCCCCTCTGAACCTGCTGGTGGGTCAGATCCCGGTGCGCGAATGCCGATGCTGCCTGGGCCAGTCCCACGGATGAAACAGCGGCCTGAGAGCTGAGCTCCTGCTACAGAGCGAGAGCTCAGGAAACCCTTGCAGCTGCAGCAGGGACTGCATTGCACCCCTTGCAAAAGGCACAGCCAGGAAAGAAACAACTCAAGAGCCAAAAAGTGGCTCCGGGCTATTAAATTTCCCAAAGCCAAGTAACAGCATGGCTGACCCAGTGTCCCCGGTCTGCTCAGCGATTAAACACCACCCTTCCCAGAGCTTCCCCTGACCACAAATAGCACTCAAAGAGCCTCATGCATGTCGTGTTTGATATTCTAAACGTGCTCAGGAAAGGGCAAAGTTGAAGTCTGCAAGTCACTGTAGACAGCATTCATTTGAAGTTTAATGAGAGAGAGCAAGAGAGAAAGAGAGAGAAAGAGATCAAATTGGGGTCTGAGACTTCCTCTACCACAATAGCATTTTTTCCCGGAGATTATAAATGCTGCAAAATGTTGGGAACAATGCCTCAGAATGCAAATTTCCACCCTTCCCTTTCCAAATGATGAGCTGACTTAATTCTAGGCCCGCTCATGGTTAGAGCACTGATTCCATTGCTAATTGAGTAATAGAGATTTGTTTGGCAGGGGGTCAAGAGTACAGCATCCTAGCTGATTAGCAGCCAGCGTTAAATAGATGAGACTGCTTCCTGAAGCCTTCCTGAGAAATGTAATATTAGCTCTGAGCACCGCCCGAAAGGCCTTTTCATTTAGAACAGACTAATCTTACCAAACACATCCTTAAAAATAAATAAAGACAAAATTAACATAAGCCAATGGCAGGTTTAAAAATGTATGGATAATTTATCTGTCTGATTCAGTTGTTTTTCAAACCCAGTATTAAATAAGTCTGCCTGATTTCTTGCGTCTCCGACACACTGCATTTTGCATAGTGAATGAGACTACATTATGGTCAGAATACATTACTGGGTTGCTTCTTCCTCCAAGATAATGCAGTCTTTATGCAATATTCAGGTTCAAAAATAGATTAATGGGATAGACTGACTTAACATTATTGAAAAAGGTAAGTTTATGTTTTTCCCCCCCATTGCAAGCCTCAAACTGATATCTATACACATATGCACACACAGGCATGATGGAGATGAGGTTATGTCGGGACATTCACTGTAAATTCTGGCTGTAGCACATGCTCCTGACTTCCTTAAAAAAATCTCTTTTTGGGCTGAAATCTCCTAGATCTGAAGGAAATGATCTGGGAAAACTAAGCAACTCCAGCTCATCCTGTCAAGTTATGTAATGGTCACAAATACACTTTTCGCCCATTTTTAGATTCTTCTTTGTTCACATATGACAAAAAACAATGCATTGGGAGAAAAGTGAGTATAATTTAGGATTGCTAATGTTAAAACATACCATACAAGGTTTTAAACTTCAAAGCTTATGACCGAGCATCTCTAGTTATCCATGAATCACTGGTTGAATGAATGCAAGTAAGACCTAGGTCTTGGCCGAGGGAACGTGGGGTTTATTGACAATTCTGCAAGTTTCATTCCAAGTTGAACAGAATACTTTGTTTTGACTGAAAGAAAACTTTTGACTTCTTTGTAATAAAAGTGAAGGAACTTTCTTCTTGAAAAGTTGTTTCCAGCTGAAAAAAGTAACATGTTTCATTTCAGAAATGTTGAAACAAAATGTGTGATCTAGATTTTTTTTTCATTTGCTCCCTCCCCCCGACAAATGAACAATTTAGTGCAAAATCAATCAAATTGTGATTCAACATAATCAGTATGAAGTCATGGAATATTAAAGTGTTGATAAAAAATGTGCAAAACAATTTTCTTCCAGCTCTGTGAAGGCCACATGTGCATTAGAAATTGTTTTTCCTTCTTTTTTATGTAAAACTTACATTCTTTGAGCATAAGCGAGCAGCTGATTTGCAAAAGGATGGCTGACCTGACCACTCGTTGCCCGTCCAGTTCAAGCCAGGATGATTCTTGATGGAAGAGACAAGAAGCTGAATGCAGTTATTAATTATTGCTTTTGCACTGCCACTTTTGGGAGCCAGGTCAAGAAGCAACGTCTCCTTGTGCTGCAGAAGTAGCAAAACCTGACAGTCCTTGCCCTGGTCCCATCACAGCAATGGCATGAGACATTGGGACGAGTGAACTCATAACACATCAGAAATCACTGGAGTTCAAAAAACCCAATCAACTTGAATTTTATTAGCCCCAGATTACTGTAACAGTTTGAAATAAACTAGCAGCTTAAACAGTCCCTTCCACCCAAACAAGCCAAAACACCACGGGGTCTATTAATCTTCCTTACAATAAAAATGATATATACCCACAGCACTTTTTAAGATTTAGTTTGGTGTGATTATTCCCTTTCTCCAGCGGTGCTATGTCTGCCTCAAACCCTCCAGAATACATATGCTATTTGGAAAGCAATCATTAGCCCAGGCAGCAGGGGATGTTCCATATTCCAGTAATTTATCAGCTGCCTATAGAGAAGCTAACAGCTTGCTCTAGATCATCTTAAAAATTTTGAGGGCATTTTTTCTCAAAACCAGAAGCTGAGAAGATCGCTGAGCTCTAATAATATCTGCTGTGTAAAGTTGCATCTTCTGCAGACACGTTTGCATTAGCTTGCCTTAAAGAAGAGGGGACTTTTTGCTCTGCAAAACACACCAGGATGCATCTGAGGAGCGTGAAGTGACATGCAGGTTCTTCCACCAGCGACTGCGGATGGAAGTCCAAGCCTGCACTAAAATCCCCGTTGCCTCCTCTCTCATCCTAATAACAGAGCAGCTTGTCTCTGAGGCTCCGTCTCTAACCATAGCTGAATCTGAGCTTCGACAAGCAAGCAGAGGTGAAGAACACAAAGTCTGAGCCACGGAAACCCAAAGATCCGTATCTGGCACTCCCAATACATCAACCTACAGCACGAAGCACCCAGGCACCGGGGTCATCGCTCCTGACTTCTGCTGTAGGAAGGTCAGTGGGGAGCAGTGAGCGAAGCCCCCTTTGCGGGAGGCTGCTTGCCCTGCCAGGGAACTCACCAAACATGCTAGGATCAGACACAACCAAGGACCAGGTAAGGTGTGAGGGTGGGCGATAGGGCTGTGCAAACCTTCGGATCACAATTCGGGTTCGGAGATGATTCGGTTGATTCAGAGGCTGAATCTACGAATCCAAGTCGAATCTCTGGAAGCTTGAGGCTTTCCAAATCGATTTGGAGCTCCTGAATTGGTTTGGAAAAGATTCGGCGCTTCGGCCATGGGTGATGACAGGGACAGACATGTTTATCCACAGTCCGCCAGCTCCTCCTGAGTCCAGATACTTGGATAATCATAGGCGACAGGGTCACTGAGACACAGTTCTGCTGCTAGCCTGTCTGGGGAGCTCGGGAGAACACGTGGGCTCGAGCTCCTTTCTTTATGTTACCAGGTTGCCCGAGTGCCAGGTGCTGAACAGACCTCAAGACGTGCACAATAAATACATAAAATCAATAAAGAAAAGCAAGAAAGCAGAGCCTGGAACCCCTTTGTAGGAGGTAGAGGGACGGGGGAGAGGGACTAGACCCCGGCAGGCAGACATCCCCCCGTAACGCGAGACGGACCCTGGAGCAGAGCTCGCAGCACGTCCAGTCCTCTCACTTCCTCGCTCACAGCCACTTGATCCCAAGCCGGCTGCACCACGACCGTGCTGCGTGGTCAGAGGGTGGCTCCATGCCGAGAACGTGGCAAAACCCCCGTCAAGCACCGCTCGCTCCTCCCTCCTGCTGCTGCATTAGCAGGGCATCCCAACATGCTTCTCACATCACTGCTAACATGGCCTGCAACATAACGAGCGGCTGAGGCCTCCTGGAAAATTCACTGCTTTGGAAACAATTCTGCTTGTACATCGTATATTTTCCTGTCATTTTTATTCCCTGGGCGTTTTATTACGGAGGAATATTTGCATGAAAATAGAATCTTTGTTTCATAAGAATTCATCTGCTCCCGCCGCCGCGGTCCGGGAGGAATTGAGCTCTCTCTATTTCTTATGTTCTCACATACACAAAAAAATTGCCAATTATTTAAATTATTGTATCTTCCACAAGTGTATCCCCCCCAAAAATGAATTTCCTGTTCAATCAATGCCATAGTTATCTCAAGACCTGAATGGGACATGACGGGAACCGTCACAGAAACGGCTGTGTTAAACAGAGACAGGAACACACGAAAGGCAGCGGGCCCCAGAGAGTGCATGTTCAATTCTGCTGGGGGGTTTTCACAAGAAAGGGGGTCACCAAACCAAGGAAGCTGGAGAGATCTGATCCTATCGGGATGTCGTAGTCTCAAGGACCAAGTGTCTCGGGAGTCTCCCAGCTCCTTCAGCTTCCCAACAAGAACCCAGCATTTTTTAAGACGAAGATGGTAAGTAGAAACCTTTTCATTTGAAATAGTTTTCAAAATCATCCTAGAAATGCTTCATTTACCAAAACTCACTCCTGAGTAGGAGATGATGGTTTCAGTTAAAAAATACTATGACAATCAAACTGAAAAGCATCATAACAACATTTTTCACTATAATGTTGGTAAAAACTATCACAGAACATTTTGCAAAAAAGTAGGAATCAATCTGCTTTGAGCACGGTGAGAAAAAATAAACCAGCTTCAAAATGTTGCAATTTTTCACCAGTATACTATTGTTTTATTAGATCTAGCTATGAGTATTTCTTCTGTTACAGATGTGTTTTGGGGGCAATAACCATATTGCTTTCTGCATTTTCTGTGGCTACAGAGCATTGTTCTCTAGCAACCCAGAGATAACAGTATATGAATTCATTTACCCCACTTGAGTGAGCAATCACATAGGCTTTTTGTTCTCTCTCTTTTTTTTTTTTAATCTGGATCTGTACCAGAAACCCAATAAATCTGGGGAAGTTCAGTGGTGAACTTCATAATGGTTATGGATATTACTGTGTTACTGCCCACTTTAATCTTGGGGTTAGGAGCCAGCAGTGTGCCCTTGTTGCCAAGAAGGCTGACGGCATCCTGGGCTGCGTTGGCAGGAGCAAGAGCATTGCCAGCAGATCGAGGGACATGATTCTTCCCCACTATTCAGCACTGGGGAGGCCACATCTGGAGTCCTGTGTCCAGCTGTGGGCCCCCAACTACAGAAAGGATGTGGACACATTGGAGAGAGTCCAACGGAGAACAACGAAAATGGTTGGGGGCTCAGGGACAGGACTGGGGAGGAGAGGCTGAGGGAAATGGGCTGATTGAGTGTGGAGAAGAGGAGACTGAGGGGGATTGAATAGCAGCCTTCACCCCCCTGCAGGGGGGCTGCAAAGAGGATGGAGCTGGACCGCTCTCAGTGGGGGCAGATGGCAGAACAAGGAACAATGGACTCAAGCTGCAGCAAGGGAAGTTGAGGTTGGACATTAGGAAAAACTCTTACCAGGAAGGTGGTGAAGCACTGGGACAGGCTCCCCAGAGAGAGGTGGTGGAGATCTCCATCCTTGGAGGTGTTGAAGCCTCAGGTAGGCAAAGCCCTGGCTGGGATGATGTAGTTGGGGATGGTCCTGCTTGGAGCAGGGGGTTGGACTAGATATGACCTCCTGAAGTCCCTTCCCATCTTCGTTACCTGTGATTTTCTATGATTACATGTAGGGATGGAAAAGCACCCAAACCATACAATCATGAGAGGGGAGGGCTCTGTGCACTGCAGTTTGTACAACTCCCCAGGCTGAAATCTAGCAAAATTGCACAAATCACAAGAAGAAAGCAATGCCAGGCAGAGTCAGCCCAACAGTCCATGTAGCCCCATGGTGGCAAGGAGGAAATGACTTCGAAGAAGCAAATAGGAACGGCACATGCCTAGGCCCTCGCAGACTCCCACTGGCATCCACCGTTGTTGGTTTATGGCGGTCAGAGGAGACATCCCTGTGCTCTGCTTATTTGGACCTGCTTAGGAAGTGCTACTGACCTGTCCAGGACTGGGTAAAATCGTGGCTCTCCACCTCTCTGGCTTTGATAAGGTCTGTGCTCATCTATACCACTCAGATTCTTTGCAGGGGATTTTTCCCCCAAAAGAGACGCACCACTGCCTTCCCCACCACACCCCCACATGTAAATTTGACTCCAATATCCCAAATGAATCTGATAAGGAAACTATATGCTATTATCGAGCCCCTGTTTTGATCCTCCATGTTTGCTTAATTGAAACAAATGCATCCATTTAAAATCACATATTTTCCAAATTTCTAATGCCTCCCATAATTCATGCCAATCTCTTATCACTTGAAAAACAATCAGGTTCCTTCCCTGCCTAATTCTGTTTTGCTTGCTCCTAGGCAATTTAGTTCCTGAACCATCATCTCCTGCACATGTTCATTAGCCTCATCCATTTAGCTGCTTGGGCAGCTGTGCTATTTAATGGAGCTGAAAAAGCATTGCATGAATGCTGCCTCCCAACGCAAGCTTTATGCAAGGAACCTTCAGGGTTTTCCATTGCAAAAAGGTCTGGCCAAGTCACTGAATAAACTCAGCACACCGTTCAGCTCATCTTTTTATTCATTGCAAAGTTCCTGGCTTTTAAAGTTTTATCATGATTCTTTTCAATATTTCTATTTTCCCCTTCTGTCCTCTGCTTAGAGTCACCTGATGCTTTGACAATCTCAGCCATCTTTCAAAAATAAAGCGAGTTCCCAGCCCTCATGGATGCAGTGAGAAGCTCATGAACCACTAAGAAAAATAAAAATAAGTCTGTTCTAAAGTGCACTATTTTTTCAACAACCACAAAATCATAGTTTTTCAAGCCATCTCTCTGAGGCTTGACGTCATATTGGGACTCAAGGATGACAGTAGTGCAAATGTTCTCGAGGTAGACAGTCCCCATGATAAATAAATGGGCAGTAGAAATAAACCCTTGTGTACACTAGAGATCAGCAAGTTATAAATCCCACCTTCTTCCCCTGCAACATCCAGCCTGGTGCAGCAGAGCAGACAAGGCTGAAAGGCCTATTTGGAGGGTTTGAAATGGGCCGTGACGTGCACACAGGCCGGGTGCATCTCAGCCATGGTGCTGATGGATGAGGCCCTCAAACTTCCCAGATCAGATGTGATCCACAGGCTTCGCCTGCCTAACCTCAGCCCAGTAACTTGAGGAAACACGGCTCCATCTTCTCTCCCTCCCACTTCACACTTCCCTCTGTCAGTACAAAGCAATCGCAGGGTTTCTACCGGCCACGACTACAATTCACCCCCAACCTCTCCCTCCTAGTTTTGGGGAGATATTTTAAACAAGAAGGCATCTAACCCGTGTATTTCGGCTGAAATATTGCACCATGCTGTGAACATGGTGCAATCAGGCTTGGCCCAAGGAAAGGGGAATGTTTTTACCATTTTTAAAGCCGGTTTACGAAGGCGAGGGAGACAGTTTCACAATAGGAATCCTGATATTTTTATATCTTGGGGGCAAAGGCAGGAAGAGGAGTTGCTGCTAAAATGTTAGGTGGAAATTGTATTGTGCATGTACAACGCTTGGCCAGAAAGGATTGGTGAAGTGTTTGGAGGGCTGGCTCCGATGTAAAGCTGGATCTCAGATTCTAGCAAAGCAAGCAAGCTGTCCCACGACTAGGAAAGTGTCCTACCTCCAGTCAGTGTGCCCACGGGGAAAGGCACACAGAAAGGTTGATGGATGTGTGTCGTTAAACTTTGTTCAATATTGCTGACCTACAGCAAGGAACAGCCGATCTGCAGGACAGAGTTCAGAGAAATACACCAATTCCACTTCCATTTCCCTCCCCAACATCCAGTTGAGGGTAGTGCCCCATTTCCCCTCCTCGGGCTGGGGACAGCACTAACATTGCAGGCCGGAGCAAAGGGAGATGTTTGTTGCAGGAAAAAACAGTGTACGCTGGAAGCTTCACTCCTAGACGGCTACAAACATTTTGAATCCTGTTTAACAGCATCTAAACCAGAGTCCAGGGGACCACAGACAGCTGCTGGCTTCTGTGCATGGTCCTGTTCAAACTGCTCCATGGCAAGGGATGTTTTTCTGCACGTCCCACAGAGCAAAACCAGGGACGTCGTGCAATGGTGCCGGCTGCTGGGGCTGAACCCGGAGGCCAAGCCCCCTAGAATCAAGTGCCGAGGCTCATCCTAATTCTGCATGTGCCTCTCTGTACCACTTTGGCTGATGCAAGAAAGCTGAGCTCCCGCTAATCAGTGCAAGCAAACCTCCCTGCTGCTGATTTCCCACCGGCCCTTTTCCCCTCTCTCTCAAAGCTGCATGATAAACTGGCAGCCGTCTTAACCTTTTGCAAAGGGCATTTCCTCATCAGACACCACTTCCACCATTTCACGTAGCAAGTCCCAGCAGATTGGGAGCTGAGGCGATGCAGGCGTTAACCTTTGAAAGCTTCCGGATCTGCTAGGGCTGCAAACTGCAAAAAATTAATATCTGGCTTCAACTTTGAGAACAGATTCCCTTTGTGGGCTTCACGATCACAAGCAGGATGCTGCCTACATGGGATCCAGAGGTATTTCCATTTGCCCTTCCAATGCGCAAGGACCCCCGTACACTTTAACGGGCTAGCGACGTCTCTGATGTTGCTGGATTCCCGTGCAGGGGAAGGTTGGTTTTTAGGGTGCAGCCTGTCTGGGCTGCAGGGTCACGCTGTCCCATGAGACTTTGGGATAACTCACGGACAGTCTGGGCCTTCGCTCCTCCCTTGGTGAGCAGGGACAACACTGCTGCACACCTTTTCTCCGAGCCTTTGTCCAGTCCCTTCACGTTGCTACCACATCAGGGCAGGGGCCAGCTCTAGCTTCGGGTTTGTAAAGCAGCTTGTGCAGTGGGGTCAACTCACAGCTGGTGCCTCTACACTGAAAATGCCAATAATAACACCAACAACAGTAATAATGCCCAAAGGAGCACGCACAGGTTGTTTTCTTCCTCCATGGAGATAATTTGCCTTTAGCCTCTCTGTTCAGGATGGCAGTGTTGATGCGGGAAGCAATGAAATAGCCTTGCTTCTGGCAAAAGCAACTGTAGTCCTGAGGGTTCATGAAATTACACAGCTCTCATTTTGGCCTTTAAATCATCACAAGAATAATGGCCCATTCATTTCCTAAGATGGAAACGCACCATTTCAGTAAGGAAGTGCATTGAAAATGTGGTGCAATAAAGTCATTCACACAGCTCTTACGGGCTCCATTTGGAGCAGGTGTGGGAAGCTGGGCAGCGGGAGAGGCATTGAATGAGACCGTGAATAAGCCAAGGTGGTGCCTCATGCACGGCAGGAGCCCCATCGCCGAGCAGGACATCTGTCCCTCACTGGTTGGACAGGTCTGCAGAGCCGCCACCCAACACGCCTGCAGAAATCCCACCTCCTCCTCTCCCCCCACAAAAAAAAAAAAAGATTTCAGAGAGGTTCTCGGATAGGAGAGGGCCAAGATAATGTTATTTAAAAGATGCTACTCCCGCTCTCTGGCACGAGGCAGCGTGCTTGGCCTTGCCTAGCGACTCAGAAACATGTGTGTGCACGTGTGCATGTGTGTACACTTTTAAAGGAAACGCAGCACACTGAAATGTGTTAAATACTTGCACAGCTGAAATGCTACATGGAGTTTCCCAACAGATACAAAAAAATACCTAGAAGACTATCATCTCTGACAGTAATTCCCCTAAGGCTATCCAATTATAATACAATGAACTAAAGCCACGAAAAGCCGAAAAGCGACTCTATCTTGGATATAGAAATGAGCCTTAAGCTGCAATTTAAAAACCATGTATGCAACGCAGAGATAGAAGATGAATTCCAGGGGTGGAGACACTGGCAGAAAGCTCCAGGGTTGATGGTGGAGCTATTTCATCAGGAACGACATGACAGCCTGCCATTGAAGCAAGGGGTGCACTCAGCTGTCCGGGATTGTTCGGAAATATAACTACAAAATTATCTGTATGGAATATGCATCAACAAGCTGAGACTTTTCCTGGGCCATGCGGTGCAACTGGAGGCTGGTACGAGGGGTCAAGTGGAGCAGTAGTCGGTCATCAAGGGTGACATTTTCACAAGCTCATGGCCAAGTTTTCAAGCGCTCAGTACCCCGAGTCGTAAGAGGTTTTGCACTGGTCCTGTCAGGCTGCGGGGCAGAGGGAGGACGAACAGTGGCGTCTTCACCACCAGAAGAGACAAAGGGAAGCAGCTCTGTTCCTCACACTGTAGAGGGTTTGGATTTATTTCTTTGAGCATTTGCATTCTCGATCCAAGAATAATGCTGATTTAATTGCCCTCCAGATTGCAGATATTGTTTTCCTTTGTGATCTCACCAGCTGGATATTTCCTCCTCTGATTGTTGCCATCCATTATTGTACCCGCTTTCCTCCTGCCTTGTTGCTCATCTCACTGTGATGCAAGCATTTGTATCTTCATTACTTTAGGCCCATAAACCTCTCAGCCCAATTACGGAATTTCCCTGCCATTGGAGAGAGAGAGCTCATTTTTTTGTTGGCAGCATAAACATAAAATCACTTAACAAGATGAGTCCTCCCTGCGATGGGGAGTGACGGTCGCAGACGTGAATGCTGATGTCAGGAGGCCAAAGCATTCATGGAGGAACTGTGGTCCGACCTGAGCTTTGTATTGCGAGAAGCGTGCCCAGGCCTGGTCAGGGGGCAAGAAGAGTCCTGCAACATTAAATGCTGCTGGTTAAAGTAAAATGCCAGGTGACAAACCAGTATAATCATGGAGAAAGCCGGGCACCGGGGGAACAGCTACTTTCCCTCCCCCATGCAGCCAAATGCAGCCATGAACTTGAGAGCAAGACGTCCGTGAATCCCACGGCTCCTGGGGCTGACACCCGCCTGGCTGGTGAGAGGGGCTGGCAGCGAGCGCTGGCACCAGCCCCACATCTGAGCGTCCTGCCTCCTGATGCAGAGCACGACAGCAGAATAAGTGATGTGAGAGGAAATAAAGAGAGGGATATTTTCAAAACACAGGAGCAGGAGACAGTTGCTTTCCAAAACAAAAAGTTTTTCTGCCTGAATTCAGCCTCAACCACTTCTGCACCTGATTAATTGCGATAATTACTTCACCTGGTGCTAATCAGACCCATGAAACTTTCCTCATTGTTAAGCTGAATGATTAATTACCTGCCTTGCCATGGAAGCCCGCTGTCAGCCTCACAGCTTCGGGGAATGCGTTTTGAAGAGTTCGGCAGTGGCAGAACCTAGGAAGTAAACTATGGCCTCGTTATTTCTCTCTCCATCACAGGGAGAAGGGAGGACGCATGGGTGTCTTGCCCTCTCCAGTGACAGAGGGACCGGTGTTAGTGGTTGCATTGCAGGAGTGCATGGGGGCTCCCTCCCTGCCCTGCACCGAGCAGCGTGGCTGGAGAGGTGGCACGGGATGGGACCTCAAACAGCTGTCAGGCAGCAATCGCTTACGTTTTGTTTGCAATAAAGGGCCATCCCTGCCCTCAAGGATGGGGCTCTGCTGGGGTCGTCCAGTCAGATGCAGTGCCATTCTTTGTACGTGCCCAGAAAACGTGCAGCTCCCCGACTGCACGTGCCCCTGCACGGAGCTGGCAGAGGAGACAGGCAGCTGCACAGCTGTCCACTCGCAGCCGAAATAAATTCACTTCCCCTTGTGAGCATACCAGCATCTATCAATCACTGGGCTCTGCCCGGCAGCCCGGTTTTGATCGATGAAGGAACAGGCGCTGTAAACCTTTCTGGGACTGACAGATCCGATGGGCTGGGAGATGCCAGCCGAGGACGCGCTGCTGTTCGTGTCAGGGGATGATGGACGCCGCCGCAGATGGAGCGACTGCGGTCGCGGGGAGCCTGCCAATGCCAGGAGAGGCGTGGGTAATGGGTTTATTGCAAATCATCGTAAAGCATTAGGACTAAAGCTCAAAGACAGAGTGCACATGCATAAAGGCTTTCAGGGTGCCACCCACATATAAGTTTCATAGATTTTCTTAGACATTAGGGCTGGAAGGGACCTCGGGAGATCATCGAGTCCAGCCCCCTGCCCAAAGGGCAGGGAGTCAGCTGGGGTCATAGAATCCCAGCAAGATAAGCATCCAATTTACTCTTGAAGGTGTTCAATGTAGGTGCTTGAACCACCTCCGCTGGCAGGCTGTTCCAGACCTTGGGGGCTCGGACAGTAAAGAAATTCTTCCTCATGTCCAGCCTGAAACGGTCTTGCAGGAGTTTGTGACCGTTCGACCTCGTCATCCCTTGGGGCACTCTGGTGAACAGACGTTCCCCCAGATCCTGGTGAAACAAAAGGCAATTTTGCTCTGGGCACCTGCTACAGCAGCTTGCCGGACACTGCTCAACCCCGCAAACCGATGCACCTGTGCAGCCTGCCAGCAAGGAGCGGGGAGCCACGTCTTGCGGGCTGCGGTCACTGGGAGACGGCAGGGCGGGCCACGTCCTTTGCCCTCGCAGCAGAGCATGGCCGGACAGCTCTGGCTGTGCCTGCACACCGTGCCAGGCCAGCGTCCTTCGCACCCACTAGACAGACTGCACGAGGGGCTGTAAGCGAGGTGGATGGTCCCTGATGGGACCCAGGTGACAACCCGCCCTATGGCTGCCTTCATCTCTACCACCCTTCCCTGTTACTCAGCCACTGGTTACCCTTGTCCTCGACCAAGTGAAACCCCCGGGATTCCCCCAGCCCAGCTGTGCCCCAGATGCAGTCCTGGGATCTCTCCCCGGGCCTGGCCAAGGTGGTGCTTAAATCCAGAGCAGCTGGAGCACAAGGAAGGCACTGCCCTGCACACCATCTCTCCTGTTTCAGAAGAGCTCAGACCCCTCCTGGGAGAACTGTTCAAACATTCACCAAAGGTTTCTCATTAATGCCATAACCCTGCAACGTGCCTCTCAGGCAGGACTTGGGGTGGGTGATAAGTTGTTAAATGCATCTCACTACAGATTCAGAAGAGCACATTTGAGCCTTGCTCCAAGCTCGTACTGAAGATCCCCTGCACCTCCCACCCCCAGTCAACCCAATGGTAAAGGGGCAAGTGCTTCAGTTGTGCTGGGAGTCCAAAGGGGCTGGACAGGACATGCCAGTGGTCACATCACGCCACCCCTGTGCACTGCTGGCCTGTCTCAACCGTGCTGGGCCCCTGGCACGCGGGCAGACCTCCGAGGAAAGGGCATTTCCTGATCTGTTCGTCCCTCACCTCACCCTGTCTGGCTGAGGGAGGAGAGCCCTCCCCCAGACACCTCACTGCGGAGGGTGGCAATATGCACCTCGGCACCAACTGCTACCCTTTCCTTTTCGGAGCCTAAATTTAGCACTTGCACCCTCAGAGGAATTCTCCAGCCATCAGAAACGCGGCTCCGCGCAAGGATGAGGTCTCTCACGATCTCTGAATAACCCTTGTGCCAAATCCGCTCAGTTCTCAAGTCAAATGGTAATTTCCATGAAGCTGCACCTGGGAGCAGACAAACCAAGTGGTGTTGTCTCTGCCTCGCATATCATCAGTCTTAATTAAGATGCCAGGATCTTGGCCGGTCTGGAAAGGATGCCGACTACAATCCGGGCTCCCTGCTCAGTGCATTGACTCTGGTGCGAAGAGGAATAGGACTGTCCAGGCGCGGGGACTGATAGCACTATGCCTAATGGGAAATATAAATGCGACTCAAAGGTGCATCCAGAGCAATTCCTCTGGAGTCCAGACCATGTTGTGCAGGCAGAGAGAAGTTAGTGAGAGTGGAAACTGCTTATTCGAAAACCAACGTGGCCTTGATAACAAATGCTTTCCAATGGGAGCCAGTGATTCCTGGTGCTTCTGCCCATCCCCTGGAGCAGCTTTTGTGCAAGGGTTGTGGGGGGGGTGTCATCTGAGCTGTTACACTCAGCATGGACAACACGGCAAAAAAATTGATCACGGCCATAATAAGAATGTGTTCGATGTTTAAGTGTCAAATGAAATGTAATTTTGAAGGATACTTTTGCCTTTAGAATAATACATCATCCTTCCAAAATGCCACCCACTCCCCTGTTATTAATACTCTTTAGAATGAGTGGAGCTGAAATGATAATGAGTTTCTAAATTAATATTGCAACTTCCCATTTCGGTATTTGATGAGCTGTATCAAAACTTCATTAAATCACTCTGTTTTGCTGGCTGCAGTTTATAATCAGGTCTGAGACACGTGTCTTAACTTCACATCTCAGTCAGTGCTCTAAGCCATGTGCTAACTCGCTGCTAGTGATGACTGGCAAACTCTTAGACATGAAAAACTATGTTAATAAGACAAATAAGGAAGTTAATGATGTAGCTGTTCAAAATATGACAATAACATTTTTGACTGTTAAATAAGTTTTGCATGCAAAATTACCAGGCTAACAAGATGAGACTTTTATTTTATTTTTATTTTTTATCAGCTATGAAAGTTACTCCTTTTGCTCTTCAGAGCCCAGGGAAGGTCTAGACTTGGGGGATATTTATGAACAAGACACTGATTATTCTCTCTCCATGCATCTCTACTTCCTCCCGCCCACGCGTCCAGAGAACAACAAGCATTTTTCAGGAGGGTCCCAAGCCGCGGTGCTGCAGGTGTTCTTCCAGCCCCTTCCCCGCAGCCTGCCCATCATTCCTGCCCATGCCCGGCAATCTCCAAAATCCTTCCTCTGCCTGCTTCCCTGCACGGTAATGCCTGCCACTTCTCCTGGATACACCATGTTATGCATCTGTTTGTTTACCAGACTTTGCATACAAACTACACTTATTTTCTCCCCCTAAAATCCAATTTCACCGACTGGTGGAGAGAGGGAAGTCAACAGCTCATCCTACAGTGCTGATGTTAGAAATGGAATACTGTTAGAAATGGAGTATTGTTAGAAATGCACAGCTTGCATCTTGCACCCGATAAGAAAGAAACACTGCCAAGGACTTTTTTCCTTTCCCAGCCTTGCCACAGCTTTTCTTATACTAAATCGCAGACTCTTCCCCAGCTTCTCCCTAGCCTTTCTCATACAGATTACAGAAGCTGGAATTCAACTGACTGTGTCCTTTAAAGGGGGTGGGGGGGGGGTTGAACTCTTGGTGACCTATAGTAGTCTCTGAGCATGCTTAATTAGCTGATGCATATTTACCTCTCTGCCCTGCATACTTAAGTAGTTAATTATACTATACATGCGATGCATGTAGTGATGTAACCACATGTATGCTTGTATGAAACAGAAGTGAGCTGTAAGAGTTCCTGTTTCTGCACACATGCCCAGGAGGGAAAAGATAAACACAGCCTGCAAAATTCCTTGGTGGGTTCAGAGTAATCTGAGTTTTTGACTCTGCTCTGACCCTATTTGCAAATACACCTTTTGTGCCATCTAATGAGTGTGTGTCTGTGATTTTTGTGGCCTCCAGAGAAACGAACCGCTTTATGCATCACTGACATGGTCCCTGGTAAGGAGAGGACAACTCCCACAGGTTTAAGAGCTGATTTCAGTCTGGGTAGACATCCAGGTGAATTCATTCTTATTTTGCAGAAGTGGGGTACCTCGTGAGATTAACTCTTCCTAAACCCATAACACATCAGTTCCAGACTAACAACAGGTTTGGTGCTAGCCAATTAAAAAAAAAAAATTAAGTGCGTGGGACAGGGAATTGGCAAGGGCCTGAGATGTATTCCCATCACTGGTACAGTCTGCTGCAGGTATAATTCCTAGTGATTGAAGGGCAAGGAACTCAATGTGAGGCTACTGAATTTTGTGCCATTAGTCTATTGTACAACTGACATCAGGCTGTGACAAAAATCAATTTCTAGCACTGCAAAGAAGGTTTTAATAATCTACAGCTCAGGTAACAATCTAAATTTTATAGACAGGACTGTGGCTTCCTGCCAGTACTGACACTTAGGTTTCTTAAGACAACTGTTTGATAAAATTTGCCAATCCCATTTTGGTTTTATGTTAATTCCCTGATTATTATGCACCATGACAGTGGAGATCCTGTTTTCTAATTATCCACAACTAAACTTCCCAGCAGTTTTTAAGTGGTAGCAGCTCTTGCTATATTCTTTACTGCCCATGTTTTTCCAGGCAAGTTGCCAATGGGTTTCAAAACACCCAACCCTCGCCCCCAAGTGCCTTGTAAAAATTAGGAGTGTGCTGCATGGTGTATTCATATGCAGGGGACAGAAACACAGCAGAGGCACTAGCATTCTTTGTATTTTCTCACCTAATAATCAGTTCATGTATAATAGTAACAACTGGAGAAAGCTGGAGAAGTCCAAGCATACTCAAAGTATAGGTGCTTATTACTAAAGCCGCCTCTCACCTCCCTTCACACGGTCTTCAGCTGCCATCAGCTTTGTAAGCTTCAAGGATCCGAGCTGAAATTTCTCAGCCACATGCCTGCCTGCCCAAGGCTGATTTTGTCTTTAGGTGTTCTGAAACAATTCAGCCATTTTTTGAAATAACTTTGGAGGAGAAACACACTGCTTTGCTTATCTTTAAAAAGTCGTATAGGAATTAAACTGAGGCAAAGGAGTTACAGTCCATGCTTTGCAGCAGGGACTTCAAAGGTGGCGGTGCTGCCTCTCCCTGCAAGAAGCTGCTCCGAGCCCAGTCAGGTGTGCGCCGTGCAGGGCTGGTGTTCAGACCCGAGCTCCCCAGGAACGGATCAGAGCAGACATGCTGGGAGCACTGGGATCCGGGAGCACTGAAACCACTTCCTAGTCAATGTACCCCAAGGGCCTACTTCCTGGTCTGGGGAAAAGGAGGGAGATTTGCTTGATCCCTCAATTGTTTAGCTGCTGAATTATGCACTTTGCAGCTTACACCTGGGGAAGTTCAGCTCCTGGGGACCTGGGAGGATTTATTTCAGCTGCTGAGTGAGTTTGCATCTCATTGTCTGCACAGGGAGAGGCCAGAGAGAAGGGCAGTGTTGCTGGCTCTGTAGGTCCCCATAATGCCATTGTTGGTGTCACTGGGCATAACCCTAGGTAACTCAGAGGGATGGAAGACCATGAGTGTCAATGAAGCCCCTCTGCTCTAGGCCCAGGCGAGCCAGGGCCCCCCCGCCCCCCGCCCTTCCTGAACCTTTGTAGCCTTATCTGTGGAATGCAAGGGCACCGCTCGGAGAG
>NW_017728940.1:367107-373002 GCF_001723895.1 Crocodylus porosus | reverse complement strand
TTCTTTGAACTTTTGTAACCTCCTGTAATACTGGAAAACAGGATGAGTAGCAAGCAAACTGAAACTCCCTAAAAACTGTTATCTGTGGAATGCAAGGGCACCGCTCAGAAAGAGAAGGGAAGAGGGAAAGTGGGGGGAGCCAGCTAGTGGAAAAATACTGCAGAAAATGACCAGGGTATAAATATACACTGTTGCAGGGGTAGGGGCACAGGATTTGAGACCATACAGTCTCCCTGCACCTTTTACTTGAGCTCAAATAAACTCTGTCTACTTCTCCCCCCAGTGTGTTTATTTGGCATGACGCACACCGGGCAACGAACCCAATTGGTGCCTCCCTTGGGCACCTTGTGCCGGCAACACCATCTTCTCTCAAAAATGCTTTGGGCCTGTTGCACGTTCAAGACACAGAGCCTCCCTACATGCTCCTTTGCTAGGGCTTTAGTTCAGGTGTTGTGCACGGCTACTCTGCTCTCCAGCGGCGTGGGTGAAATGCAGAGAGCAGGAGACTGACCCAGACCGACCCTGCTCCCAGCAGGCAGGCACAGGTCGGAGCTTGTGGGGTGCAGCAGAGACAGAGTAGGGGGGCTCCCTCAGCCACCCTGCAGGCCCTGGCACTGCAGCCAGTGCAACCTGAGCACTGGCCAGAGCTAAACTGAATTAAACCATCAGACAGACACCTCTTCTCAGGCCAAGCGCACTTGCACAAGTCAGGCTCCCTCCCCAGGGCTTGGAGACAGCCCTGAGCTCCAGCAGCCCAAATCCATCCCAGCAGCTGAACCTCCCTCAGGTGCCTCCATCTTCAAGGTAGGGATCAAGCTACCTGACCTCATTTCCAGAGATCTACAACTAAATCAGAGTAAGCTAATTAGGAAGCCATTGCCATTGAGTGCAATCATTGAAGGAAATCCCAGTGATCCCCAGCTGTACCCTGCCCTTCTCTCCCCTCTTTGTTTGCTCTCAAACCCCGGTGCAATTAAGCAAGATGTGCGGAGCCAGGATTAGACCTGGCTTTTCAATGATGCGTGTTCCTCAATGCTCAGTGATGGATGCAGCTAATTCATTTAAATTCTCAGCTCAAAGACATTTCATTTCCAGTTTGGACCCTAATTACTTGGCCTAAACCCAGACTGGCATTTTAAAATAAAGAGATTATTTCCAACCACTGCCCCCTTGAATAGGCTTTTCCCTAAAATGCTAATTCAAGAAAGAAAGGAGGGGGGGTTAGAAGCCAACACTGCAAGACGGAGAAAAGCAAAGCACCCCTTGCATACAATTCCCTGCCAGCACTGGCCACAGCTGGAGATTATATCCACCCCCATCCTCATCCATCCTCTCTCTGGTAGACCTCCTCTCCAAATCCTGACATGATATGTTAATAAGCTGCACAGGGCCCTGCCTGCAGGTGCCAGCATCAGGTCTGTTGCTCTTTCTTCTCAGCAGGGCTGCAGCAGCCCTGCTAAGGAGGATGCTACAGAAGACACAGGGCACCCTGCATACAGCTCCATACTCCAGGGAGCAGCCCCAACTGAGCAGTTGCCCAAAGGAAGGGGTAGGCTGAGGCAAGCTGCTTTTCTACTACTCCCTTCAATTAATGCACCTGGGGTGCATTAATTGCACTGAGCAGAGCCACTCCCCACCAGCTGCATCACAGCTAAAGGGGGTTGTGGAGGCAGGGAATGGTTTAATAACTTTTGGCTGTCTCTGGGGTCTGCCTGGGTGCAGCCACTCCCAAGTGGAAGCATGCACAGTGCCCCACGTGTCGGGGCGCAGCTGGGGGCTGTGCCTTGGGCTGGTATGGGAATATGCATTACTCACAGTGCCTACGTGTCTATTGATCATAGCACTGAGGGAAGGCTGCAAAAGCCAGCTAAGAAAGCAGGATGGCCACTAAATATTTCACCACCTTTCCCATGGGGTCTCAGCGGGTCTTTAAACAACTAATCAGTCTTCTTTTTTTCTCTTAAAAACAAATCTTTATTGGGTTGGGACCTGACCCTTTCACTCTGCAAGGGGGAAGGAAAGGGAGGGAGGAGTGGGGTGCAGCTCCTGTTCCGGCCTTGGCTGGTCTGATCCTTGCAGAGCCAAAAAAAGCAATAAATCAATCTGAAGTGGGGACTAAAAAATCAATTGTTTGAAGTTGCTGCATAATGTAAGTTCAGGCAAAGGGGACTGAGAAGCTGAAAAAAAACCAGATCATCTATTAATTTGCATTAATAAGGCTTAATGGCCTTTCCCGAGAGGTGATTAAGGAACTGTGTAGTCGCTTTAACTTCTGTCGATAGCATGAGGGCAGCTAGCAAAGGCGTGAAGCGAACCTGCACGCGCAGGGAGCCCTGGCACTCGGTCCTGCTGGCACGCACGCCCATGTGCAGCAAAGAAAGGCACGGGTGAGTTGTTCAGTGCGTGTCCTCGTGTCCGCTGATGACCAGGAACTGAAGTTCCCATTGATTTCAAGCCAGTTTCTTCTATAGCCTCTGTCTGCCCACCGTGCCCTCCTGTCTTCCCTCATTTAGCCTTGAGGCAGCCTGCCGCGCTGCGGCGTCCTGAGTTCAAGCCCGGCTCTTGCCTCATGCCAGCGGCTGTCCCTAGCTATAAAGGGGCCTGGTGTATGCTGTTGGCTAAGGAAACCCATGCGTCTTAACCCCCCGGGTGCAGGTGGGCCAGCGGCTATCGGACAGGGCTCTCGGTGCCTGCTTCACTTTGCTTCTGCTGCGTAGCAGTTGGGGAGAGGACTCCTGCTAACTGCGTGTGTGCAGAGCTGCCCACAGCGGGGCCCGGGGTCGTCCTGTGACTTCGGGGTGCTGCTAGAGGAGGGGCAGCGCTCGCGCCTTGGTTACCTGCTCCTTCCTCTCATGCCTGGGTGCGCTGCAGCAGTGCCCGCGGCGAGCTGCCTGCCGGCTAATCCAGACGGCCGTGCTGCCTGAGCCCCTTCCCCTGAAGCAGCCGCGGCCCGTCAGTGGCCCGGGACCTGCCCTTCTAGATCTAGAAAGTGTCCGCGGCTCTGTTGGCTCTGCCAAAAATGAATAACAGCCCCTGAGGCCAGAGCCTGTGCTCTGCATGCCCCGACATCCCAGTACGGTTTCAGGGCCAGATCCTGCCACGTGGTGCAAGCTGGCAATAGTTTG
Organism: Crocodylus porosus; assembly: GCF_001723895.1. Taxonomy (NCBI): domain Eukaryota; kingdom Metazoa; phylum Chordata; order Crocodylia; family Crocodylidae; genus Crocodylus; species Crocodylus porosus. Next base: position 369,877 of record NW_017728940.1, on the reverse strand, counting down.
CTGACCGGCTGCAGCTCCATGGGCAGTTGGCAGCAAGCGCACAGCAGGCTCTGACCGAGGTGGTCTCCGGCCAGGGCTAGAGGAGCGAAGATGGCTCTCAAGCAGGCTGGGACACGTGTGCTTTGGGCCACGGGCCTCCCATGCCACGGTGCCACCGTCACTTGTGTTCTCGGGCTCAGTGCTGACACCTTCGCAAGTCGTTTGCAGGATCTGGGCCTCAACCCCGGGACCTTCGTTCCTTTTGTTCCCGTTCCTCAGCGCAGCCGCGCTGTGTCTCGTTGCTCCGTCGGCATTGCCAAGAGCTCGACTGCAGCTCCTTGGCTCCGGTCCCCGGTGTCTGCGAAAGCCAAGGCCCGTCCAGCTCCTAGCCCAGCTCTGCTCAGCTTCCAGGAGCAAACACCAGCAGGTACATTCGGTCCAACCGGGATGGCCCCTTGGCCCTTTCCCCAAAGCGAAATTCCCATGAAAAATCAAGGCAGAGCAATGACTGCGCACAAGACCAGTCCTTGCGCTAGGGATGCCCGTGTGCGGAGAGGTCCCGGAGGTGCGGGGCAGGGAGCTGCACGTGTTAGGGAGGTCCTAGCTGATGCAAAGGACAGATGCCCCCAACCCAGCGCGTTCTGCGGTGGCAGCTGGCCCTTGGATCTCTGTCAAATGTCACAAAAAAAGAAAAAAAAGAAAATACGTACTGGTTCCCCCCATCCCTGCTTCCAATATAGATTTCATAAAACTCAGCAATGTGTTTCGCACAGAACGCGCCCCTTGTTACGGCTCCGTCCGTCTGCCGCTGCTTAGGAAGCAATTGGAGGGGCTGCGCTTGGAAGTCATCGCGGTTCAGTCTGGACCGGCCGTGGGTCGGGGAGAGCCAGAGCGGGTCCGCGGCTGCGAGCAGTCTGGCGGGGGCCGCAGAAACGGGGCGGCCCGTGAAGAGGCGGAGGAGAGGGATGAAGAGGACTGCAGCGCGTGCGCGGCATGAGGCGTTTCGTCTCGCGAGAGCGGCGCTGTCGGTCATTCAGACGCGTCCGGAGCCGGCAGAAGGAAGCATCTCTGTTGTACGGACGAGCCTGGCATCGCCAGTCCCAGGCATTCAGGAAGTGTGGTCCAGGCCCATGAGGGACGATAAACTGTGGGTCCTTTTTCTTCACCATCTGGTTTCTGGGCCTTGAGGACACACTCAGGGTCTCTTCTAGAGACTTGCTCTTTTCAGTGGAGGCTGATTCTCACGTCATCACCCAAACCCTGGCTTTGACACTCACGGTAGTGAGAATGGGGCACACCAGGAAGCTGCCTTCTGAGCACGGTGACCCATGCCTCAGTTTCCCCAGACACCATATGTAACATCTTCCTGCCTGGGGTGGTGCAGGGCAGCTGGGCCTGGAGACCCTAAGGCTAACACTGCTACACAAGGGCAAAGGATTTACATCCCCGTCTTGGTGTGTGAATGAGTATGCAGCTGTGAGTGGGTGGCAGTTGTGCACATGTATGTGAAGATTTGCCTGGGATGAGACATGCTGCTTTGTATTGCCCCAATGCCACAAACACTTTTCTTTTCTATGCGGCCTCCAGCTTGCACATCCCCAGGCACATTAATGCAAACCCCTGGGGAGGTAGTTGAACGTGCTTATCCCCATGATGCTCGGTTCCTCCACATCCTTCTTCAAAGGGGTGACAAACAGGCCAAAGACAGAGCCCCTGAGACTCGCCTGGCCCTTAGGACCGGCACTTAGAGGTTTGCACAGGACAGGGTGCGGAGAAGCAGGAGACTTCCAGGAAGGTTTATCTCAGACTGGGTCTGCAAGTCCATGTGATGCTTGTGGTCAGAAGGAGAAAGCAGCTCTCCCCGGCCAGAGCAGAGAGCCTGGGCCTGTTCAGGGCACGTGAGTCCTGAAAGGAGGAGGTGGAAGCGCCTGAGACGGGAACGGGATCAACGAGCGGGGGGACGTCAGCAAGCAGCGGGACAGCGGGCAGTCTTTGTGTGGGTTCAGCCCTAACCTAGCCACCGCCTTGGAGGCCCAAGGATGAAGACCTGCAGGGACGTTGATCCATCTTCCACAATGGCCTGGTCCTCAGCAGCCACGGATAGCGGTCAGGTGGTGCTTGGACGGAGGCCTGCCACGATACAGGGTGGCATTGGGCAGTGCCAGCTTTTGCTGCTGATTGGGTTTTGTTCCTTCAAAGCCTATATATAACACAGAAAGAGATATCTGGGGGGGGAAAAGTGAGGAGAAAGAAAGCCTTCCTTTGGTAAGTGCAGAGTTTGCATTTTCCACCCTGATCACTCATCCTGTCACTGATATGCAGGAACAGGAGCTGAATCCAATTTGGGTTTTGTCAGAGGTGATCCCTTTAGTAAATACACTAAACTCTGCACTGGAGATCAGAGCAGCACAGCCAGGGAGCGGTTTGTGTGAACCGCAGGGTTTTTCTCGCCAGAAGACGTGTCACATTAAGCGTGCTAATGCCAGGGATGAAAAATGAGTTTTCCCTGTCAGACCGTGCCAGGAAGGTGCTCCTTCTGCAGACAGATGTTCCCAGGCAGCCGATTTCACGGGGACTCAGTGGTAGGAAATTACAGCAGGAACAGGATTTTTCAGTGCAGATCACGGGCACTTTCTTTTAAAACAACGCATGAAGCCAAGGGTGCAAACAGCTAACACAGAATTAAGTAAATGTACAAGGATGAGGAGAAACCGCTCGAGCTGTGCGAGCCTGATCTGCCCCAGGGAAGTCTCTGCAAACTTCTCCTTGGAGTTGATCCCAGTCTGCTGAG
>NW_017728940.1:361409-367007 GCF_001723895.1 Crocodylus porosus | reverse complement strand
GGGAGGGGGGTATCTGCTTTCAGCCACTTGCCTGGGCTTTGGACAAACCTCATGGCCTTCCTGCCGGTCCCATCTCCTTCCTCCCTGACCCACATCCCACTCGCCCTGTCTCACTTCCAGCAACCTGGCTGCAGGGCCCCAATCCAGGCAGCCTCCTTGATGGCTGCCAACGTAGCAGCACGTAGGGGCAGGAGGTGCCCGAACAACACCTCCCACACCACGGCACCGGCTCTTGTGGGCGTCCTCCAGGATGAATGTAACACGAACGAGCCTTGTGCCTTTTACTGTGTCGCAAGGAGAAGGGGCAAGACCTGGTCCCACACAGATGTAGGGCTCGCGAAGCGCATGGAAACAACCCTCCAGGTCTACGAGAAGGGGAAGCAGCTTACTGAGGACTCCCGCTGACTTGAACTCGGCCCCTAGCAGCAGAGGCATTGCAATTCAGGAAGGAGAGAGGTTTCTAAATGAAATGCCAAATGACAAAGAACATGAGAAAAAAAAATTACAGGAGATGGGAAGGGACTGTGCAGACCTGGGGCTAGTAAAAAGGAAGCAGACGCTTTAGGAGCAGGGACAGAAAATGAATCCTGGTTAAGGACATTAAATTTAAACAGCAGCAGCAAAAACATAAAGATTCAAATCCAGCTCGTGTCTTTGCAGCAGACACGAATGTGGAGACCCTTGATGTGCATCTCTCAAGCTTTAAATAATTTGTTTCAAGTCAATTACTGCGCACACCCAAGACTCCAGCGCACTTGAAAAGTTTATCCTTAATGGAAGGATTTGCATCATTCATTAGACTGTTCTCTGAGGCTTCAGCATCTTGCCTGGCCGGTTTGAACCCACCACTCCCCTGTAGCTGTGACATTCCCCCACTGATTAGTCTGCTAGATAAGGGTGGCATTATTAACCGGGCATGATCACTCTCACGGTCCCCTGGGGTTTTTAACAGTCAGCTTGTGGTCCTGAGCATCTGGAGGAGGGACGTCCATCACACTGGCCTGTTGGGGCCCAAGTAGCCCCAGGACCTGGCTTCAGCAGCCCACCCTCCCCGTTATCAGCTGCAGCCAACCAAGGCTCGGGGCAGGGAGGCAGGTTGGGACCAAGAAGGGCAGGGGTGAATGCTTCGAAGGTCGGGCAAGCAGGGCGGGTTCATTTCTCTCCTGCCTGCCCAGGGTCAGACCTGTGTTTCCTACATCTGCAGGCTGTGCTAGCCCCACCAGGCTACAAAGTATTTTGGGGTTGGCCTCTCTAACCAGACTCCTTCAAACTGGGGCTTCGGTGTGTCCCCATCTTCCAATCCCTCCCACCCCAAGAAAAGAAAAGCATTGCTAAATTCTTGAATGACTATTTATTTAATATTTGGTTCTTGATGGATGTGTCTACACATGCATTGTATGCCAGCTTAAATTTACTGTGCAACAAATTACTGCACAGTAAATGGGAATAGGCTAACATGCAGGCATTAATGCAGGCACATTAACTCTGTGTGTGGACTGAGTTGGGGCTAAAGTTAGTCCTAAGTCAGACCACACCCACAGTCTTACTGTTCAGTAAGGTGTCTACACATGCGTTATTGTGCAGTAACTAATCAGGCATAAATTTGACCTGCATCATGCAGGTATCCAATTTACGGTCAAGTCGGCATAAGTTGCCATATTTACTGCGCAGTATGGTCATGCATGTATAGACACATGCCCGCACTGTGCAGTAATTTCAGTTACTGCACAGGAAATGCCCCCGTGTAGACACACCCAATATGTTCTAGTAGTCACAAATGAACAAGAAAAGCCTTTGTTACTATGGAAACCCCTCAAAACTTTGGTGAAAACTGGATGTTCATATATAGTCTCAGGGTGAGGCTTACACAAGCATGTGGCAGACTTAAGAGGATGAGTCCCATGAGGAGCTGCACCAGCTCCCTCCAGTCATGGTCTTTGGGAGTCTCCCGCAGAGGCCGTTGGAGGCTCTCACCTATGGAGCATTTTGTCTACGGCTCATTAGCGTAGACATGGATCAGGTCGGTAAGAGCAGAAGGTCCTGGCTGTGGAGGAGCCACTCTGAGCAGTGCGCCAGATGCGAGTCCTGGTTTTAATGAGCAAGTTTCCACAGCGCAGAAGCCCGCAGTGCGAGGGGCAGCACCACAGCAGCAGGACCAAGCGCCGAAAATGCCTGGAGGAGCACCAAGCTTCACAAGTGATCTTTGCGAGGCAGGGGCGAGGAACGTAAGTGGGCGGCCGCGTGGGGAGAAAAGGCCATCGCACGCTCCATACAGACCCGAGGCATCTCCAGGACACGGAGGAGGGCATCCTACATTAGCACTAAAGTCATTTCCTTCTTTTTCCTCTTCAAAAAAGCCCTGAAGCTCTTTAAGCCTTAGCTGGTGGTAGGCTTCCAGTGCAATAACCAAAGTGAAATGCATCAGCCTTTATTAAACAGGCGGCAGCTGCCTTCATTGATTTGACAATCTACTGCGTGCTGAATATTTTCATTCTGATGGTGCTGCGGAGCTGTCAGTCTCTTCAAGCTGAGAACAAACAGAAGACTTTTTTCAGGATAAATTTACACTGTTGTTAAGACACAAAATGCACAGAACTCTTCAGAGAAGGAGATACACAATTCACTTACCCCTTATTAAGCCACTTAGGATGTTGAATCAGGATTTTTATTTATTTATTTTTTTAAATGAAAGGCAGGGGAAAAAAAGGAATTATTGAAGTGCTGGCAAGCACGGGCTGAAGCCCACAATGAGGAGAACATTTGGAGAGTGCGGCAGCAGCAACATTATATAAAAAGGTTTAATGAGCTCCGTGGGAAAAACATCAGACGAACTCAGCAATTCAGCGGCAATGGATTTTAACTCGCTTGCTCATTAAATGGGTTGCACCGGGACTAAACTGACTTTGTTCATCATTATGAATTGTGGCCGTGCTTACCCTGCCTCTTCTCCATTTGGCACGTGCTCCTTCATTCCCAGGTCAGCTGAGATAGCGGTAAGAAAGAGACCTTTTCACCAATAGCTTGTTAAACCAACTCTGGAAGTAAGCATAGGGTTGGTTGTCTACGAACGTACCTTCAAGTCCTTTGTCCAGCTTTAAATGTCCCAGTGGAGGGAGCTCCCACTACTTCCTTTGGGAAACCACTCCACTGCCAAGCAAAGTTTGCTCCCAGGAAATCCAGATGAGAGCTGGGCCAATAAAGGGTCTTTTGGTTCAATGAAAAAAAGGGGGGGGGGACAGACACTGGTGTAAGTCAGGCCAAAACAAACCCATTGTATTTTTTAAGAATTGGAAAAGGGTGAACAATCCAGTCACCTATTTTTAAATATATGTATTTTAAGGCGTGTCAATTTTTGCATGAAAAATGACCTTGAGGATGGAAAGTTGGAAAGATTCATTTTGGAAACGTCAGAATAAAACACACTTCAGCATTTCTTCAGCAAAACATTTCACTTAAAAATGTCAGAATGAAATGTTTTGACAGTTTCAAAATTTCTTCCCCTGTCTTTTGGCCAACACCATTTTCCAAAGGCAACTCACTTGCATAAATGGTTTCGACTTCCTCAAAAGCCCCACTTTTTCCCTGGTTTTCTGTTCACTGAAAAAATAATGGCCTGCTCTATTGGAAGGGTGCCCATTTCCAGTGCCTTCTTGGTAGGAAGCAGAAGTGAGCAGGCATCTGAACCCATCTACTTTACCATTGTGTCAAACCTCAAATTGGCACCATTTTTTTGTCTGGGGCAGTGGCTGCATTTTCTTTTTGTATTTTGTATAGCATCACAGGGCCCTGAACTCAGCTGGGGCCTCAGAGGACTGCCGTAGTGGACAGCACAAACCACAATCTAGGTCATGGCAACTAGTAAATTTTTGTACAAAAAACAAACTGCGGTGACATTTCTCATGCATGCAAAAGTATTCAGGAAGCAAAAGCACAGCAGTTTGCAGGCAGCTTTGTCTCCAGCTCTTAGCCCTCTGGATTTTCAAGCAGAATGTGTCGCTGGGCCCATGACCTCAAGGCATTGCCGGAAAAAGACGCAGGGAGCTCATTGCTCCACTGAAAAAGACACCTGCCTGCTCTGAGTACAGCTGCCTGCACGAATCCACTGCAGAGCTCCAAAATGCCAGGCTTTGTTCAATAATTCATTTTTCCAAACCAGTGAATAATTGACAGTCACAGATCAATGGGGTGTATCATCCACAGTCTCTCCAATGGGAACTTTGCATCTTGCCTGAAGAAACATCACATTTTCTAACGTGGACCTCTGAGTTTACAACCCCTGCGTTGGGAACGGGAGACAGAGGGCTAAAAATAATGGTACCTTTTAGTCTGCATGACACAGAAAGGAATTTCTGCAACCCAAGGATAATGCACATTTTCAGCATGATATGAATGTTTGGAGAGGAGAAGGAGCCACATTTTATCCCACACAAAAGCTGTTTTGGCTGTGATATAGGGCCCTCCTGGAATCTGTATAGTGCCAGACAAGCCAGAGATCTTTTTTCCAAGGCTCTTTATAAAGTTTGCTGTTCATTTAATTAGCTTGGAATTTTATAAAGGAAATAGTAAGAAACTTCTAGACTTGCATTAGCTGCCTTGAGTCTGCAAAGTCTGACATGGTGGTGAAAGCGGGCACAACATCCCCTCCAAACTGCAGAATTGTAAGCAGGGAGGTTTGCCCTTGGCAGGGCCTTGCTGCAAAACTGCCAAAGGTGTATTGCACTTCCCCGTGTGCCCCCAGATCAGCTACTGCTGCGGTGTCCTTAACTTATGGGCTGCCAGCTGCTGCAGCCTGACCCCGCATAGGTGCTCTGTTAAGACTGCACCAGGCTGTGAGGTTTGCATCAGGTTTGCCCTCAGGTTCAGAGCTGGGGGAGAGGGAAGTCAGCGGAGCACAGGCCTGGGGACTGTGGAGGGCTGAGCCTTACGCCCAGCCAGGCTATTACCCCAGTGCTGTTGATCCCCATCGTTGCAGCCAACGTGGCTTCGATGCTGTCCTCTCTGCTGTGCTGCCAGCTGATCTGTGTAGCTGGGAGCAAGGACTGGGCAAGGTCGTCTGGAACGAACGGAGACGTGGACTTTCCTATGAGGGCATCACCGAGATCAAACAGTACCAGAGGGAGTGTGGGAAGAGAGATATCCCCTGCTTTCCTGCGTCTACCAAAGGAGGTGCCGTTATTAGCAGCCCCATCAGGACTATGATTTACAGAACAAGTAAAGGGGAAATTATCCCCTGAGGTATCCAAATTACCCTGTTAATTTATCTGGAATAGTATTTCCCAGCTGCATGCGCAGCTTGATCAGTGATATGCCAGGGGAACCCATCTATTTATGTATTAATCCTTCTAGGGTTTTATATTGGCACCCATCACCATGGTGTCGCAGTGGCTGCAACATGCCACACTCCAATGTGCATCCGATTTCCTGAGGCACCAAGGGTGGAGGCCAAAGGACTTCCATAGACATTAGGGCTGGAAGGGACCTCGGGAGATCATCGAGTCCAGCCCCCCTCCCGAAGGGCAGGAAGTCAGCTGGGGTCATAGGATCCAGACCTTGGGGGCTCGGACAGGAAAGAAATTCTTCCTTATGTCCAGCCTGAAA
>NW_017728940.1:302471-360809 GCF_001723895.1 Crocodylus porosus | reverse complement strand
TTAATGAAGATGTTGAACAGTATGGGTCCAAGGACAGAGCCTTGAGGGACCCCACTGGTCACAGGACACCACAATGAGTGACTGCCATCGATTACTACCCTCTGGGTCCGACCACAGAGCCAATTTTCCAGCCAGCGGATCATGCTGGACCTAAGGCCACAATTGGCCAGTTTCGCCAAGAGGTGATCATGGGATACCAGATCGAAGGCTTTTTTGAAATCAAGATATAGGACATCAATCTCTCCTCCCTTGTCCAGGTGATAGGTCACCTGGTCATAGAAGGAAATGAGACTGGTCAAGTAAGACCTACCCATGACAAACCCGTGCTGGCTATCCCTTAGGACAGGGCTGGGCAGTGCTTTTTGGAAACATCACGTGGGAATGAGGAGGAGACAGGAATGCAATAATAATAATAATAATAATAGTCATACTAATATCGTGTCCTCTGCAAAAGTTTGCCAAAAGATTTAAGTGGGAAATGCCCCTGCCATTTTCTCTTGCTCGGGTGGTCTGTGAGCCCCTCGGCTGGTGTAAATCAGAAGTCCTCCATGCAAGCTGATTTGCACTCACTGGGGAACAGGCCCATCACCCCAGATGCCTGCAATGTGCAGCGAAGCAGAACGAGCTGCTCGTGTCCCATGAGAGAGGGTCTGGCAGAGGCTGCCTGAGCCGGCGGCTAGGCCTGGGCACGCACCGCCCGGCAGTGCTCCGTCCGGCGGGGCCGCGTGCCAGAGCTGCGGGATGCCAGCCTGTGTTCAATCATTCGTTATCCTGAGCCACTGAATAATTCACCATGCTAGATTAATGGCATATGCCGTTGAAGCACTTTCCATGTGGAACCGCTGCTCCCCCCGGAGCGGCTCCTCCGAGAGCCACGGCGCATCTTCCGACCGGCGGGCCGAGATGCGGGGCCAGGCTGTGGGCTCCTCGCCTGGAGAACGGCAGGCTTCGAAGGGCTGCTCTGGTGGGAAGCCCAGAAAAGAGGCTGCTCTCCTCCCCGTGCTGGGGAAGGATTTCACGGAGGCAGAGGCAGCAGCAGGCTCTGCTGGCACGGGGGCCAGGCAGGACAGAGCGCTCCCAGCCCTCCCCGCCAGAAGTCACTAATCAAAGGGAAATCAGCAGCCAGCTGCAGTAAAGCCCAGGCCTCCCCACCACAACCTGTGTCAGCAGAATAATGTCGTGTTTAACATGCCATCAGCCCAAAAGGATTCTGTCATTGTGAAAGTCCTGCTCTATCTACCTTTATCTAAGTCCCAGCTGGGCAAAGCAGAGGTACCTGCTTGGCTCTGAGCCGATTGCCATAGCGCTTGCAGGCAGTGGAAAGTCTCCTGCTGGTCAGCGCCCTTTGCGCCAGACCTTGATGCCACGCTGCCGACCGCCTGCGCTTTCAGCACAGGAGTGACCATAGGGCTGAAAACACAACTCGGCCCGCGGTATTCAGGGCCCCGCGGTCCGTATGCACAGCAAGAGACAGCTCCTGCCACAAATCGAAGCAGACGCCAGACGGGCTGTTAGCCAGGCTGTAGAGGTGGAGAAGCACAAAGAGAAGAAGCCACCTTCCTCAGGTCACATCATGAGGAGGCAGGATGTGAAGATGATTTTGCAGCATCTTAGGCTGGTGCCCAAAGCCCCGGATCACCTATCATCTCCTCTACCCCGAATCCTGCGGCTGTTTGTTATGTTCCCCTGGGAGCCGAAGCAGCACTTCTTCCTGCTTCACTTTTAAATCTTGACTTCCTTCTTATGGGTCCCATCTAGGAAAAGTGTGCACAGGGGTCCCAGGCACATACACAGCCTAATGAGAGCCAGCAAGCTTGCTAAATGAAGAGGGCAAAGATAGGCACGTCCTTTATAAATCATTTTCCGCTAGAATTTTAAAGTCTCAAGTCACATATCTATATGGGCATAATTAGGGAACACTGGGATACTGATGTGCATTTCCAAGTTGCTTGAGGTTGAAATTACAAGATCAGGTCAAATTTCATTATGGTTTATAATATTTGACTTTTTCTTACCCATTATGTGAGAAAATGAACAACTGTATGTCAGTATAATATATACTTACATTGCTTTCTCCCCTTCACAAGCCAAGAGAGAGAGGAAAGCCGTACCACCTTTCCACTGATATGACTGCCAGAGGTAATACCCGTTCCCAGGCATCCATGAGAGTGATAAATGTGCTCTCATTAACGGAGGTGAGAATGGAAATACCCTGTCATTCATGTCACTTAGCAAAGGAAGAAAGTTCAGCCCTTTTTATTGTTAATAGTAGAACTTACGGGTTTGGGAAAAAATTGTTGAGAGAGAGAAAAGGTCTTAATGGTATAATAATTCGCACTTGCAGGAGGAAATAGCCTTCATCTATGGATGTCAAAATAATTAACAAGAGTGGATTGTACAGCTAGCCACATGCTGGAGGGAGGGAAACTGAGACACACAGAGATTCGAGTGGGGCTTTGGGATGATGGCCCTGGACCAGGATTCAGGAGCCCGGGGTTCAAGTCCTGAAATGGCAAGAGGCTTCCTAAAAAAGTACCTAAAAGTCCTAGATGATGTGGGTCTAGCCACTCATGGCCTAGGCCGGAAGAGCTGGGGGACTTGTCAATCGAGACGCAGCTCCCAACGTCCCTGCCTCTGAAGGCAAATCGGCCTCATGCAGCGAAACGGTCGTGGGCCTTGGAAACCACTAATATCATCTCCCCATGTTTAGCTTATCGTTTCAACTCAAGCTAAAGTCCAGGTGGATAAATCCTGCAGCGCCTCCGGTGATCCCGTCACCAGGGTGGGGACTGAGGGTGAAATTCAGTCCATGGGGGACAGCACCTGTCCAGAGGATGTGGGCATTGCTTTTTGTCCACCCGGTTCTAGACTACCAGCAATGCTTGGAGCAAAGCGTGAAGGAAGACAAGGGGCGAGCCTTTGCTCACGCAGAGAAAACAACGCATGGTAGATGGTTGCAAGCATGTGGATCATGCCATGCACCCGGCACCAGGGATCCATCAGTCCAGGCGCACCCATGGTGCTGGCATCCTCCCCGCTTCCCATCAATAATAATTGAGCAGGGGGTGATAACAGATCCAAAAGTAAGATGGATAGAGCGATCCGACTACATCCAATTAACATGTACAGTGTAATCAACACTCATTAAGCCAATTTAGTCAAGTGATGACCTCAGTAGCTTTTACTTAATCATATACTTAAATGTCAAATCAATATGCAAATTTGGTCTTGGCCTTCTTAAATTATAACCATTAAAACCTTCAAGTAAATAAGTGTGACATGAGTCAACTGTATACCACGAATACAAATACACAAAGTCTTACGCTAGTCAGCTATTAGTCTGAGCTTCACATGAGCACCTAAGGGCTTCAAGTCACTGTGTACAGTTCTCTGATAGCCTGCATTATAAATATCCAAGCCATGAAAACTTGGCAAGTCTTCATAGTTGTCTCCAAAGTTGCATTTCTACACAGGTAACAAGCATTTTGCATATATAAGCTGCTGCCATGGTGCTGTTCACAGTTTCTTTTACACCTTGTGCTTCTGCTTGCTGTTTCCAGTGACATCCAACATAGAAATTGGCCGCCACACTGTTTTCTTTCCATGCCTTGTGACTGTAGCATCACCTGTGAATCTGGCCCATCAGGTGCAGAGAAATGAAGAGTTCTTGAAAGAAAAAAACCCCAGCTTTCCTCCAGCACACACCCCTTGCAGAGGAAAACTGTATTGTCTACATCATTCAGGGCCCCCAGTGATGAGCTTATGCATACAGCTGAAAAGTCCCCAAAGCAGTGCATCTTCTAAGCCATATGTCACGTGCAGTGCATGTGCCGGGCACCCGCATTGCAGCCTGTCCCGGGCAGCCCTCCTCAGGCATGCCTGTGTCAGTGGAGATAACAGAGAGCTGCCATTTTTGGTTGAGAGTCCTATTATTTAGGAGGATCACAAGGCTGAGCAGTGTGACAGGTAAAAAAACACTGGCGAGGCCTCGATAACATCACACAACAGATAGGGGAAAGCGCTGTGTGGCGAGCAGACACAACAGTAATCGACTGGCCCGTGACACTCGACTGTCACCAACCAGTGACTCTGGAAGTCAATCTGATCATCTTGGATAAGAAAGTGGCTTGGGCTAAGATCAGTGCTGTCGTAGCCCTGGGCTAATTGAGAAGGGGTGGGGAGTCGATGGGGAATCAGCCCTCGCTGTTCAAACCACCCTTGTATCACATCTCACATCCCTGATGAGCTCTGCACCAGGAGGCAGCAGCAAAGCGGAGCCATGCCGACCCAAGGAAACAAAAAACAAAACCTAAGGAAAGAGCAAGAGGCTGATCTTTCCTTAGAAGAGAAATGACAGCAGGAAAAAGGGAAAGGGAAAGGGAAAGGGAGGACAAGGATAGCCTGAGAAAAAAATCACAGGGCCCCTCAGTGAGATACAAAGACCCCTGATGGCACCGTTGTTTCTTCAGGCTGCCATGCAGATAAGCCGCTCACGTCCTGTCTGCATTTGGCTGGTTATAGTGAGTGTCAGTCATGCCGAGGCCCGCAGGCATGTTTCCTTTGGGTCCTGGCATGGTTTCCCAGCCTGGGGTGCATTCCCTGGTGCATGGTGTCTAGCGCAGCATCAGAGGTGCCCGCAGCTCTCCAGGTTGGCTCCTATGCCCCTGGCTACTCCACAACCACTCCGGTGGGATGGGAGGACTCCCAAGCTCGCAGCAACTTTGCAGCCTGCTGTCCCAGCATGGCCAGGGTCCCAGGAAGCCCCCAGAGCAGAGACCTCCTTCCCATTCACATGGAGAGTCCAAGTTCGGCATTTTTGTTCCAGTTCAGAGGGGAACCAATTTGCAAATGCCGAGCTGCCCCGGAGAAAAGGTTGTGCACCCTTCATGAGAGAGTCCTTTCTGAGAAGAATCGTGCTCTTGATGAGGCTACAGAGACTGGGCTCCTCCTAGAAGCAGTGGCCACAGCCCGGAGATGTCCAAAAGATGCTTCATTCTCCTGGAAAGAGCCGTCTGTAGGACACGGGTGCATTCCTCTGTGAACAAAGCCAGGCAGGCACACCCTGCACCAGCCATCGGCGCCTTAGGGGATCCTGTCCTGGATATTGGGTACGGACCAGTAAATGCAGAGCTGCACGGCGAGGGACAGGGGAACTACGCAGCGGAGACCAGGAATGGAAGCTGTGCAGGCGTCGACCTGTCGATTTAGGGAGAAGGCCGGCCCCATAACCCGCTCATGAAACGCATGCAGCGAACAACCCTGGCAGTTCTGCCTCCTCCTGACCTTCCTTCTGGGTCTTCTGTGGGAGGCAGCATTCGTGTCCCTTTCTCTATACAATGCCATGCAAAATCCCAGGTCATTTTATTTGTGGTGCAAATAATATTGCAAATTCAAATGCAATGAGCAGATAAAATAAAGTGAGGTGGAGGAGAACTGGGCTGGTGGGTGATAAAATAAAGTGAGGTGGAGGAGAACTGGGCTGGTGGGTGAGATGTGTTCTGCTATGCACAGAACTGCTTGAGGTTAATTTATCAGAGCTCTAGTCGATACCACCCTTATATGGGGAGTAAATCTGCTTTAATGTATTATCCCTATTGCTAACTCACAGAACTGAAAATCTCATTTCATGGGCTCCAGGTTTACCAGATTACAATTCCACTGGAGAGAGTTTTGGAGAGTAATGCAAACTAATAATAAAACATTAGCTGGTAAAAGCAGCATTTTTCTCCTGATTGCCCTGATGCATGGTCCCATGAATTGAAGAGTACGGTCCTGAGAAGACCTCCTCCTGAGATGGAGTGTGCTGCAGAAGGAGCCTCCTTATCCTGAGGGTGATAATGGAGAGATGCCTCCCACTTGCTGGTTCCTCTAAAGAGCAACGCGTTCTCCACTGCACTCACCAGGGATTCTCGAGCAAGCCAAGACAGCCGAGGAAAAGCCTCTCTGAGCCCCACGAAGCCGCAGGGAGCAACTTAAACAAGAGCCAGCTCCTTGTATAACTTACAAAGGGGAACCGTGGTTGTGCAGCCATGTTCAGTGTCTGAACAGGAAAGTGCAACCCTGCAAGGTCCCTTTTGTTATGTTTGTGCTTTAAAGACTAGGTTCAGAAAAGCATTTAAACACCTAATTTGTACCTAGGTATTTCACCCACTGAAATTGGAGTCGGTGCCTAAATAGCTCTTTGGAGCCAGCCTGTAGCGCAGCTCATCCATGCTTGGAAATCTTTTCCTTCTGTGCTTCAGGGCCTCTCTGTCCCACCTGGGCACTTTAAAGCAGGAGTTCCCAGCCATGCACTGGTTAGTTGCAAACCTCCTGCCAGGAACCCCCGTCTGCTTGGCCCAGGGCATGCTCTGCACCTGACACGGCCCTCCACAGCGGTCTGCCGCAAGCCAGCTTCCTCGTGCCCCTACATGTTGGAGCACGGGGGCCTGACGTGGAGTGTGCTCGGCACAGCACACGCTGTGGGGGGCTGGGTAATGATAATCTCTTATCCCGGTCTTTCCATGCGGGGCCAACAACAATTTTGCCAAGGTGTCTTCTGCCGCTTCAGATCCAAGACTTGCTTCTGGCCCTTGATGCAGGATCTGGGGGGTTTGTGGTGTGCATGTAACATCCTTTGGTGGCCCTCGGCATCTTGCGGGGATTTCACCTGCTGGGGTTGCACGTCCTGATTTGCAGAAGCGCTGAGCACCCAAAACCCCAGGTGAGGTCAATGGGAGGTGGGGGCAGAGGGCAGGCCCAGACGCTCCAGGTTCTTGGATCACAATCTACATGGGGTGTACCAAGTGTGTGTGTATACATGTGTCTATATGTATATAGGCATACATGTACAGTGTGTGTATATGTGTGTCTATATGTTCATCGGCATATATGTGTGTGTGTGTGTGTGTGTGTGTGTGTGTGTGTAAGTATATGTACGGGGGTGTTGGTTGTAGTCGCGTTGGACCCTCGCCTGTAGATGTATATGCATGTGTATATGTAGAGGTATCTCACTGTCGAGTTAGCCAGGGCCCCGAAATCTCTGTTCTGACTCACGTGTGGAATTCAGAGGCATCTGGCTTCTTCCCCTCTCCCCCTCCCCCCACACTTTTGTTTTATTTATTCACAGCCAAGCAACCAAAAAAGAATCAAATTTATCAAACTGATTTCATCATGTGGAAAGCATAGTGATGAAGTCTAAATTGCAATTGACTGAATTTTGAATTAAGCAATCAACTGATTAATTACTTGACTTTTGTCTAATAAAGCAAAATGTAAATGATGCCAGCAAAAAGTTACATTTCATTAGTGCAGCGTTAGCTTTGCCCTGCTGCACAGGGTGGAAATGAAGACGCTGATGGAATTGTCAGATTCATAAAGAGATATACAAGATTGTCACAAAATGCCCAGATACCACCGCCTGCCTTTATTTCTTCTTGATGTACAGCGTGTTGCAAAAGAGTGAAGAAAAGATAAAAGAAATGTACAGAACAAGTGCGCTCTTCCTTATGCAATAAATAGCAGCTGTGGGGATCCTTTGTCAATCCTAGCATCCTCTATCAATATTAAAGGAGATGCAACACATTGTATCCTTCAGATTGATTTTGCACTGATGAATGCCAGATTGTCAGATTGGTTAGTGCTCACAAATACATTCATCAGTGCTAAGGTCAGCACGGACTCATCTGCAATAGCTTTTAATATCTCTTTCTCGGCTGTGCAATACAACTGATAAATGGCCAGTGGAAGATAGAGTCTAGCCATCAGTGCTTCAAGGCCACAACCACGGGGGCTGTCGGAAACGGCATTAAAACCTCCTCGGCGTGCTGCCTTCCTGAAATCATTTAAATAGCGTCCTCGCTCCTCTCTGACATTAATCCATGGAAACACCCTTCAGGAGGGCTGAGCGTGCATTTCCAGAACAGCTTCCCTCCATCCTGAAGATGCAAATCCTAACAGGCAAAGCAGGCACCTTGCTCTGGTGGGGAAGATCCTTCATGTCTAATGTCTATCCTCAGCGCTGAAGGACGCCTCGCCGCAGCTCCGTCCGTCTACCTGGCAGCCCAGCGAGGCACGACCCGCCGCGGGGAAGGCGAGCACCGGTGGCTACAGCGCCAGGCCACGAGCCAGGTGAAATGTGCTGCCTGACTCGGTGATATCTCTTTGCTTTGCTGTTCCCCTCCCAGTCTCGTCTGTCTAGTCTTCAGGATAGGAGGCAGTCTCTTTTTGTTAATCTAAATACCTCGCAGCCCATGGGACTGTCTGGTCTCGCTTGGGATACCCCCAAGTCCCCACGTTTAAGGAGTGGGCAGGGTGAAGGGCCCTGTGAGACATGCGAGAGCTTCGCCCAACATCTCTTTGGCCTAGGACTGAGGTCTTCACGGGAGTGGGATAAGGAGCCCACATCCGTCCCTTTTGGCCAGGGAGTAGGCCACGCTCTTCCCACATGTGGGCTCTACTCCAGGCCTGTCGCCCGTGTCAGGA
Organism: Crocodylus porosus; assembly: GCF_001723895.1. Classification (NCBI taxonomy): domain Eukaryota; kingdom Metazoa; phylum Chordata; order Crocodylia; family Crocodylidae; genus Crocodylus; species Crocodylus porosus. Next base: position 352,346 of record NW_017728940.1, on the reverse strand, counting down.
AACACGGGAGCATGCGGCTCGCTGGCACCGCTCCGTGCATACAAGGAAGTTGCCCGTTGGTTGGCGCTGCCCCAGCAGCCCTCGCTGTCTGGATCTCTGAGCACTCGGCAGTCGTCTGTGCCCCGAATTGAATCGTAGCTTTGAATGAAAGCATCAGTGGGGGATTTTCAGGGCTCAGAATCAGTTTTCCCAGGTAAAAGGTCGCAGCCTGAGAGAATCCAAGGACAAACCGTGGTGTAATTATAATGACGACTTCACTGACGCTCTCACTTAATGCCTCAGCTCTTCTGAAATTCATTATTTTCACTGGTGGCGATGATGACAATCCTAGGCACTTCATCCGTATGTCTATGGGGTTTTACAGGGGAAGGCAAACCTTGGTGCCTGCATTGCACAGCTGGGGAAGCTCAGGTCCAGGGAGCGGCACGGAGCGACCCCCAATCCCCAGAAGTCTCCTGACCACCAGCCAGCGCGAGAATGAAGCAGGACACTGCGATGTCCGGGCTGTCAGGACACAGCCTCACTTGCCATGTTCTCCTCTGCATCTCCGCTGTTCACCCGCTGTCTACGCAGACAGCCAGGACAGCATCCTTACCCTGTGGTCTCTAGGGACAGAGAGTGTCTTTTTTGTTGTTTTGTTTTGCTGCTTCTACACAGGCAGCAGCACAAATGGGCTTATTTTTAGTGGCAGGAAAGTGGTGCTTCCCTGCCTTTTACTGACTCTCAGCCCCGCGCTTCCCTCGCAGCTTCTCTTCCCTCGAATGACATTTAGTGACCTGGCAGGGGGCAAAGCTCGGTGACGAGCTGTGCCCATTGCTCCAGGACCGGCACTGCCGCTTGAGAGTCTCTGGGGGAAGACAAGACGGTACCTTGGGGCGAGGCTGCTGCTGGGGGTGGGGGGCAATGCCGTGCTACCCCCTCATCATCATAAACAAAAATTCACTTCTAATTTTAGCAAATGAAAACAATAAATGGCTGGAGGCCTGTATAATCTACACATCAGCACAACAAGATGCTTAGTCAATAAAATAGTTCAACTAAGTGATCTCAGCATGTAATTCCATACGGATTTTTTTCGGGGGAAAATGCTATCATTTTCCATTTCTGTTTAATGAATCATGTGAATTATAGTAACATTACAAATGGTTTTCTTTGCAGCCTATTAGTTTGTTTCTGTAGGGTTCTAATGGAAGACATGCTTCATTTAGATCGTAGCTTGCCCCCAAGCCATAAAGAATAAATTGTATTATTATAAGCAGTTACCTTTTAAAATGATCTTATCAAAAAGGGAAAAGTCTGCTGCATTGTTGTTGTGGAGGGTTATTACCATTTTAGACAAAAGGCTGCAGGCACTTAGCTGCTGTGGTTTTTTAATAACTCCAGTAGAGAGGGGAATAAAAGGTCACCAAAACCTGAGCATCCTCTTGGCATGGGAATGAATGATGTCTGTGCAGCACCATCTTTCCCACCCTGGCAAGGCCTGTGACCTCAACTTATCTCCTCAGCACACAGCGTCTGAAGCCAAAAGAGACCATTTCACCTGGTGGCTTGCATAGCAGGGAACATTTGTTTGACTAAAGCCCCAGATGGGAATCCAGTCCTCGTCTGGTGCCAAGATGCAGAACCCATCGACACTTCATCACCCTTGCTGTGAAAACTGTGCAAGTCCCCAGCTGAAGGAGTCTGCCTCCAGCTTCCAGCCACTGTTTCTGGGTGTGTTTCTCTGCTGGATTAATCAATCCCTGGTGCCCAGTGCTTCTTCCTGCCAAGGTATAGGGGCCTTGTGATGCAGGCGGCTCTTGTTCGTCCTGAGAAAGAGCTGTCTGTTTAGTTTATGTATCTCGTGGTGAGGCAACGGTGCCAGCCTCCAAACCAGTTCTGGGGTCCATGACTGCCTCACCTAAGGCAGTTCAACATCCCTTCTCCAGTGCAGACACTGGGGCTGGATGTCGGTTCCAGCACTAGTCCTACCGGTGCTGTACAGAGAGGTAAAATCTCCTCGGCGCTCCCCTGCTCCTCTTTCAATCACTGCCTTCACCCTTTCTGCACAGTACCATGCCGGTAGCTCACCATGACTGGCTGGTCTGTGCTGAGGTGCTAAGTCCATGGTGGCTGTGCATGGTGCCGTTCCCCAGTGCCCGGGCATTGCCTGCGTTCCTGCGCAAAACTCTTCATCTGGCTGTTTCTAAAAGCACTTGTTTGAACATTCCCGGACAGGGAGTGAGCCAGATTTCTCCATGCAACTGCTCAAAACTCATCCTGGTTTGCCCCTCAGCCAGCCTTTCTACCCACTGCATACTGTATTAGCATTGATTTTATATTTAGAGCAAGACACTGACAGTATATGGCACTAGAGCAACAACTGGTCCCTATGGAAACCCCATAGGAGCACCCCATTAAATAATAAATCCTTTTTTAAAAAATATTTGACATTTATCTGGTTTTGGTGCATTTACCATGTGCTTTATTGATCTAGAATGGAGCTCTATTTTTCACCAGAACCTGAGGCAGAATCAACACCTCACAAAAGTCTGTGCCATCTGTGCCGTTTTCTTTATCACCCAAACTTGTAATCTCCTCCAACAATAAGAACAGGCTTAGTTGACAAAAGATGCCTTTATTAGAACACAGTTGATGATCATTAATTATAGTCCTGTCATTCACATCTTTATCACCAGACTCCCATATCAATTTTTTCCCCGCGTTTTGGCCTTGGCTGATCAACTGATTGTTTTCTGGGACTTCCAGTGTGCCCTTTTTGAATACCGGTACAACACTGGCTTTCTTATGGTCATCTGGAATTTCCCTAGCATTCGGCAGTCTATTAAAAACCACCAGCAATGGTCCAGAGGTCACTCCAGCCAGGCAGCTCTTTTAGCACTCTTGGGATCTGGGGATTACAAATATTTAATCTGTAGCAGATGTTGTTAGTGGCATTCTCTTTGTTCCTAATGGCCCGGAAAACCTTCCGCCATTCTCATGTGATACACGTGCATCATCTTGTGTCTTTCTAAAAACAGAACAGAATTACTTAATGAGCATTTCTGCCTTTTCTGTATCATAACTGACAGCTTCTCGTGCCCATCATAGAACAGGCCAACACCATGACTAATGTTTCTTTTATTCCTAAAATACTTTCTAAAAGTTCCTCCTTATTGCCAATAAGCTCAGTCCCCCATGAATTCTCCCCAGAGAGTTTTCATTCCCCTTGTCAGTTTGATAGTTATCATTCCTAGTTTTATAGTGATTGGTATCTGTTTCTCCTACACTTTTTTCTCATTTATTATATCTTGCTTTTGTATTTCCAACTGCTGTGAACAAAAATGGGCTATAAGCTGCAGCTGTCCACTCCCTTGATTGTGGCTGTTGGATCATTTCATAAGCCTTTCTGTAAAAACTCCCACATTTCATTCACATTTTTCTATCTAATTTTTTCTTCCCATTATTTCGCTCATAATCTTACATAGTTTTGGGAAAAGAGCTCTTTTGAGGAACAAAGTGGATGCACACACACATATTATATATATATTTGTATATATATAGAACTGGCAAGGGCTGACCTCTGTTTGCTGATATTGAATATAATCAGCTCACCATCACTGGTCCCTAGATAACCATCAGTTTCCAGACTGGCAATTAATTTATCTATATCCATTATAATGAGGTCCATAATAAAGCTAATCTGTGTTGGCTTCAATGTCTTTTGTGTTAGAAAAGTATCATGTATGCACTGAAGAACGCTTGCGAGGTGTTAGTGCTGGCTGTGGGAGACTGCCAGCATACGCTTCTCCAGTCCCAAGTCTCGGAGCTGCAGGGTTTTCTCTCCATCCTTTGCAGTTCGACCCCTAAGGTGTATCTCACCCTGCTCGCCCAAAAGACCCCCTCCCTGTGCTCTCCAGTAAGAGGTGACTGACAAACAGAGCTGAGCAGATGGGACCCTTTACCACCCATGCCCCTGCCAGCGTCCCACACTGTGTCCCCCTGGTCCCCAGCTCTGCTGTGACACATGATTGTAAGCCACGGACTCAGTTGACTTCACCTTGTGACTGGTGTGCAGTGCAGGGTGGCGTAGCGCAGCACCCAGAGCATCATCCTCATAGCACGCAGCATTGGGCTCTGATGCGAGCTAAGCACAGGGGCCGTCTTTCCAGCGGAGCTGTGCCCTGCACAGTTTCCTCCCTCTCGGGGGAAGTCTCACCCCTGTGACCGAGCCGGGACCACCCCACAAAGGCAACTGCCTGCAAATGGCTTAGAAGTGACGTGCCGGCTGGGTACAAAAGGAACTCCCAGGCCAGCCACTCTCTGGGTTAACGGCCTGATGTTATCTTGCTGCAATAGGGTCCAGAGTTGGTAATTAAATGGCCAGTAGTTACCGTGCAATTTAGCAGCATTTTCTTGCTATGTAAGCTCTGTAACTTAATTTAAAACCATATTTACAAGCTCAAGTTTTTTGAAGGCCGTGAGAATCAGCTATTTAATAGATTAGCTAGACAAAGTCACATCTTATTAATTTTCAAGGACAGCCTCTTTAGTCTTAGTTTTGCATATCCCATATTGCCATAAATCCATGGCCTTTTTGTAGCCTGCACTTATGTTCTTAATGGAAAAATGGTAAGATCCAAGCAAGAAGCTAACACTTTGAGGAATTCCCTCCAAGTGATAATGTGTATTTATTGACGCACTGTTCCACTTTAGCACTCTTTATTTCACAAGCTACCATCCAGGTCACTAATTCCCAGAAGCCCCCATTTATTCATCAAGGCATGCCAGAAGTTTGTCATGTGCACTGAGTGGCATATATTCAGAGTCCAGCTGCTATTTAAACCATTTGTAGGCCAAATAAATGAACGGTGCCATACAAACACTAGGTTTCTCTTATTCACAGTGGTCCTTATAATATTTGCATTTCCACATTACATTACACTGGAAATACATGAATTCTTGCCAGTGACAAAAAGAAAAAAAATCAAATTAAGATGCTGTCACTTCCTTGCAATTTTGCTTTCTCCATAAAATGGCATCTGTTCTGACAGATCCAACAGTAATAATACACTGTAAGACATGAGGTCAAAAGCCTTACAGTGAGTCATAATGAAACACTTCATTAGGTGTGCCACCCTTTAAATGAAATTCTAATTTAAAGAAGGAAGAAATGCACTAATTGCAGCATTATCCACTGTGATGGTGGTGTTTGGATAAGAACAATGAAGATTTAATTAGGTTGTTTTTCTCTCCACTGTAATGCAGAATAGTTCTTGGATAAGTTTACAGTGTGTGTGTGTGTGTGTGTGTAAGAATTTTTTTGGAGACTTTGAAATCCATGGGGGTACATCTTAGACTTCTGGGACAAAGGCTGTTACAGATTATTCTCCTCCTGAGGTACAATGGGAATTTCCACTGCATGGGTGAAGCTTTTCCGTACGGGGTCAATGCTTCCTTGGCGACCAGTGCAAGAACATGGAATGAACTCCCATGGAAAGCAACATCCCTGCCTCCAGCCTCATACACACATCTTCAAGCTCAGGAGCACCACAGACATTTAACACCCAAACCAGATCCCCACCAGAACCAATCATGTGTAATTTTCTGCAGGGGAAGATGAGGAAAGAGAGAGGAGAAACCATGCATGACATCTTTGTGGCATCACTTAGTGCTGGACTGGATGGTCCCCCATATGCTGGGGTGTGATGGCTGTATAAGAAGCTGAATAGAATAGACTACTCACAGTACCAAGTATTGTTTTGCTAGCAAACTGCTCGAAAATGGTAGCTAGAAATGAGGCAAGCCCTACGCATCTCAGCTGGCTGCAAAGGCAGTGAGGCTGCATAGATGGAAGTAGTGATCTAGAAGCTGAGGCTGTAGAAGAGAGAGACCTTTTCCCCTAAAGACTGGCTGTCCCAAAGAATAGGGAATGAGGCATCACCCCTGCCAGAAAATGGGGTTTGCCCAGATTGGCATGATTTTGCTAGAAAAAGCATCATCTGAGCGGTGTCTTCCTTCAAGAAAATGGAAACACAACGTTTCATGTCAGGTCAGGCGCGAGCAGAGCTCTGCATCCTCCTGAGCCCCGGAGGGGGATGTTGGGCATCCTCAGAGATGCAGTCTTGCCAGAAAGCAATGCCCGTGTGGGGCTATCCCTATAGCCAAGGCAGGTGCAGGGGGTAATATCACCCCAATTTAAAGTGAAGAGCCATAAGGTTTCCAATCATCCTTTTTGCTGAGCTTCCCTGTGAATTGGGAAGCACCTAATGTTTCAGTGTTAGAAATTTCCTGCAGGGACATAATTTCAAATCAGCCAGACTCAGTACCCTGCAGCGCTGGTCTTCCCAGCATCGGTCATGTTTTGTGCCCCGGTGTCCGGTCCCTTTCCCCTCACGTGCTGCCTGTCTGCCTGGGCCCAGGCACAGGGTGAGGTGCGGGACTATCCGGTTTACTATCTCACATCCAGCATTTTTTTCTGTTTAAATCTACCACTTTGAAAATCCCTTTCAAGGCTGCTCCTGCTCTTATCAGCTGGATTTTCACACTGGGTAGTTTACCAGAAGGCAGGGGGGGGATCATTTGTAGATGAGATATCTAAACCGATAGATTAACTCTGCTCATTAACTGCAGTTTCCATCTTCTTCTCTTCAAAGCAATCTCGCTTAGCCCTGCTTTTGCCATGCATGCTTGATTAACCCTTGCTTAGCCGGAGGACCAAATATGAGGCTGGGGGCCCCTGTAACCCATTACTAAGAAGGGGGGGAAGGATCTTTTAGGAGGGATAAACCGGCTGGGGAGGCTCTTGGAGGAGATAAGAGAAGTACCTCAGCAGTGAGGGCACAAGGGCTCCAAGAGCGGAGGTACAATCATAGGACATGAGGATGAGAAGGGACCTCGGGAGGTCACATTGAGTCCAACCCCCTGCTCCAAGCAGACCAGCCCCAAATACATCGTCCCAGACAAAGCTTTGTCTACCCGGGTCTTCAAAACCTTCAAGGATGGAGATGCCTCCACCTCTCTGGGGAACTTGTTTCCTTGCTTCACCACCCCCCTCGTGAGAGAGTTTTTCCTAATATCCAGCCTCAGCTTCCCCTGCTGCAGCTTGCAATAAATCGAGCTCCTGCGGGAGGGCAGAGCAAGGACGCTGGAGCAGCAAGCAGGGGTGGAGGCCGGCAGAGTGAACTGTAAAAGGCATGTCATGGGGAGACCTGGCTGGGTGATGGGTCTCCTACACTGCCAAAACCCACGCACTGATTACACCACAGCCCAAGCAAGTGGGAAACTGGGAGAGACTTGTACAGAGGACCACGCTGTGTCAGGGGAAAGGGCAGCAGTGGGTGGTCACGGTCCCCCCCGGGATAATCTATTCTTTCTTTGCTTTGCTGCAGGCAGGCCTGGCAATGGGGACCCTCGACGAGGAGGACAGCATGAGGCTCTGCTCAGCAAAGATTTCTCCCGCAAGGACATTGTCCGCACTCCTATCCCTTCGTATCCCCGAGCGCGTCTCCGCCATGCTGGGATGTGACTCCGCAGAGCTCCAGGGCCTGGGCACTGCGCTGAGACGCAGGGAGCAGGGAAAGCATCCCGTTGCAAGGAAGCACAGAGCCTGCCACGTGGGGAGGGGCATTGCGGGGCAGAAACTGTGCTGGGAGTGCTGCATCACACTTCCAACCAGAGCCTCTTTCTCCACAACACTTTCCTCCTCTGCTTTTCCAATAAAACCATTCTTTGTGACCGACCTGCTGGGCCTCTTCATTTCCTTCTCAGCGTTCGCTCGCCTCGTTCCTGCCTCACCTAGGGCCCCGCGGCACAGCTCGCTTCACTCCTCACAAAGTAATTAGCCCTTTATCGAGATGCTAGCTCTGGGAGTGGGAGCAAAACCAAACAGGAGGGAGCCCCTGTGAATGGGACTGGCGCTGGCTCTGAAAGCAGAACCATCCGTCCTGAGAAAGATGCCCTTGCATACGCAGTCCCCTCCAAATCCATGTCCCACCCATGCACGTAGTGCCTGAAGTGGCTGCACTGCAGCATCCCACCCTCCATAAGCTGCATGCAGGCGTCCCACAGCTGGGGTCACCGCAGGAAGCTACAGACGGATGCTTTGCGCAGCTCATCCCCGGCATGAAGGTGCCTGGCAGCACGGCGACCTGGCTGCAGTGCCGAATCAGGCCAGGCCTCTGGGAGCGACAGCCCTAGACGGTACCTGCCAGCCGGTGCCTGTGGCAGAATGACCCCCAGCATCTGCCCAGACCCTTCTTTAGGTTTCTTCTTGCCATTGTCTCCTCACCTGTCCATCAACTCTGCCTACCTGTCTGAAGGCCCGTGACCTGGGCTGGAGACGTTCCTGAGGGAGGGGGCACCTGCCCCTCCTTTGCTGGTCATGTGACTAGTTCTCTCGCCTGCCTGTCGACCTGGTTGGATGGACACGTTTTGAGCAGTGACATCATGGTGTGGGGGCAGGGGCAGGAGCCCCTGTCACTCTTCCAGGTAACTGGTGATGCATTTCAAATCGATTGGCTAGCATCCAACAACATCCAGGCAGGATTGGTTCAGGATCATGATGTCCAAAGGTCTATATAAGCCCAGACTGCCCAGGAGGGGACGAGGGCCATTTTGGACAGCATGGGAGCAACTGACCAGACAGAAAGAGGGGGATCTCTTCCTCCCTTCCTTGAAACTGGACATATGTTGACCTGGCTGCCTCGAGAGGAAAGCTCAACCAGCCTCTGGATGATACTTGTGAGTAAGCTACTTGAAACCCATCTAAATATATAGCTGGAAGTACAGCAGATGCATAATCAACACGTACCTATCCACACTTTGCTCTCAGGTTAGTCTGTGATTCCTCCCCATCCTGAATCCTCCCCAAAGCCTCCTCTCTGTAACCAAGAAAGTTCTCCACCATACCCAGCATGGCCGATTTGTTGGGAGAGGGATAAGAGGCATGCCTTCGTGTCCCCTTGGTCTGGCTGACTAAGGGAGGCTACTATTTGTGCTCCAGGCTAAAGGAAGCACCCCAAGTCCTTGCAGTGAGTTGAGCACCCTCAAGGTCTGCAAGGCCTGTGTATCCCAGGGGGCACAGGGCCACGGACAGACCGAGACTCCTGGGTGGCGGCAGCCGTGACCCCAGGCTTGCGGGTGTGCTCCGGGAAGGGGGTCGGCCAGATGTGAAGCACCCCCAGGGAGGCACTCTGAGCCGGGAAAGTGGTTGGGTGCAGCGAGGTGGGTGGCTCAGCACAGGACAGCCCCATACTGCGCCACCACAGTACCTACCTCGGAGGAGGCCGCAGGTGCAAAGAGGGAGCTTCTGCCACCTGTCCAAGACTTTCTCCCCATTTCTGCCTTCCTCCTCCGTCCTCTCCACGGCTCCTGCCTGTCCTTGGGGATCCCAACCCGCCGTGTTTTCTGCTGTCGCCTCCCCTGACCCTGCCTGTCGTGTGAAAGCTGGGAGGACCTCGCTTTTGGTTTGGGCACCTGCGGCTCATGCCGAAGGAACCTGGGTCTTCAGGAAGAGACCGAGGAGGAACGCTGCCTGTGGTACCTGGCCTCAAAATGAAATTCCTGCGGAGACCTGCCCCGGCACTGCCCTGCCTGCGAGGTGGCGCAGCCCGCAAGTCCAGCATCCTGTCTCCAGCAGCAGGCACAGCCAGATGCTGCAAGGGACAGTGAGGACCCCCAGCCCAGGGTCATGATGGGAGTCTCTGCCCTCTCCCCCAGGAGAAGTTTACTCCTTGTCAGCCGGAGGCCAGCTCAGTCCTTGGGGTGTGAGGGCTTAAACTGCTCCGCAAACTCCAGCTTTGTGCTGCTGAGTTCTGTGTTTGTGACTGCTGCAATCCCATCACGTGGCGAGGGGTCCCACCAGCTACATGTGAACAAGCACCCCCACCCAGTCTCCCTGTCAGCTTCACATTGCTGCTGCCTTTAAATCTGGCTGTCCTGGTGGCCTCCTCTCCAATGTTGTCATCGACTCATATCTCCAGAGGGCCACGACCCAGATGACTTGAATGCAGCCAACCGTGAGCCATCTTGCTCTGTGACTGTGCTTTCCCCAAGCTTTCCTGGCATCTCAAGGTAAATGTTGCTGCGTTCATTTTGGCTCTGATGATGTATCAACCTGTGTCCCAGTGCAGACACAACTCAGGATACTAATTATAATTTCTTTGTGAGTTACAAGACAGCGAAATTGCTTCCACCTGAAGTTGTCAGCAAGCAGAATGAAATATGGGAGCCCTGAAAATTAAACTGTGTTGGCAACCACTTAAAAGGGCTCCATAATGGGTTAGGTTTTGGCAGCTTATTATGTGATGTTCATGAGAAGTCCTGCCACGGGGAAAGGGGTTGTCTTTTATGAGCCACAAAAAATAAACATCAGAAGCTTTTCCCCTCTTCTTAGCAACTGCTTCTGGAGAAAGTTATTTGAGATCCAGACCCCGCAAACACTGCAAATACCCGTGAAAAATCATGGACAAACAAATACTGAAGTCATAATTTAAAAAAATAAATACATCTTATTGTGCTATTTTCTCTTTGCTCTGGCTTCCACCAGCCATTTGAAGTTATGATGCTGGATGTGTCTCTCTCTATAAAAGACTCCAGATTAACCGCAGCAGCTGGAGAGAGAGGAGGATGCCCAGTGCCTGGTGTATTGCTCTCTGCCTGGCAGCCCGGCTCTGCCTCCCCCTTCCCTTTCTCTGTGCTGAACCAGCCGTTGGGTCTGGCAGGTCAGAGCTTGGGCTGGTGTGTCACTCCGACAGCAATGCACCAGGCAGCGTGCCCACGGCCCCGCCGCAGCCCGAACCAAGGGCCTGAGCCGCGCCTTGCTGAGCGGGACGGAGACGGGGTGAGGAGGAAGGTCCACGGGGTCAGCTTTCCTGCGTGAACCCCAAGCAGAGCGGCGTGCGGAGAGCTCCCCTGACGAGGGCAGCATGGTTTTAAATGGGGGGAGAAGCCATCCCTTAATTATAGAGTAAATTTGAAAGCGAGGAGGAGTGTAAGAGGGGAGAAACAGCCAGGAACTAGAGGATCCTGTGTGTACATGTGCACGTGTGTCTGCAACACATATGTGTGAAGGACACATGCACATATGTATGCAAAGCTGCTGCACACTGGGGTGCCATTCCTAACTGCAGCCTTTGGGCATTTCTGCAACAAACACTGGGACTAGTCAAAATTTCCTGAATGCTTATATTTTGTACAAAAGAAATAAAACCAAGAGATCGATTTCCATGAAAAGTTTTGCAAATTATCCATCCTGTTTTTCAACCAGTGAGTCAGGAAATTCTGAATTTTAAAAGGGCATTGATGATAACAAAGGTTCACCAGAAAAAGTTTTGTGGTTGAAATCACCTGTATCTGATGGTGCAACCGGGTCAGGCCCCTGATGGTCTCTGATGCACAAGGGGAGACTTTCAAGAACTTTGGGAAACCTGTTTCCCACCCATTTCTACTCATACCTCTCATACATATTGCTTTTCATGCAGCCAGTACCAGCTTCCTCAGCTGGTCTCTCAGCATAACTTCCCAGGGGATGGAAGGGGGAAAAAACACTTCGCAAAACTCCTGATGTTTCTGTGGTGCAGTCACTGCCTTTATCATAGCAATGTCTCCTTTTGAACAACCCATCCCATGTTCCACCGTGGAGAGAGTCACACCAGTCTTCTCACTTCTGTCGAAAGCAGCCGTATTATTTGGCTTATTTACTGAGGGAAGGCAGGCAAGTCTCACTAGGAGCACGGGTGTAAATAATTAACCACAGAGAATTTGAGAGCACCTTGGAGTTTAGATGTGAATCCTAGAAGAAAAGTTTAAAAGATTTTTCTCTTTTACTTACCCCCTAATCAGGTTCCCTTTTATGTATTCTGAGGGCACCCAGCGTGACGTGAGAGCGACTGTGGCTGGCAGCGCAGGTCAGGAATTCTCTCTCCGAACATTTTTCTATCTGAAAAACTGCCGTTTTGTCGACATAGAAACTTTCCATTGAAACACGTCTGTTGTGGTTTGTGGGGAGAGGGCAGTATGAAGAGTCTCAATGTCAAAATGTTCTTTCAGCGTTTTCAGATTGGCATCTGTCTTCCTTGCTCATCTCAAAAGGGCTTTTTATTTAAAAAGGTCTTTTATTTATATTCTACAAATAGAACAGCCAAAGCCTATGTAATTGTTGATGCAGAATGTAATTTTTGTAAGGCTGTTTTGTGGGGAACAAGCACATCTTTGCTTTTCTCCTGGTTTGCAATGCAGAACAATTTTGCGACGGTGGGATTTGCCGCGAGTCCGACCTCTGGCCTCCACACAGCCTTGGTGGCTAGCTCAGCGCTGCAGTGACTGGCAGCCAGCATCCCTGCCCCGTTTGCGCTGGGATTCACAAGGACGTTAGTTAAGCCGAGTTGAAACAGAACCAAACGCTCAAGGGTAGGCCCAGCCTCCGCAGAAGAGACGGAGAGAACAAAACACCCCGGGAATCCGGCCGCTGTAGACGGAGAAGAAGAGCTCAGTCAAGTGTGCAAGAAAAGGAAAAAAAGCATTTAGTAAATCTGGGCCTCACCTGGGTTCTTAATCTGCTTTTATGTGACTGTCTCACCACTGAGCACAAGCGCGGCACACCTCGCTCCGCGGGCTGCACTGACAGTTTGAGGGTTATTGAGCACAGGATTTTCCCATCAGAACTGCAGAAATACCTGTTCTCAACAGCCGTGCGCAGCTCTCCCGTTACATCTCACCAAGAGATCAATAGCCCTTGGGAGTGCTCATTTGTTACCTGTGATGCAGTCATCATTTAGGAGTCAGGCAGTGGGGGTGTTTGGTGCTTGAGATAAAAGGGGCCAGCACAAAGACTGATGGATATTTCAGCTCCCGGTGCAGGGCCAGGTTCCCCCCACCAGTGATTCGCGTTGCTCCAGGCAGCGCCGGCTGCACTCACGGGGAAGTGATGCTAGGGTCCCGCATTGCGGCCGGGCCAGTGACAGCCTGACCAGCATCATGGCACCTGCGTGGGTCAGAGAGAGAGCCCCCCCACTGGCTCTTGCACGCATTGCTTACTCTTTGGGGGGCCATTGCGCACATGCCTGTGGACATTTGGTGTGCAAAGGAGAGCTCCACATGCTTGCCTGTCCTGTGGCAATGTGTGGAGTGTGCTATGGGTTGCATGGGGTAGAAGTAGCAAGCTGGGCCTTGGTTCATGTCTCCACGTTTAGTGGATCTGATGGGCCCTTCATACCACTGCTCTTCCATAACCCCAGCACGAGGCCCGTGGCCATCGGGTGGGCAGCATGGATGCGGGGTGCTGATCCTGCAGGTTCAGGATGGAGGCTGAAACTTAAAGCAGAATCCTGTGGGACTCAATAGGTGGGACGTAGCTGTGTTATTGCTGTGTTACTGCATCCATTCTTTTCTTTTGGGGGGCACGGGGTGGAGGGCTTGTTGCACTCGCGCCCTGGTTTGGACAGACCCCTCAGAAGAGTGTGTTGTCACACCTGCGCGTCCCCAGCATCCCTGTTGTACCCTTGGTGGCTGTGGCACCCGCAGCACCACTCGCCCAGGCACCACAGCGTGGATGCAAGGCCTTGGGCTTCGTGGCCATGGCAAGGAAAATGCTGCCCCGTGATTGCAGGAGCCAGGGAAGGTCTAGTTCAGCCCTGCGGCTGCAGCTCTCGAAAGGCCCTCAGGCACCTTGCCCCCAGACAGCACTGCCACGAGGCATGAGCTGTGCGCTTCACCAGAGGCAACTGCGCAGACCCAGCCTCCACGTGTCGCCCACGGGAGGGGAGGAGCTGGGCCATGATCCTGCAGGGAGTATTTATAAGCATGTCTTCACGCGCATGACGAGGCCAGTTGGTGCCAAAGGCTCAAATAAGTCTCTTCAGGAGCCAGGCTGTGTGTCTGTGCACCATTTTATAAGGCTCTTGAGTACCGGGCATTTATGGAGAGACCATTGCATTCACATAAAAGCTATTTTAATTCCAAGGAGCTGCCTCCCTCTCAGACAAGCCCTTGCTATGGAGCGCTTTGCCGTGATGACTCATCACTGATTGAGGAAACGGGGAATATAATTAGCTGCTGACAAATGCTTTTGGTCCCTGCATTGGCCAGAGTGAGGAAACATGGCACCTTTTTTGCACTGTGAGGCTTGGCCATCTGGGTCCCGGTGGGAGCTCTTGCAAGGCGGGTTGGTGGGTGAAGCTGCTGCTACGTCTGCCTGGCACGGTGGGTGCTGGAGGATGTCGTGGAGGCCTGTCACGGAGCATCCACATGGCCCGGCCCGCAGGGTCCCAGCAGGCTCGGCGCGGTGGCTGCCTGTAGTCCTTGCAGCAGTCCCGTGGGCAGTCCCGGCGAACAGGCTCCACTCGCCACAGAGTTTCCTTCGCCGCAGCCATCAGATGAGCAAACGCTCTCCTGCTCTGAGGTGCTTTTCAGCCCCCATCTAAATGCATTGGGCGCCTTGTTCGGGTGGCATCGATTAGGAACGTCCTGTGCCATGGAGATAAAACCCCCAGTCCCTGCCGAGCGCTCCCTGTTGCGGCTCCTGTTGTGACTGGACTCTGATGAATGGCTTGCTGGGAAATCAATAGAAGCAGGGGCTTGTCAGGGCCCCAAGATTAATGGACCTGGCTTGGCACGGAGAACATCCCTGCGCCGGCATTGCCAGCCCGCGCCGCGCGTCTGTCTGCACAGGTTTCAATCACCGCGGGGCCAGCTGGACTCACGCGGCCATCCTTCGCAGAGAGTGTCGTTGTCCTCCGGGATCCCAGCTCCAGAGCCCGCCGTGAGAACAGCCCACCCCAGAACGAAATGGGGAGGAGCTGTGATTACTGGCAAACGTCGTCTTCTTCCTCCAGACAGTTAGGAGCGGGATGCAAAGCAGGTTGAACAAAACTTGGAACAAAACCTGCATCCTTTGGTCCTTACAGAGCAGATGCTATTTTTTAAAGCATAGTTCATGATTTGGGAGAGGCAGGGTTACTTTTCCCTCAGTCCCGGGGCTTGCTTCAGCAATAGAGAGAGATCCATTACGGCACAGAGAGATGCTCCCTCCCCATTTTTGATACAAATGCAGCCACAGCTGATGAGGGGCTCCAGGCATTCAGGGGATTTGACAGGACACATCCTCACTGGTAGCATGTTTGGCCCTTCCTTGGCCACCGGAGCCTGGAGATTTAACTTCCAGGCAACGGGCCCCTTGTTTCACGGCACCACCCCTTTCCCACTGCCCACAGGCCCACGATATCCGTCCATACCATCAACCCCTCATGTTTGCAAACAAGCCCCATGTTCATTCTCCCACAGTTCCCCTCATGCAGGCAAGAAGCTCCATTTCACACCCCCAAAGGCCTCTCCTTGTCCTCCTTCAAAACTGCCCTTAAATGTTCCCTTTGTCAGCACCTGAATGACCCACTCAGTATTGGGCACCTCTACACATGCATTGATGTGCTTTAACTAAAGCACATTAAATATGGTGCCTCCATTGTGAGATACTAGGAAAATGTGCATTAGGCTGTCTTAATGTGCATTAACTAAATAGCACATTTTTAGTGACTTTTTAATGAACATTAAAAATAGGCTAATGCACATTAAAGCACACATGTAGACATGCAGCTGGCATGCCCAGTGACTTCTCCTGGCACTAGCCAGTGTAATCTCATGTTTCCTCCTGTCTCCCCATCTGTCTGCTGCCACATGTCTTCTCTTTGTGGACCTGGGCTGGGTCCTCCCAGACAGGTTTGTAGTGCAACAGGCAACACCCGATGGCCATCGCTCCGTAAAAATCTACATGGAGAAAAGGCATTTGCAAGCCCACCAGGGAAGCCCAGGGAAAGGTAGTTGAAGGTGGTGAGGTGTGATCTCTCACCGGCACAAGGACGCTGCCTCGCGCACTCAATTCCCGCAGCTGTCTGGTCATTCTGGAGTGACCCAATGGCCCAAACTCGGCCTGTGAGTCCGCAAAGGCGAGTGTTTTTGAAGAGTGAAGATGTCGGTGTCCTGCCGGCGAAGTGACAGGATGCTGAGAATGAAATGGGTCAGGCTGGCTTCCCAGGACAAGTAACCAGAGCAAATTTTCTTTCCCAGCTTCTTTCAGATGTCTCGCACCCCGTTTCTGCATGTTTGGTAAAGATGGCAGGACACGTCCTCAGGCTCTGCATTAAGCCAAGAATCTGCTGCTGGAGAAAACAGCAGCTGAGTCCCAGCTTTGCCCAAGAGTTTCAACCCATTAAGCTCAACACTTCCTCCCATTACTAGTTTAGCATTCTTGATTAAGAACAGCTCCTTTATTTTTCTGACTAGCTGAGCAGCCCCTTAACGACACTCACCCTGCTTTCTTTGCTCCATTTGAGCTGCCTGGAGACTTAGCAGAAAAGACTTAGCCCTCATGTGATTACGCTTCCTGTCCTGGAACCAGAAAAATATGAGAAAATAGCGGCTGTCTTGCCTCTCTGCTCCTTGTCTTCCCCCGACACTCTGCCCCAGCACTTGGCAAGCCAAGACTAACCCATGTCTTGAATGTCCTGTTGCACCAAGTTCATGCCACCGGTGCCAGTTCTCATACTTGTACCACGGCTTGTTTTGTGCTCTGGGGCCAGGTGCTGATGGCCTGTGCACACGGGGGAATCTCAGCGTGCATTGTCTTTCAAGAGAGTACTGGTGTAGGCCTCCACGCAGGGGAGAAGACCTTGAAACCCTGCCTCCCCAGTGCACCAGGAAAGCTCAAAAACACAACCCAGGAGAGGAACCCACACGGTGCATCCTGTCAAATCGCACGAGCATTGAGCCAATCTTGTGCTGTTTTCTGAGGCAGCAAAAGAGGCAGGTACCTACGCACTCAAGGTATGCATGAATGTGTCCCAGACCAAGGGCCAAATTACCTGACACTGGAAGTGTTATTGAAGACCGAGCCTTAAAAGAAGCCAGTCAATTGAAAGAACTACAGAGCATCAGTCTCAAGGGCTCATTTTCCCTCGACGATCCTGACGCTGCTTTCATCTATGGCTGCCGACAAGAGGTTTCTTCTTGACCAGGCTGGGGCCTATTTTCAGCCATAGCTGCTGGGATATAATGTCCCTGCTGCATCTCAACAGCTTCTCCCTTCTGCTGACTAATTCCAAAAAACCAGCAGTCTTGGGACGAGACCAACGCACCCAGCTAGTTTCCTTCAGACATCTCACTGGGGTTGAGCCCTGGATCAAGGAAGAGCTCACTCAGTCCGCATCTGTGATGGTGGATCACCTTGCGCTTCCCGAATGCTTGTTATGTCCAGCATCCCAAAGTGCTTTTAGACATCTCCAAAATGGTCAACTGCCTAAAAGAGGAGTACTCACCTGGAACACTGCACATGCACATTTCCATGGCTGGCTACAGCAGCTCCTTCACCTGTTACATTATGATAAATAATCCCTCTTTTTTAAATCAGCCTAGAGTGGATATGTACTGACCCATTCGCACATGCCTCTGCCATGCTGCATCCACAAGCACAGCAAAGAACCACGGCCCAAAGCATGTGTCCACATAACGGGATTCTGCCTTCAATGCTCTGCCCCCAAAGCAAAAATTCCTTTATCCACCCAATATAAAGCTCCTACGCATAACAAAGCAGCTGGAGGACCATGCAGTATCTCAGAAATAGGGAAGCGCATTTAACCCAGTGATAGACGATCGCACCAGGTGATGATTTGCCCACGATTAACTTGGCTGGGATGACACAGAAGCAAAACAGGGTGGACCCAAGTCTCAGAATGAACTTGGCCAGTCTGCTTGCGCTCGCTCTGCCCCGCTGACCCCCAGGAGCGTGGTGCGGCTCTGTCCTACCACCCTTTCCTCTTCAGCCCGGCCCCACCGCTGCCACCTCCTCCTGTAGCTCAGGGACTGCCCAGAGCATTTCCTTGAATTGCTTTAGGTGTCCGTGGTAGCATCTGCTGTTGCCACGGAAACACAGCATCCAGAGACCAGAATTTGGCAAGAAATGGAGGCAGAGCTGGTGTTGCAAAGAGTCGTGCCTCGCTTGCTTTAGGCCCCGGCACAGATATTTGTACTTGCAGGACCTCCACATACATTGGGGTAGGGTGCAATTTATGGCAGGGCCAGGATTTCTGCCCAGCTCTAATCCATGGGACTTTTCAACTACTAAAAGCAAAATGTGCGTTTAAACGCTTCACTGGAGTGGGATCTGAAGGGCTCTGATATGGGCAGGGCCCTTCCACGCTGAACACAGGTACAAGCACTTGTGTGCGTGTTTTCACTTTTCTCCTCCAGCACTAAAACAGCTTTGTTGCTTGCCTTTAAATTAGTAACAGCTCACAGGTGTTTTACTTAACTAGAAAATGCTTATTTCTAAAGGCAGCCAAATTGTTTTCTACTAAAGGAGTTTTTCCATGGGAAAAAAAGGCCAACTAGTCTCAACTGAAAGTTTTTTTGCAGCACTAGTTTTGTTGAAATGTCCATCAAAAAGGACATCCAGGATGGGATTATTGGTCAGCAGCAGGAGAAGGATCAGTGCCAGGGAGGGCAGTCAATCCTCAGGATTCCCAGTCCTGGTTCAAAGTCCTGCCCCAACGAATGCAGAATCGTTTACACACGAAGTGGACGGGCACCAAAAGGAGGCATGGAGAGCGAAACCCCCTCCCCACCACAGACCCTCAATCAGACAAAACAGGGATGGAGCCAGGCTCTTCTGTAGCTCCAGACAAGCCCTCCGCCCTGAGGGCTATTTGCTGGTCCACAAGCCGCCTCTTTTTTCCAGGAAAAAGGCGCTGAAAGGTCTTGATGTATCTGGATGCAGAGTGGGAGCTTATTTGAAATCTCACAAACATTCACAGAACAGAAAAGCTTCCCCCAGCCGGCTGCACTGATATCGCATGTTTTTGAGAGTCAGGCTCTGCCTGGAATGAGCAGCTCACACTTATGAAATCTATAATGAGCATGGGAACATTAAGCCACCGAGAGCATATAATTAGAAGGAAATGCTTTTGATTAACTATTAAGTAGCAAATAATAGCTGCTATTAACTACAGATCAATGAGGTCACACAAATTGGGGAAGTAGCTATGGCACAAAAAAGGGACATTGCAAGTCCCCAGATAGGAGCCTATTGCCTGCTACAGTCATTTAATAAAGCCCTTTCCACAGGTTCAGAAGGTGAAAAGTGGCCAGGAGGGAGCTGGCTGCAGTGACTCCTGGCGTGAATCTGCATGAGAAGAAGAGGCCTCGCTGGCATCTGTCGCTGCACAAAGACATAGAAAAAGCAGTGCCTGCCTGCCCTAGAGACCTTGCTGTTAGACAGGGGAGATGAAGGAGGGGTAACACCTCCTCTCCTCTTGGGAAACGAGGCATGGAGAGATTAAGTGACTTGCCTAGAGCCACAGAATGGGTCAGTAGCAGAGCTAAGAGGTGCACACTGGGACTGTCTCCACTGCAGTCAAAGTTGTAACAGCGACCCAAACAAGAAGTGCCATCCTGGATCTGCACAGAACCCACCTAGCCCAGCATTCAGTCTGTCTCCAACAGCGGCTAGGGTAGGAATGGGGCTTTCCTGGAGTGATCAAGTGCAAGACCCTCCCCCGCCTCTGCCACCACTTCAGGGCTCCGAGGAGACGTCCCTTCATCCGTACTGTTGTGTGACTCCCCATGGGCCTGTCCCCCATCCTGTTGAGCCCAGCTGCGCTCTCTGCCTGCAGAGCCTCCGCAAGTGAGCGAGGTGCAGTGAGCAAAGCATGGCACGGCATGGTCCTGAGACTGTCCCTGATGCCTCACAGTGGGGCGGTCGCACACAGGACGGCCCCGGGTAGCAGGGTATGGGAGCTGCGCCTCGCGCAATGTGGCTCAGCCAAGCCAGATGCTTCTTGAGCAAGCTGCTGCCCTTGGTGCCAGAGGGTTTCCTTTTCCTCTGCCCCTTCTCCAACTGCCTTGTAATCAGCAGGTGCAGGACAAGGTGTGCAGGGTGAATTATTCCATTCTTTTATAGCTCATGATGAACACCTCATTATTTAAATGGCATTAATTATTCATCACTCATGTGAGACGGTGCATAACTGCAGAGAAGTCTCTGCAGCTGGGAGCAATGGACAGAGCATTTTATTCTGTCTACTCAGGGCTGGGCCACGTGTCCTTGGTTCAGGCATTGCCCATTCTGGTCTTCCAGCTTCCCCAACAGCTACCGCCTCTCAGTGCACTGTGCCAGCATGAATTCACGAAACCTTTGGGATCCCCATTGCCCAGTCCCAAGCGAAGCTGCTCCTCCCAGCAAGGTGCTTTGGGGATGCCAAAGCTTTCCCCAGCCCCTCCCTCGAAGCTGGGCAGGCAGGGGAAGGAGCACAAACTAGAGGGGATGTTATCCTAGAAAGGGGGTGCCCTGTGTCCTGGCCCTGCCTGGGCCCCCATGTTAAAATGGATCAGCACCCAGAAGAGAGTTAATCAGCAGCAGCCAAGGTTTATCCCAGTGCCGGCAGCAAACAATTGGTGAGCTGCTCACGTGGACATCCTGGCAGCACCTCACAGCAAACTCTTCGCACGTGCATGATGCTGAGCTGCGGTGAGCTCCCTCCAGCTCGGCCTTCACAGCTTCCCCCAGGAAAGTGCTGGGGATGGACCACGGCCCCGGTTGTGCATCGTAAGTAATGGCCTGGGCCAAGTCAGGCCATCAGTGGCCCTCGCACACAGCCCCGGCGTGCATCCTGCACTGGCAGACCTGTCCTCTGTGCCCGTGCCATGGCCGAGTCTGGTCCTAAGCAGCCCTCGTCGGCACGCGGAGCCGTGGCTGCAGCCGCACACCAGCTCTGTGCGGCAGCTCATGCCCGGCGGCCCAGCCCTTGGCGCCCTGCAGCCGGGGACACAGCCAAGCCCTGGGCCAGTAACGCCACCACTCCGAGCACGTGGAAATAGAGAGTTTAATTTGCCACCAGTCTCAGTGAGGCACAAAAGCCTCCCCCATTGCATGCAAACCAAAATGGCAGCCCTGACAAACCCACTGGATTCAGGAAACAGGGGCTGGGAGGTAGGGGAAATGAAGGGGCATGTGTGTAAAATACAGATAAGAAAGCAAATCCCAGCTGTCTTCCTTATCAGCCCTTCCTATTTTTCAGGCAGGAACATGTAATTTTGTGCCTTAATAGCAAAGGTTGGATTGACTGCTGTCACATTTGAATGATACTGCTATAGCTCCCCTCTCTATATGTATCTGAAATGGGAATCTCGGCATCTGCTCTCTAGTTACCCCCGGGCTTTGCAACACTTGTCTTAGTGCCTCCTTCTCTATAGCACGCCTCTGCCTGAAGCACGCCGCTGAAATGAGCAGTAGCACCGTGCTTTCCGTGTGCCAAGGAGGTACGATCCCTGCCTGTCTTCACACACCTAGAGAAACCGAGGCAAGGAGGGCGCAGGGGCAAATATCACCAGAAAATGAAATTCCTGGTTTCAGCAACAGTTTAAGCATGTACTGAAGTGCATTTCTAATCAGCAAGGGACTTTAATACATGCTTCACTTGAAGCACATCTGGAGAAATCTGGATTTCGGTTAAGCCAATGGCAAAACTACAAGTGACTTCAGTGAGGCCAGTATATCCTGCGCTGGATTTAACTGCAGGCTTAAATGTTTTGCCAAGTGGGCAGGGAACATTGAAAAAGGACCCAAGATCAGAAACCAAGAGCATCTAGGCCCTGGTCCTGGGCTCACAGCACTAGATCCCACTTCTCTGGGAGAAATTCAACTGACCGCACAAGGTTCCCATGGGACCAGGGCTTCAGCTGGACGTCCATGGGCTTCGTGAAAGGCAAGGGATGTCAGCTCCCAGAAGTGCCGCGAGGAAGGGCACTTTGTGCCGAAAGCTGGTCTAGCATCTCTCCTAACTGTACAGCTGGTCCTAAGCAAGTCTCCCTAAACAAAATAAAAACACTTGCCCCCTCTCAGAATAAGCTTCAGAGGAGAAAACACACTTTAATCACATATAAGGGGTTGCAAATGATAATACTGTTTTCTAGGACACGCTGTTGTGCATGCATATAAGAACTGATGCACACATACACATACACATGCGTGCGCGCGTACAGAGGCAACTGGAAAGGAGCACTCTGAATGCAATCCCCCTTTTAAACCAACATGCAGCATCACTGCCCAAAGCAGTATCACCTGCAAGATCTTCCCCCTCCAGCACTAGTGTTTTGTGCAGCAGCCCATGACATCCCCTTGTTATCACTCTTCCTTAATTGTCTCAAAAATTAACCACTGGACTGAAACGCTCCATGGTTGGTTTCATCCCCTGTCCTGTTTTGAGTGGAGAATCTTTTGAAGAATTTCTTGATAAATCAAGAAAGAGAGTACAAGAAAGCAATGAAAAATATATTTTTTCTGCTTTAGAAAAATCAAAATGTGTCTATTTGACACAAATGAGAGCAAAGAAAGAAGCAGACTTTTACTTTCTGTGCCTTGCCCACAGCTAGGATTCAGGTGGAGGGTAGTTTGTGTATTTATATGACACCTGCTTGGGGATTATTAAAGCAAGGACAGATATGCAAAATTAAAAACAGAAAGACAAAGCAGGCAACTGAACTTCTTCACTTCATTACTCTTAAAAAGAAAATAAAATACTTAAGGCTTAAAAATGATCATGGCTGCATACCCAGAACAAAGGCTGTGCTTTGGAAAATAATTCACATATGGGATATGTAATGTGCAACTTTCTCAAGAATGAGACTTGTTTTATTTGTCCAAGGTTTTTTTTAATTTGGAATTAAAATTGTAGTTGTAGATGCACGGGTGGTATTGTACACTGCCAAAGATCATTGGATATGTCACCTGGACTTGTATTGCATTATACAGACTGGTAGGTAAAGAAAATGGTGTACTTGCAAAAAGGCACATGATTAAATTAATTATTCATGTACACTAAATGAAAAATCTGTATGTAACTCAATGCCATGGCCTTAATTTTGTATGGACCTGAGTCTTTTTTTTTTTTGTCTTAAATAGTGTGGTAGATAGATATGGAAATAGGCAGAGGTGAAATAGGTTCAGGGACTCATGAGAGAGCTGTTCTTTTCTATTATTTTTTTGTCACCCAGAATCACAAAAGTGAAGTTACAATTTCAATTTCAACATCCTAGAAAATAGCTTTTATAAACTCATATCAACCCCCCTTGTCTTGAAAAGTAAAGCAATACAGTGTGCATAGAAACGGATAGGAATTTCATAAAAAATCAAGATGCTCTCAAGTAGCGGCCCATTTCTAACGATGCCCTTTAGATAGAAGCTCTACCTTGTTACCGTTTTCAACATCCCATTTCACATGTGAAAAATGCCGCTTTCAGCCCCCTCGCCGCGTTCCGCTACTTTTGACTGATAGCAGGAAATTGAACTGCGCTAAGCACACATTAGAAAATCTGATAAATATTGTTTGGAAATATAATTGAGGTTTAACTGGAGCATGAATTTTTCACTCTGTGGTAGAGATTTCTCCAGTTATTTATCAGGAGAAGATTTACTGTTACAAACAAGGATGACAGTTAAGATAAATGTTGACCTCAGCTGTGCTTTTGCTTGTAACCTGCAAAGCCTCCTTTTCCAGAAGTGCTTTCAGTCACCTGTGTGCAGGTTTGAAGGCCGACTGTAGAGCTGGATTCACCTTCTGCAAAAAAAAAGAATAGATATTAGCTATTTCCTTTTCATTTAATGTGTTAACTACAAAAGAAAAAAAAAGGCTGAAAATGTTTTCTAATTTGTTCTTGATTCACAATTGTTTAAGGAATATTTTATCTCGGTTGATGAGTTCTCCGAGCTGTTCAGTTCAGCTGTGTCAGGTCCTCTCCAGAATTTTGCCCTGTATTTCCAACCGTGTTACAGTCAAGCGGTCAGGATGGTTTGCTAGTGCCAGCTGCGGTGAGTGTGTGGTCACTGGAGTGTTGTCTGTTCTCTAACCGCCAGCTGGAAACAAGGATGAAGTAGGCAGAGGGAGTGGCTGCATGGACACTGCCCAAGGCACTAAGATTTGCTGCTGTTAATTCCCACGCCCTTGCAGGTCATTCCCATTACAGGCACCAGGCTGGCAACCCATGTAAAGGCAGCTTTGTGTTCATCTGCCCAACCCAGGCCATCCCAGTGAGTGTTTCCCACGCCATCAGGCAACATCCCTCAACACTGGTCCAGAGTACCCCTCTCCTTGTGAGCATCTGTGAACCTTTCCATCCTTTGCTGGGGACTTAGGGGTAGAGGAGATATTTTCATGATGGGAATACTCTCTTCTAAGACTTGTACAGCTTCTAGTGAGACCCTTTGGAAGCTCCTCTCCCAGTGTCTCCCAGACCCCAGTCGCATGGCGCACCACCCAAAGATAGCTGAAGGTGTCACGAAGGAGATATTAGGACAGGTTCCCCCATTACACCTTGCAAGGAAGATGTAAAATACTATAGGAATAGAAGGGCAGCACTTGCTTACATGTGCTTTGCACTGCTATACACAGCTGCACACAGTGCAGGAGAACATGGCCTGCTGTCTGAGCTGGACAGTGAGCCGTCATACAGGACACACGGACACCTGGTCTTACGAGCCATCAGACCAGGCCTCCCCGGAGGATGTTATGAGGACTGTGGCTCACTGGGATGCTTCCCTAGCCAGAAGTGAGATGCTTGCACAGGACCCAGCTCAGGGTGCTTTTTGTCTTGCATTAGCAGTGCTACAAAATGAGTTTATATCATTGAGCATTTGGATGGAGCAGTGATGGAGCCATGCAGCTGTTTGTGCATGCACTACAGTAGCACACAACAGTCTCCATCACTGACCAGGAGTCCACTGCACAGACTCCACCCTACAAACACTTACAACCTAGGCATTGAGTATGATGGCAAGATGATGCACCTAACTTAGAGCCCCGCTGGAATGCCCTGAGGCTAGCAGCTAAAACATGCCTCTTTGCTGCTTGTTGTCATAGCTGTTTATCTCACTTTCCTTTTTTCCTGTTTGAATGCAATGAGTACTCATGCCTGAAACATTGCAAACACATGTGCTGCTCTAATCACACGGCTTCACAAACAAGCAACTGCTGGTATGAGTGGATGTTATGTTAAATGAGCAGTGTACATTACACATTCCCAGACAGCACCGGGTCAGAGCGAGCTCTGGCTATGAATGCTAAAGTGCGAGCCCTCCTGCGGTACCTTCCTATTAACACTAGTTTTCAACTGTGCAAACAAGATAGTAACAACACTCCACGACACGGAAAATGCTAAATTCAAATCCAGACTCCATGCCTCATAAATTTTCATCCTGGCATCACTTCTTGTTCTTTTTACAGCATTTTAAAAATGTAGGTTAGGCTTTGCATTTTAAATAGATGTGATTGTATCAAATGCTTAGATTTTATGGCAGCTAAAATGTTCCTAAGTTTGATGAACTGATCTCAAGTAAGATAAATTATGTCAGTTGTCTGCATTGTCAGTAAATCAAGGGTTGACATTTCCCTGATTTGTAAAGGTATAATGTGCTGGTGAAGAAAAGTATTCACTTGAAAACTTATAAGGCAAGGTTAGATTAATAAGCAGTTTAAAGAAAATGTTCCAATTTAATAGGCTTGGAACATCCAAACTCAATTCCAGTTCATTGATATTTCTAAGGCATGTGTGTTTTTTTTTAAAGGAACTCCAGAAATGCTGTATAGAACATTTTATAGTTTCATAGTTGGTCGGGTCAGAAGGGACCTGAGCAGATCATCGAGTCCGACCCCCTGCCATGGCAAGAAGAGTACTGGGGTCAAACAACCCCAGCAAGGTGATTGTCAAGCCTTGTCTTAAAGCCCCCCAGGGTAGGAGCCAGCACCACTTTGCTTGGAAGTTGGTTCCAGGCAGAAAAGGATCTTGGAGTCGCATGGTCAGGGGCAGCAGGGCAGGCCCTATGAGGAGAGGCGACGGGACCTGAACCTGTTCAGCCTCCACAAGAGAAGGCCGAGGGGGATCTAGTGGCCTGTTACAAACTAGTCAGGGGAGATCAGCAGGCATTGGGGGAGTCCCTGTTCCCCCGAGCATGGCCAGGGGCGACCAGGAATAACCTTTTTTTTTTTTTTCCTCCTGTTTTTTTGCACCAGTGCTGGAAGCACTGCAATACCAGGTCAATGCATGGACGGTCGCAAGCTGGCGGAGGGGAGGTTTAGGCTAGACATCAGGAGGCGCTACTTCACGGTCAGGGCAGCTAGGATCTGGGACCAACTTCCAAGAGAAGTGGTGCAGGCTCCTACCCTGGGGGTGTTTAAGAGGAGGTTGGATGAACACCTTGCCGGGGTCGTTTGACCCCAGTGCTCTTTCCTGCCATGGCAGGGGGTCGGACTCGATGATCTGCTCAGGTCCCTTCCAGGTCCCTTCTGACCCGACCAACTATGAATCTATGAAACTATGAAGTTCAGAAATATTCTATCTATGTGCTTCTTTGCTTTACCGTAATTGACAACATTTACATATATTTCCATGTCATATTATGCCATAAATTTGCATAGATCCAGATTAAATTTTTCAGATCTAAATGTGATGCTTCAATGACTCTCAGGAGGTGAATTGCATCTCAAAGATGAGCCTGAACAGTTTGGCTCCCAGGATTCCCTTTTCTCCTAAGTAATAAGGGATATGATTCAAACAAACCCCTTTGTGCTCCCTTCACCACTGCATCCTGTCGAGCTGCTGCTGCCTGTACTCAAATAGGAGTCATATTAGGGTGCTCTACTCACCAACCAAGACTGGTCCACAGTCCCATGCACTTGCCTAGCCTGGCATGGTCTCCATACTTCACTCTGACAAGTGCTGTATAGAGGGCACGTGCTCCTGTAACACCCATGGCTTGTCCCTGCTTGGCAGATCTGCAAGCCTGGTGCATGCACAAAGCAGTCCTGCCAGGTGCGGCTGATGGTGGCTGCACCACTGTAATGCTGCCAACACCTCTTAGTTACAAGAAACAGCCGTGGCCAGAGAGACATGCAGGCATGTGAAATGCTGAGGAAGGACCCTAATTTATCTGGCCTATGACTGTCTGAAATGTTCGGGGGATTAATTACTCATGCAGTACTGTAAGGATGCTTTTATACAGGAAAGGGCCGGATACTGGGGCCAGATCCTTCAGCCTGGAAGGAGGCTGCAATGGCTCCTGTTCTCTGACTCCTTTTTATTAAAACCCTGATTTAAGTCAGGAATAAAATGGACTGGCCGCTTGTCAGGTGGTGCTTTTCAAACTCCACCCTAGCTGCCCATCGCTGGCTGCATGTGAATGCTACCCATACCCTTCCCATCTAAATCACCCATCCACTAGCTGCACCAGGAAGCTTTTTGCATACACAGAGGCTCATATCATCATTGGGAGGCCACTGGGTCCCGTGCAGGGAGCTGCACAAATGTACTGGACAAGAGCTGGTCTACAGCACGGCTGACTGCCCTAGCGATAACCTTTCCCTCTGTGCTGGCTCTCTCACCGCGGGCCTCCATCAACCCTGGGGCAAGCAGCGCTCCAAGGGCTAGCTCTGCTGAAGCCAGGGGGATGCGGGGAAGGGGCTCAGAGCTGGGCCTATTGTATTTCAGTAGTAGCAGGGGTCACAGCACAGACCCATGCTAGACGCCGGCTCCTGCTGCAATACAAGGGGATACCATTACCTGCCATGGCCCAGAGACACTTTACAGTGTCAGGAGAGACTATCAGAAGCGAGAAAGCACTAAATCTGCTCTAAGCAAGTGAAAGCGATTCGGTGCCCAGTGCATTGTCCTCTGCATTTCCACATTATCCAGTTTGCTATAAAGCCGCCTTGGCACTGCCATGGGAAGTGCAGTCAGCGCTGCGCCTGCTGCACCGTGGGGCTCAGGGAGCCGGTGGAAAAGGTGCTCCCTGCGCCCTGCCGGCCCCTGGGGAAGGTGCCTGCTCCTCGTCAGCGCTCTTCCGCTTTAGCCAGGAATCGCAGCCGCCCCGAGACTTTCCTCTTCCTGCCTGTTCAATGGAAAGGCGAGCGCCTCTCGGGTGGGAGCCAGCGTGCCCACTCCAAAAGAGCAAACAGGAGAGAGGGAGTGGCCACAGCCCTTTCTGTGGTAGTGAACTCCCCGTCAGTTCCAGCCAGATCATCAGTCTCCTTTTGGACCCATCCTTACGACTTTGAAGCCATGCTTTGAAAGCACAGATGGTTCTTCAAATTAACCAAAACAAACCCAACTTGTGCTGGCCGGAGAATGGCTACATTAAATCGCTGGATTTTTCTGCAAACGTTAAAGTAATTTCGGGCTGTGTTTTGATTTACATTAACTAAAATGTACTGGTTAGCGGCAGTCAGAGATGTCATGAATTTAAATGTGACATTTGGCAAATGCACTAACCATCTGGCCCCTGCAAAATGTATACAGGGCACCTCTCAGCTCCTCACCAGGGAAATGTTCATTGAATTACACTTTGATTGTCATCAATAATTCATTTTATAGGGCCAGTTGCTGTGACGTCTGATTGAGTGGAGATTTCTACATTTGGAAACTTTCTTGCTGCCAATTTTTATGCCAACAGTGACACACGGAAAAGCTCTGTGACAACTTCCAACGTCCTTCTTCCACACCGCCGAGATGGGCACTGAATCGCAAGAAGCCGAGCTAGCGCATCCATTGCTTGCAAAAAGAAGCACTGATGGGGTCATCAGCAGGGAATGAAGCCACAGGCTCTAACAGCAGGGAGCATTTCTGCCATGGGAAATGTCAAGTAGCAGCAAGCAGCTGAAGGAGGATGGTCTCTTACATGGTGTGGCCACTAAAGAGGAAAAAGAGATGCCTGACCAGTGGGTTATATTGTGCATCAGTCCACTTAGCCCCTTTTTTTGCACGCACTTTGCCCCTTTGTGTCTTCTCAGGTGTTTTGCCAAATGCAAGGGGGAAAGAATCCTGTTCTCTCACTTGTACGGGCAAGATAAGTAGCTGGCTTGCCTTTTGTGGTCAGCCCAGCAAAGAGAGTAAATGCTTGAGTTCCTCTGGGGCTGGGGCTGACACCTTCCCCCGTGTCCCCCGGTGCTATGCAAAGCTGAAAAGCGGGAGGTGGGAAGGATAGCAACCTGGTGGCCGTAGACATCTCACATGGGGGTCTCCCAACTCGTTTCCCCAGGAAGCCCCGAGGGAGGCAGTAGGCAAGCTCATGGCTCGGGGAGGAACCGGCAGGCTGGGCCCGCTGCTGCCACGGCAGGAGCAGCCTGAACCCTTCCTTTAGGCACAGACCTCAAAGACTACTTCCCTTCCCTTTCTTTGCAAGGGAAGCGTGGCAAGGGAGAAGGCTCCTTCCGAGTATTTTCTATGCTCGATGCATCCTCTGGGCTCAAGGCAGCTGTCCTGAAAACACTTGTTCAAAAGCAGCACCCTGTAGGGCAGAGGCAAAGGCAGACTTTGCCTTGTGGGTCACGTTCAGCATCTGAGGTGTTTCACTGGAAAACGCAACTCTTTTTCATGGCATAGAGAAGACTAAGGTTTACTGTGGTGACATTTTGATCTGAGGAGAAACCTCCGAGGCTCATGACCGGCGGCTCTGAGCAGCTTTGGGAAGAGCCGGGGCAGAGGGGCTCACGTGTGCAGAGGCTGCAGCCCAGGGCCTGGAAGTGAGCATGGAGTACGTTGTCCCTGGCTGCAGGATCCGGCCCTTGGGAGCCCCACTGGCCTCCTCGCAGGGGCGAGCGCAAGCCGTGCTGATTACGCTGGCTCTGTTTCAGAGGCAACCCGGCAGCCGGGGACTGGAAGATGCACGTTACTCAGAGCCAAATCTCCACTCATAGGACGCATTTTGCATCTCTGCTGCCCTCTCCTTTTTACCCCACTGACATCCTTTCCTGAGCGGGCTTGGATCAGGATCTCATGAAAAAGCGAAAGCAAACGATGCCCAAAAGTACCTGCAGGGAGACCGGCTCGCTGGCACCTAGAGCTTCATTGCTTGGAAAAGCGCAGACTCGGGGCGACCTGGTGGCCGCCTATAAGTTTATCAGGGAGCTCGCCAGGACCTGGGGGAACGTCTGTTCACCAGAGCGCCCCAAGGGATGACAACGTTGAATGGTCACAGACTCCTCCAGGACCGTTTCAGGCTGGACATAAGGAAGAATTTCTTCCCTGTCCAAGCCCCCAAGGTCTGGAGCAGCCTGCCACCGGAGGTGGTTCAAGCCCCTACATTGAACACCTCGAAGAGACGTCTGGATGCTTGTCTTGCTGGGATCCTGTGACCCCGGCTGACTTCCTGCCCCGGGCAGCGGGCTAGACTCGATGATCCTCCAGCCCGAATGTCTATGAAATCTATGGTGTCACTGTGCCCCCAACAGCACAGTCCTGCACTCGGGATATTGCTCCCACCCGCCTGCGGTTCTGCTCCCTCCCACACAGAGAGTATGCAGGGAGAACTGAAGTTTAAAGTTTCCAAGAACAAATTTTCATGCAAATTTCCTAGTTATCTCCAAAAAAAGAAATGAAGAGGAATACCCGAAGTCTGAACCACCCTGGCAGAATTGTCTATGAAACAAATGTTTCCTCTGGGTTTCTGGAAAGGCAGTAATATGCCTTTCACTTGCTGTTCCTTGGCATTATCATTAGTATTATTATCTGCATTACAAAAACACAGAGGCACAGCAACAGAAACCAGGGCCAGGCTCTTTAGGAACAGACGGGAGGAGACCCCCAAGCTTTCGAGTTGCAGCTGATGGGGAACGGGGACCAGAAAGATTATTCCTAAGCAGGTACATGAGGGACAGGAGCGGAGAAAGCCTGAACCCAGGCTACCCGTGCCAGAGCCATAACCCCAGGATTGCTGCTTCATCTTCCGCTCTGCAGCACCGCGTGCTTTTCCCCCCATCACAAGGCACGGTAGGAAACTATGGCTTCCTTCCAGGAGCTGCGCTTGTCTCTCTGCAGCTGCAGCTCAGATTTATTTTGCTTGGTACTGTAAATTTTACAGCAAGCTAATGACTCGCTAAAGGTCTCCTGGGGATGGGTTTTTATTCCTGGATTTTTACACGCTTTCCCCTTTGTCTCCCAGCTTTGCAGAGCTAGGAGGTCAGCCAGACAATAAACAAGCACCATGGAAGGACTTGGGGTCAGGCCCAGGAGGGCAGGGGGCAGCTTTGGCTTTCATCGGGCAGCAGGAAATGGTAACCCTGGCCTAAGTCCAACAGGTTCCTCCCATCTCCCCTGGGTGGGCACACAGCCCAGACGCTCCTCAACCTCCGAGTCCTGGCCAGAGGCAAATTGCTTTCATGCCGCACGCTGCTTCGACAGCAAGGAGCCAACTCTGCTGTGAGGCAGGTGGGTCCCACTTCTCTTGCAGAGAGCAGGGCTTGGCAGGCGTGCTCTGCAAAGGGGTGAAGCAGCATTGAAGCCACATTTAGCCTTTGACAAGGGGCCAGGATGCACCTGCAGAGCAGCAAGCCCACAGCACAGGTCCTCGCTGCCAATGAACACCGGTGCCGTTTGCACCCGTCCAGACTTGGCATCATGGGCGGCCTGTGCCGCCCCCAT
Source organism: Crocodylus porosus (assembly GCF_001723895.1). Taxonomy (NCBI): domain Eukaryota; kingdom Metazoa; phylum Chordata; order Crocodylia; family Crocodylidae; genus Crocodylus; species Crocodylus porosus. The sequence continues at coordinate 320,915 of NW_017728940.1, read as the reverse complement.
CACACAGTGCTAGCAGAGGAGGGAGCTGCGGCAGCATGTCTTGAGAGAGGAGAGCATGTTTTGTGCCACAAGCCTGGTGACTGTCTCCAGCGAGGACCTCTGCCTCTAGCTGCCAGGCTGGCACCATTCACTGGCGCCCACACGAACGCTCCCGGCTGGATCCTGCATGGGGCTGTGCTCCTATGCCAGGGGCAATAAGGGGTAAAAGCCTCCTTATATTTCTGTTGTCAGTGCACAGACACGGGGGCCCGCTGCAACAGCCCCGACCCAATCCTTCCTTCCCGAGGCACGTGGGCAGGGAGGCGACAGAGCGAGGTCCACACGCCCCTCCTCACCGTCCTTCCTGCCAACGCAGCGCAGCAGAGACAGGGACCTGCAGTTGGCACCAGGCAGGCGCTGGCCCGACGGCGCTTGCAGCGCACGGCCCTCCCGGCCGTAAACCAGCGCGGGAAATGGCAGGGCTCATCCTTTGGACTGGATGCGAGACCAACCAATGTCAACTCTGTCGGCTTAATTAGCTAATCATAAATAAACATCATTTACAAGACCTAAACATTTAAAACACCCTGTTAAGCATCTGAAACATAAATGCTTTAATTATAGACTAGCTCGAGATTTAAATAACACTGGGACAAATGCTATAGAGCAGCTGTCTATGAATATTTTACAATGAGACTGCTCTCCGTGCTCCAGGTCTGTGGGGACTTTCTGGTTGGGAAGAGCACAGGCAGTCCCTGCAAGGGCTGTCCTGCCTCTGCCACGTGCAGTCACACGCCGCCATCACTGCACCAGGCGCGACACACCGGCGAAGGGGACGCGCTGGGCATCCTCTGCGGGAGCCAGCTCCTACTGCAGGCACCTGGAGAAGGAAAATGCCTCCGGGGCGGAGGATCTGTGCAGGGTTTGCATGAGACTCAAATCTCTCTGCAGCCCCATGGGGAAGAGTTTGGTGAAGCTACCTGAGAGGACCCGGCCCAGGCAATTCATGTGGGGACACTGCTCGCTGCAGGAGAGGGGCTGGCTCCATTGTACTCCAGGAGGACAGGACCTAATTCTCACTTTCTCTTTAGGATTCCTCTTTTCCACCAGCAGATCGGCATCAATTAACCTCAGAGTAAATGAGAACCATGCCCCAAGTGCTGTGAGAGGGCCTAGAGTGACAGAAGTAAGGGGCTGAATGGTTTGCCCAGCCCTTGGAGACCTCAGACATGTTTTTCGGCACCTCTCGTCTCTTCAGGAGAGAGTCGAAGGGCTGTGGGCCCTTGCAGCTTGATGAGACTTGGCCTGGCGACTCTAGGGCTTTCCTGCTCAAGATGCTTCTAGCCTCTTGTGCTTCATCCTGTCGTTCACTGTTGCACACAGAGCGCTGGGTCCGAGCACCCCAAACGCAGACATCCGTGTCTCAAATCTTTGGTCTTAGAGCAGTGGCCGATTTCCCCTCCGTGTCCCCCAGTGTCCCCGAGCTCTGCAGGAGACGTGAGCTCTGGAGTTATGATTTTCCTTGTTTATTTTATTCATGATGCAAGAATAATGTGCCAGCCCAGGGCAGCTTCAGCCAAGCCCCTTCCCGTGTGGGTGTTGTGGACACAGGCAGCACCTCCTCCGAACTGCAGGACAGGCGTGAGCCTGGCCCCACGGGGTCTGTCACAGCCCCAGGACCTGAGCCCAGTCCAACGTCTCCCTGTTTGGGTGGAAAACGCCTTGTGCCTCCAGTGTTTCCATTTCATCTGGAAAATCCAGATGTTCTCTGTTGACTCCATGCCATTAACTCTCCATGGAGCAGCGCTCGCGGGCTTTGGTCTGGGCATTGCCATGATGGTCACGGGCTCCTTCCTTCGGGGCAGGCAGACCCGGACACAGGCATGGGCAAACCGGGTGGCTGCCCACAGAAAGGGGGCCTGAAAATGAAAAAAAATATTACAGTTGCAAAAAAAAGTTTTAATATTGCACACACATGGGACTGGCAATGGTATCAACTAAGGACAAACTGTGTAAAGACACTGATACCACAGATGTGATAAAGACTTCTGCAACATGCCCGCTTATTATTATCGTTACCTCTGGCGAAGGGGCCCCCGATACTAAACGTGCGCGCGGGGTCGCCGGGAGTCCAGGTACAGCTCTGATGGCAGGAAGAGGATGGTGGAAACACCTGCAACGGTCCGCAATGCAGCAGAGGCCGGCTTGGACCCAGCACTGCGGAGATGCCCCTTCCCCGTCCCTGGGCATGTGGTGCAGCCAGCCGCCAGACCCAGGGCTGCCCCGTGGCATGCTCCTGGCCTGCTTCCCCTTGTCACCTGCTGCTCCTCATCACCCTCCCAGTTGTAGGGCTCCCTGGCTGAGCCTCCCAGCCCAGCTAACTGCCCTAGCTGCAGCGGTGCTGAGCTGGCGTTTGAAAAGAAAGACCACACCAGTTCCATCTTTTTGGTTTTTCACCCCCTTCTGCCCCTTGGCTCTTTTCTCTTTTTGCACCTTGCCACTAGACGGAAAGGGAGGAACAAAAACAGAAAATGTCGAACAAAAATAAAACCCTGATTCATCAAAAACAAGGAACAAGCCCAGCCACTGACCATACAAACGCTCTCGCTTTCGGGCTCTTCAGAAAAACAGGAAGCTCTAGGGAAGGAAAACGGATTGTGAAAACCTGGGAGCCTTTAAAAACCTTTATTAACAAAGGTCATTTTTTGACCTCCCCCTCCTCCCCCCCAAAAAAGAGCCATTACGTGCCACCCAGGTTTCTAAGAGGCACCTTGCAGAGACCCGCCGTGAGCAGAACGCAGCGCCGAGGAGAGGAGAGGAGAGGAGAGGAGGCCCGGGCAGGTTCGTCGTCCCCGGGGGCCAGCTCCGGGTGACTGCTCCCCTGGACTCAAGAGCGGCTCATCAGCCGCCTTGACACACACGGGCCATTAAAACTGCACCCGGATCCATGCTTTCAGGACACGCAGCTCAGAGGTGAGCGGAGGGGAAGCCAAGGCCGGCCTGCGCCTTGCATCAATGACCTGAGGGTGAAGAGGGGAAGCCTGGTGAGACCCTGTGACATGACCAGGCCGTGCCGGCTAACAGCGCGTGCAGACATCAAGGGCCAGGACATGGCAGCCAGCAGCACGTCACGGCCGCAGCAGCATGGAGGCTAGAGGGGCCGGACGGCCCTTCGGCGCAGGGGCCGGAGCCGGCTGCACCCCCACGGTGGGGCGCGATGGAGAGGGCTCGGCTGACGGCAGGGAATGAAGAGGGCAGCAGTGCATCTCCCCTCCACAGCGCTGCAGCAGGGGATCCTCTGGGATGCGGCAGGTGGAGTTTTACAGCTGTTCAGGGGGTCAGCCGAGATCGGACGCGTGGCGTAAGGGACCCGGGCTGAGCTTTGGGACACCTTTCCCTCTTCCACGGGACCTGGCGGGTCCAGCTCCCCTGCTTCCTTTGGCTGCCTTTGTTGGGTGCCTTCAGGAACTGCACCCTCCTTGGGACACCGGCACCCGGCTAGCCCGCTACCCGGCCGAGGGTTTTGGAGGGCAGATCGATGCATCCACTGCCCCTACTTCCGGAAGGCCTTTCCTGTCCGGAGCACCCCAAAACAGCAAGACCAGACAGTCCCCCTCTTTCCAGCAGAGCCAAGGCAATGGCGGAGGAGCTAGGCTGGTGCCTGACAATCCCAAGCATCTCGGTGCTGCTGCAACCCCCCCCCAAGCCCTCACCCCCCACCTCACCCTCCGGAGGCATTTACGCTGCTTTCTGCTTTGCCTCGTTATTTTTAGCTCTGAAGGACATTTGCATGGGAGGCACGGGATCCATGTGTCGCTGGCACCGTTTCTCCATCACACAGCAGTTAGACAAGCGTAGGCTTCATTTTCCAAGATATTACTGCTGAAATGAAATTGTTTAATTTAAATTATTTTCTTCTTCAATTATTGGGCTGGGTTTTTGTTGTTGCTGCTGTTTTATTTTTTACGGCCCTGGTTATCATACCAGCTTACGGTTTCCCCGTTCCAAATAACGTGCTTTGTTTATGCAATTACAATACATCTTAAGTGTAATGAGTTTGCCTTAACTCTGTTCCCCTCTCTGTGTACACACTATTCAACATTCCCAGATTTATTAATTAAAAGCTTCCTAATATAAACCCGCCTTACTTTTCTTTTGGGAGACTTCAAGGCTTAGTTGTTTTATTAACGATCTTAGATCAAAGAAGTTAATTTATATTCATGTAAATAACAAAATGCATTGAGTCTCTCAATGAGAGGCTAAAGCTTCACTTGATTCTTTGTATAATGTATAATGTTTCGTCTGTGGATGTGTGCGTATATTTTCACAGCCCCTGCTATGTGTGCAGCCTTAATTAGCTAAATTCATTTCCTTATCACGAAGGACACTTAGAAGAACATGAAGACAACTTTAGGGGAGTAAAATTAACATGTTTATTCTCTGTGTCCCAGCGTTGCCGTTCCCTGTCGGAGAAGTCTCCTTGCACCTGTGTTGTGGCAGCCTCACAGGTTTCATTCAGTCTGAATAAGCATTTGCGAGTTAAGATAATTATCTGACATTCTTCCAAACCTCTTTGGAAGGGAAATCAGGCTCCGAAGCTCACAGGCTCACCAACTCCCGTGAGACAGCTGAGTCTCTGGTACCTAGCTCTGGGCGGAGGGCTTGAAAAAAGGCCTTTTAATTAGAGCTGTGCAAAACATACAATTTTCCCCTCATCAGGGCCCAGGCAGACATCTCCTGAGCCGTGATCCATGTCACTGCTCATCTCCCCACCCCTGGAAACTCCTGGATAAGTGTCAAGACAAGTTGGCCAATACCTTGCCACAAAAAACAGTCATGATATTCCAGATGGCTTCCCATCAAAGCCTGTTTATTGTTAATTTTGTCATAGGTTCCTGAGGAGGGAAGCGCTCACCTTTTCCCTATGGAACACAACAGTTGCTCCCAGCACCGTCAAACAGGCCTTTCAATTGCCAGGGACCTGGGCCATATTGAACACCGCTGATGAAGACATCCTTGTGCATAAGGGACCGTGTTCTGCAGCACGCGGTCACACGCGGCCACCCCAGGGGCAGTGCAGGTAGTAACGTGCATGCAGAAATCAGAAGCATCCGTGGTACAAAGGATGGGGCCAGTGCACGTGAGTGGGGCCCTGATCCAGAGCATCTGCCTAGGGACAAGTGACACAAACACACGGCGCTGAGCGGCACCCCTGGCTGGCTGCTGGAAAGGCCTCTCTGAGCGCATGTGTGCGCCACGCGATAAATTACTGCTCCCATCTCCCCTGTTTCATATTGCCAGCACAGCATCCTGCAGGATTTCTCCCACTGACATTTACACTGATTTATGCATGGGAAGGAGTGTTATAAAGGAAAAAAAGATTAAAATGGATTCTCCATAAATGAAAAGGATTATGCCTTTGCTGCCATCCATAAACGTGCCAGAACAATAGAAGTACACATGTTCAGTAGAGGAAGCTGGAAGGAATCAGCATTTCATTGCAGAGCGATAGCTGTAATATTAAGGTGGGCTTTAAGGATGAATCATTGCAGGCAATAATATACAGTTAATATTTGTACTGCCTTCCCCCTCCCTGACACACGCACACAGCGCACCTCTACTCCCAGGGTGACCGGGACTTCAGCATCTCTCCCCATTCAGCTACTCCCTGTGAGACAAGCTCGTGGGCTGTGCCGCCCGGTGCCCCCCAGGAATATGCGGCGCTTCCCCTTCGAGGGGTATAAACCAGGGAGCAGTTACCGAGGTCAGGCAAGAGGCCTCTACACCAGCCGCGATTCCAGCCAGACCCAGAACGTCACGAACCAGATCTGGAGCCGAGGGGCCTGGCCGGCTCTCTGCCCCTTCACCACGCAGCCCCCCTGGCCGCGCACCTGGGGGCTGAGAGTCTCAGGGACTTGGGCACCCACAGCCAGAAGGATCCTTTGAAAATCCCAGCCACAAAAGAGACTTCCCAAGCCCTGAGGGATGGTGGCAGTGACCTCTGCCAGCGCGTCGGCAGTGCGCACCCCTGACACTTCCCCAGCAAGCAGCTGCGGCTTGCTCAAAGCATCTTGCACAAGCAGCTTTATTTCAGTTCCTTCCTTGCTGCGAAGTCTGGCATTTTCCTGTGTTCTCCTTCCTGGGTTCAGAGGAGAAAAGGCTCCAGCCTCCTCTGTGTGTCTGCAGTGAGCTGCTAGAGCCTCACAGTGGCACCTGGTTGTAACTAAAGCCACGGTGACCGACAGCAGCCTTGCTCTGGGGCACGCTTTACTTTGGGCTGAGAGATGCAGGCAAAACAAAAGCAAAAATGTCCTTAGAGAAAAAAAAAATGAAAAGAGTGGCAGCAAGTGGGTAGTTTCCAAAGCAGCACCTGCTCCCACGGACCGGTAAGGGGAGAGCTCTCTATACAGCCCCCGCCTCGGGTTATAGGGGTGCACCTCGGCCATGAGCCAGCTGTCCCCAGGATGGCCCTCGGGTGCATGCCCCAGCCACATCACTCCCCAGCCCGCTCCAGCTATAGTCAGCATGCCACCGGCTCCCATGCGCCTCTGTCCTGGACGTAGCTCCGAACGGGCCCCAAGGGCTGAGCCTCCAGCACCGACTGAGACTTTCACAGACGTTCACAGGCACCAGGGCTGGACGGGACCTCGGAAGTTCATTGAGTCCAGCCCCCTGTCCCAGGGGCAGGAAGTCAGCTGGGGTCATAGGATCCCAGCAAGATAAACATATAGACTTAAACACCCTGCAGAAAGAAACCCCTCGCGCACGGATGCTGGAAGGGCAGTCGGGGCGGGCATGGAGGTGCGCTAATAAGACAGAGACTTCCTGAGATGCAGCAAATGCTGCCTCAGGACAAGCCCTCAGCTCTCCGGGGAAGAGAGCCACTCAGTCCCTGGACCCGCACAGACACACTCCGGCTCCCTACAGACAAGGTCAAGTGCAAGCCCACAGACCTCTCAAACTCCTGTGACTGTTTTCTCACATCACGAATGCCAGACAGACCTGTCCCCACAAACCAGCGTCATTATAGCCATGAGAGCAGACGTCCAAAGCGCACGACTGTCTCCCGTTCCTGGCAGGCCTCCTTGGCCTTGTGTCTAGTGGAGGCGGGTAGGGTCGTGCAGCGCCAGCTGGAGAACGGTGCCAGGCTATTCTTGTGAGCAGGTGCCGGTTTCAGCATCCCCTTCGTGCCGAAACAGAGATCCGGCTGTGACCTCCAGAAACCAGAGAATTCAGAACCACGTGAACAAACTCTTCTGAATGAAGGCAGTCTTGCGACTGAGGAGGGCAATCGACTTCAGCAAAGTTTCACAGAATATATATTATATACGCACACACACACACACATTTATTTATTTAGTATATGTGTGTCTGTTGGTAACTGTTGCTCTGACCTATTTTTCATGCATTTTCACGTAAGAATATGTACTGCAAACTTGGCAGCAAGAACTGAGATTAGAAATAGCATGAATAGAACTGAAAACTACATTGTGGTGCCTTTTGTTACTTCATTTCTTTTATTTTAAGCAGGAAAATTAAACAAAGAGAAGAGGGGAAAAAAATTCTCTAGCAATCACAATGTTTCAAAAGTGATTTACAGTCTTTATGTATAATATATATATGCAAAAGCTTCATTACCTTCCAGCAAATTGATTTAATTCTGGTACCCAAACTGCGCCATTTAAATTCCAGCACTGATAACTGGTGGCAAAAGGAGGAAATCACTTACATGAGAATGGAGAATAACTTTCAACAATGCCTACAATATATTTTTTCTCTTTCTGCATCTACTGTGTGTTGTTTCTTTTGTTGAAGACATGGACACTTGCCCAGTCTCCTCCGGTAGGTAAGTCAATGTAACCTACGAGCCATCTGTTCTAATTGGACACGCTGCCTGGAGAAACATTTTAAATATGCAAAGGACTTTAGAAAAAAACACCCTGATGGAATATCTGGATAACAATAGCTTTAATTTTTCCTTTGTTTATTTGATTTGCTTTAATGAATGAGGTTTTGGAACCACATCTGGAATAAGTGAAACGAGACGAATGAAACTTTTAGGCACAACGTTCCTGCTAGACCCAGCTCTGCATTTTGATGTGGGACTCCATTTTACTGCCTTTTGCTCCAGTTTCACACTTCTCCTGCCTTGTGCCTGTGTCCTCTTTCCTGCTGCTGGTCTCGCTCCTGGTGGACGGCTGGGAAGCATCCTCTCTCTCGTCCGCAGCCCGGCCGTTACGTCGCGCATGCATCTCCCCCTCTGGTTCCCTCCTTGCTGATCGTCTACTGCTCGGAGCAAGACCAGATCATTTGATGTGCCTGTCACTCATGGCAGAAATATCTGATTTAATGCCTGCAGCCAGCATGAGCAATCGTCTCCCTCTATTAGTTGTGCAACATGTCACATTTTGTAACAGAATCTCGTAGGTCATCACGCCGGCGCTTTCAGGGTCTTGTCAGCAGGATAAAATGATCTGGAACGAAACATGCTGGGAAGCATTTGCCCAACGTCTTGACAACTCATATGTGCCTCATATGTGCTCACCACCCTACAAAGGAAACCTGAACCATCAGGGAGAAGGGGGAGCTGCCAGGACCCCACAAATACCTGCTGCCATCCAGTTGGCCTCACCCCTTTCCTACATGGGGGGATGGGAATGGCACCGAGAGGACAGCACTGCCGACAGATAGACAATGTCAGCCCCTGAATAGCAGGAGCAGTGGAAATGCGCTCACGCAGCACGCCACGTGGGCTGGCACGTCTTCGGGCTCGTCTGCAGGATCCTCTTCCGCGCTGGGTGCGGAGCGTGCTCCCCAGAGGCTCAGAGCATCGGTGTCTGCAGGGAGATCCAAGAGCCGCCCCAAGCTGAGATGCGCCTGGGGCTCCTGCAGCGCAGACACGTCGCTGCCTCCCCCGCACACCCAGGAGCCGTGCGGTCAGCATCCGGTCGCAGGTGTAGCTGCTTTTGACCCCCTCTCCTGAGCACCCAGCACCTGTTTGCAGCTGGCTTTATCCACAGCAAGGCTCCAGTCACAGCACAAGGCCGTCACTGCTCTGCCACGGCAACCCACTGCCTGCGTGTGCATGCAGACACACGTGCGTGCACGCACCAGACACACACTGTAGGAACAAGGGGTGCCAGAGGAGAAACGGCCTGAGCTTTTGCCCCTCTTACACACTTCTTAGTCCATAGGTACCAGATGGTCTCTCAGGCTGCTCACTGCAGAATTGACTCCTCTTCAACGCTAGGTCCAGACTCCCAGGTCCCCAGTGAAATCTGCCTCTGCTGAAGCCCAGGAGAGCTCTGCCCTTGCCTTCAACAGGAGCAGTAATTCACCTCTGCTCAGACCCATGAGACCCGCGGGACCAGACCTCACCTGCAGCAGCAACAGCGCATGCACAGAGTAGCCCCTGGGCCCTCCCCTTGGACCGCAGAGGGGTGGTCACCACCTCATCCCTCTGGTTTTCCCCCTCCGACGTGTGCCAGCCCGGCACGACGCAGTTCCCCATGACGAGGACTCTTCCAATTAACTCAGAAAAAACACCAGAGTGACCCATGCTTTCTGCTCGTTTTCTTCTCCACAACAGCCAGACATAACGGACTGGAAGCAAAATGCCTGGTGTTGTCGAAAAGCCATTCAATCACGCTCAGCCATGGGATTTATTTTTTAAATTTCTTTTTCTTCTTTCTTTTTATGGGAAGTTTTAATGTCAGGTTTCCATAGCCCTGCCATTGGGAGGGAAAGGGAGGAAAGAAACAGGGGGGGAAGTATAATTAAACATTTTAAGGGTTCTCGTCTCTCAAGGAAAATGATCTTACATCATTTTAAATGTTTAAAAATGGAGCTTACTTCAGCACTTTTGGTGATGACTTCAGCAGCTTGCAGAGCAATTTAAGGAAATGAAGAGAGCTGAAAAATACAATCTATAGTAAAACTACTAGATGATCCTGTCTGAGGGGAGAAGCAAGCAACAGCAGGGTGTTTCTGGACTGCTGAGAAAACAAGGCAACGTGAAACATGCATTGCAGACGGAGGAGATGGACCCCTGGCCGCAGCATCCAGTGCGGCCGTGGGTGGCTGCAGAGGCTTGGCCGGCACCGGGCGGTCGCAGACGTGCAGCCGCGGCGCTGACGCCGCTCGGCTCTCACCTTCTCCAGCTGGGCTGCCCGCAGGCTCGAGCTTGGGGATCCCCCAGCTACAGCACGAGTGTTGGAGCTGCTTGGGATAAGGGCCCCATATGGGCCAGCCCAGAGGGAGACAGTGCTCCATGGCAAGTTCACGAAAGTTAGCAGGGTAGCAAAACCGCTACATTTTGGGGTGACGCCTAATGACCAAAGTGCTCAGATCTTCGCCTCACGCTTCATCAGCACTGGAGCCTGCTCTCCGTCAGGGGCTTGCAGGGGTCTGGGTGCAGGGCCAGGCACGTGCATCCCTGGCAGCTGCCATGAGCAGGCACAGCTCTGCAGTGGCACGCTGCTGGAACTGGGGCCAGCAAGGACCATGCTGGTTATTCTTCCTGCCCCTGCATGGCACAGGCCAGAGGATCCCAGCCACTGATGCCTGCACCAGGCCCCATCACTCCTGGCTGAGCTGGAACATAGCTTCACGTAAGACATCCAGTCTTGTACTGAAGGGCTGCAAGTGAGGGAGAAGTTAACATGTCTCCCGGGAAGCTGCTCTTATGGTTAATTGCTCAGACTGTTAAAATGCTTGCGCCTCCCTTCAAGTCTGAACTGCTGGCTTCAGCTGCCAGCGCATGGTCTGTTACACCCCCCGCTGCTGAATTAAAGAGCTCCCGTGTCAGACACCCACTCCTCGGGTCATTACCGACAGGCTGTGCGGCCGCCCAGCCAGCAGGCTGCCCTGCTCCGTCCACTAGTCTTGTCCGTCCTGTGTGACCAGGGGCAATTTATTTCCAAGCATCTACACTGTGCTGAACGTGCACTGAGCTCCATAAACCTGCTCACAGTTACATTTCTGCATAACTTCATTCCCACCAAACAAGCACCTGTGTTTTGCAGCTGGCACAGAGCTGGCCATGTGGTTTTAGGACGAAGGCGGAGGGCGCAGGCTGGCAAGGGATGCACAGCACCCCTGAGCAGAGACCAAAGAGAAGGTGGGTTTCTCTGTAGGCTACGAGGGGACCTGTGCTGCCCACAGCGGGAAAGGCTCAGACCCGCTGTGAGGCAGCCAAAGGCAGCTTTCCCCTGCTCGCCTTCTTGGCTGTGAAATAGAAACACCCTCTTGTGAAACAGCAGCGAGAGGGACTGAGGCAGCCGTGGTACGTGCTCCGATGTAACGCACAGGGTCATTTCGACCGTGGGCTGTGAAAGGCCTGGGCTCCACTCCCAGCTACCGCAGACTTCCTGGGGGGGAGCCGCTGGCCTCCCCGGACCTCCCCTCTAGAAAGGGGCAGCTAATCCACTCCGTCTCCCCTCCGGCGTCTGGGTGCTCGGCTCAGGACCCCGATCTGTCCCTTACGTTGGCCGCCTGGGCTGGAAATGGTGTTAAAAAGGGGGCTAACTACTGCACCCCTCAGTGGAGCACTGGTGCTGAGCACGACGGGGCGGTGCCCCCGGTGCAGCACTGATGGGCTCACAGCAGGTGCCCGTGCCCTCCGGGATGCCCAGGTGCCCGCCTCGCCCTGGGGGCCAGCACGCCTGCGCTCTCGTGCTGGGCTCCCCTGCACACAAGCAGCTGCTTGCAGGAGGCATGGCCTGTCCCAGCCAGGGCCCGCTTCCCCACCTGCAAAACACGTGCCCAGGCATGAGGAGGACGTCAGAGATGCAGTCCCTTCCCCTCTGCCCAGAGTGTCCTGCCTCATTCTGCCCAGCCACAGGAGATCGAGAGAGCTCATCTGCCAGGTCCAGGCTCCCTGGCTTTTGCAACAGCAGCAGGGTCCCAATCTCCAGTCCCCACTGCCCTTGTCTCATTGCGATAGCCCTTCCTAGACTGAGCTGCCCAGGAAAGCCCCCCACCACCTCCCATCTCCAGTCTCGGGGTGCCCACCTTAAAAGCAGTCTTATACCCTATGTCCAGCGGGTCAGACCTTGCTGTTGGTCATGTGCTAGCATTGCTCCTCCTTGCCACCTCTCCACTTTACAGCTCCCAAAACCCTCCCTTTGAAAGAGCAAGAGCTCATAACAGGTATGCCAAAAGGATCAGTGACCTGCTGCTGGTTTTACTGGTATGCAACTGGTGCCTTTTACTGGGATCACTTCTGCCAAGCTCAAAGCACCAGGAAGAAGTTTGCAAACACCTGTGTGTACATTTATACCTTTGTCTTTATATTGCCCATGTCTTAGAATAAAAAAGATGTTACTGAATGAGCAGGCAGACCCATAGGGAGCACCACTACAGTTAAAGGAAGAGCATTTGTTCCCCAAAAATATCACTGGTGAAGTGACGATTTGCTGGTCTCCCACTTGACCCGCAGCCCCCTTACATGCTTCTCCTGTCAGCCCTCGCCCCCATGGAGCACCGGTCGGAGATACCACGCTGGGCTGCGGGGACAGGCACACATTGCAGGAGCCTTCATTTTCCAGCCCCTCTGCAAGGACAAAGAGGTTAACAGCTCCAGCGTAGAGAAGAGTCTGCCTCCAAAAAGAGGGCTGTGGGGAATCTCCTGTCAACCCTTTTGAATGTGCCAGTCTGTTTCCAGAAAACACCTGATAACTGTTTCAGCCCTGATTGCTTTTTGGAAACAGGGCTCCAGAGACAGAGGAGCCCATGCATCTTTGCACACTCTGCCCTAATAATCCTGTGCTTGTTCTGCTTCTGCAAGCTGCCTGGCAAGCTATGGCTTGCTTTTGCTGGCAGTGAAGCACTGTTCATGGGCAGTTGTTTAAGGCCGCCAGGCAGGAAAGGGTTATTGGATGGGCGCATGCATTATGCATGCATGCGATGCTATCACACCCGTGGAAAATGTGCTAAGGGGCAGAGTCTTTGGGCTCACCCAGGCTTATTCAGCTTGCACAGAAAAGAGCAACAAAGCCTTTGCTGCTCTCATTCTTTCAATTAGAGTTGCGGTTTGTGCTACTTGCAGATATGGCTAATCCCATGTTTGAACTCACCACGCAGGCACAAGGGGAAGGCTCGTCAAACATGAATTACATGGATGCAACAAGTGGGACCGCGGAGGGGTGGGGGCATGAGGGGGGAAGGCAAGGCCAAATCTTCCTGGAGGATTCATGGGGGGTCAAACCTGCCCCTGCACCTGACTTTGCCGGGTCACGCAGGCTGTCCTGGTACCGTTGTGCCCCTATGGGGGTCTCCACCCCAGGGGAGCAGAGCGGGACCCACACACGGGGCTCCAACCTCAAGCAGGCAGAGACGAGCAGGGGACTTTCCCGAGACAGTGTGTGGCCATCCTCCCCACCCGGTCCTGGGGGATTTAGACGTGATGGTGACGGAGGGCCTATAAGCATCTCAGTATTGCTCACCTCCACCGTCCAGAATCACAAGCCATCCTTATAACTCATGAAGGTGACTGAATGCTCCCCAAGATCTTTTATTTAAAAGAGATCACATCTATTGTGTTTTCTGAGCTTTCCGGGTGCACCGAAGTTGTGCTTCTCGAGGCTTTCTCCCTAATGGCTGGAACCTTTCCTGCCCCTTGCGACAAGGGGAGATACTTGCTAAGTCACCTGATTCCAGGACCTGGGGCTTCAAAGCAACCACCCCCACCCCAAACATCAAGATAGAAAGGAGAGAAGTGGTGACAAGAGATGGGGAACTGGGAACTTGGAGTCCAGATGGCAGGATGGGAGAAAAAACCCCAGTGAGGAACCATTTGTTCAGAAGAGCAAAACTTAAGAAGTAAGCAGCAATTAGCTGCACTCAGTTGAAGCTGTGACTGAGAGCAGAGGCAAAAATGTTCAGTTCTGACACTACACAAGCTCTGAAGCTTTGAAAAGGGGGAAAGAAAAAAGAAAATGAAAACGTAGCAGCTAATCCCAGGCACTGTGAAAAGGTCATGTGCTGCGATATGAGTAATTAATTTTCTTAGAGCAATGTTGAAAAGGTTAACCTGATTTATGGAATGCAATTTAATTTAAAATGTGTTGTGTACCTTGTTAAAAAGGTCCAATTATAGCTGCTAATTCTGTGGACTGATAGAAGTGTTATGGTCTGATAATAGCCCACTATGAAGGGGAGGATCTGCCAGTTTAATAATTAGAAGCAGCCTATTGAATTTTGTAGGGGAGTGGAAATTCTCAAAGAAAAGCTGCTCTTTTCGTACGTGAATCCCACTGTGACGGCCGTCATTTACGGGGACGCTGATGATTCACTTGGGGGCAGCACTCTGCTCTCTGGGAGCAGGCCGAGAATGAAACGCGGCCCCCAAACCTCTTTGCATCAACCCAACTTCGGCACTTGGCCTTCATTCCCCTAACGAAGCCAGATGCGCTGAGCCTGCTGTGTGCGTCGACACCTGACATCTGGGCTCTGCCCTCCCTCCCGGGTGCAGGTGGGGGGAGGGATCCTGCAGCTTGCAGGAGGTGTGCCTGCGCTGATCGCTTGATGCAGACACCGGCTCAATGCCACAGGCCTCGAGCGAGGCGGAGGGGAAAGCAGCTCGGCTGCTGAACCCTCCCCGATGAATGCAGGAGCTGCGGGGAGCCCAGCTCTGCACCCGCCACCTCGGCCTGCCAGCAGCTCCCGTCTGGCTTCGCTCTTGCAGGGACCGTGGCCGAGGCACTAAGTCCAGGCTGTGCCCATTGCTCAGCTCCGAGGGCAGCTGGGCAGAAGCAGAGGGGTCAGGTCAGACAAAGAGGACAGCAGACTCCCAGCTACGAGGTAGCAGAGAGGCAAAGAGCCCCGCAGGATTTGGGAAAGCGTCAGCCCTGTGTTGAGATAACGAGGCCACGGCCCGATGACGGGGTCCAGAAGAAATTGCCCCCGGACACGTCTCTGCTGGGCATCATGCATCGCTCTCTGCCACGGCTGCACGGCTTGGGGACAGGGCTTCGGGGTGACGGGGTGCCTGCACCAGCCCAGCATGAGCTGGATTTATCCCTCACTCAGCTCCTCTGCACGCACTGTGCCATTAACATCTTCTGGCCCCCACTGTGACCCCGCTCCGTGCCCCTCTCAGCAGCTGGCGCCGGCCCCGAATGCAGCGCTCCACCCCAGGCCGGTGCAGACCTCGCGCGAGTGCCTCACTGTTCCTGGCCACGTGCCACTGTGCGCGGGGTCTGCCTGTCCTGGGCCTGGACAGGAATGCAGAAAGGTGCAGTTTGAACATTTTCTGAACGTGGCCACCAGCCCCCTCTCCAGGCAGCCCCTGATTCAGCTCAGCATACGGCTTCCCCCACCCTGCAGCTGTTGCTTCATTGCCACCTCCCTAGTGCAGACTTGGGAGCAGGTTTGTCCTGGGCCGTGGCCAGCCCCCCTGCATGGGTGACTAGCAAAGTTTAATACACCACCTGTGCCACGACGGACCTTTCTCCTGCCCCTTCCTCAGGCTTTTAACTGAACAGGAGGCAAAAAAGCAGCAAAGGCAAAAGGCAGCAAAGACTGCCCACCCCCACGCCGCACGCTGACAAGCGAGGCCACGGGAGTCCACCGCCTCCTCGTAAACAAACCACTCCTGCGCGCGGCTCCCCTCGAAGACTCGGTGCGGGTGCAGGAGAGGCGCCAGAAGTGCCATGCTTCTGCTCAGCAGCACTGCAGGGCAGGAAACAAGAAAAGCCTCTTTTTTGTATTCACCTTTCTGTTTCCCGTTACCGTGACGCTGAGTTTTGAGATTCGTCTGACATCCTTAACACTCCAGTGGCTTTCAAACGCTCTTGTCAGTCTGAAGGGCAAGGGTGCTGAAAAGAAATCGCTGCTTCTGTCACAAATAACCCCAAATCTCTTCCCTCCTCCCCCCAGCGCTGTCTCGTCGGTGTTTGCCCAGAAGTACCAGGCTTCACCTCCAACGACTTGAAGGAGCAAGCTTCATCCTGTGATCGCTTCATCCTGGGATGCTGCTGCACAGAGCTCGCCAGGCAACAGGTCTAGACCTTCAAGGACGGCAGAGGGGTATGGACGGCGCAGGACCAGCACTCAGGACCCCACGGCACTGATAACGCAGTGGGCATGATGGTCACCTCATGCGAGATATATTATACAACTCAACTGATTAACACGTGCAAGGTGGGCTGCAGAGCTCTGCGAGGCTGGGTCTGTACTTGTGCTGCCAGCTAGTGCTGGGCTCTGCGCCACCGCAGATCCACTGCCTAAAGCTGGCTCACGCATGAGCCACGGTCCGGCCTTGCACTGTGGTATAGACGCACCCGATTCCCGTAGCTGGCACTTTACACTGCATGCGGGTGCAGTTGTGTGGGCAAGGGCTGTTCCACGCACTTCTGACAGCCAGCGGAGGGCAACTAGCATCGCCCTTCTGAAGATGAAGGGACAAAAAATAACTGTCTCTAAGAACTTTGCATGCAGAGACCATTGCTCCTGTAGGTCCGAACATCCAGCCTGTGCAGAGCAGCCATCCCACCCGCTGCCCAGGTCCACTCAAATTGCCATCAGTCATCCATCCCGGCATCACAGGCATGTGCTAATTCTGGTTTGGGCTTTTCTGTTTGTGCAAAGTCTTGCTCACACACGCACAGACGCACAGAACGCTGCCCTCCACGGGGAGCCCTCAATAATTAGCATCATCAGATGCAAAAAGCATGCAGTTCATATTACGAGAATATTAAAGGGGCAATTGTAATTTCTCAGCTCTGAGGAATACTTAAGCAAATTACCTCTATTAAGAGAATAAGGCTCAGGGAGCTTCTCTAGGTTTGACACATGGTGAAAACATTCAGATGGGACGCGCGGTATCGATTTGTCATTGGGGTTTAATATTTACTTCTGCTGATGAGAATCCGTCACGCTCTATTACAATTCATAGATTTGTGTTTCTAAATTTTATGCATCAAAATGCTTTGATTCATCGAATAGAAGTGGATTTTTCCCCCCTGCCCCTCTCTCTTTTTATATTGTCATAAATGTGGTCAGCGATGCTTATCTCATGATATTAATGTGCCTCATTTAATTATATTGTCTTGCTCAAGAAGCGCACTCGTTTGAAGGAAGTGACAAGCTGTTAACTTTTGGCAAGTGCAGGTGCCTGGCAGGGGGAACGCCGGCTGCCTCTGAGCTGAGCGGCGCGGGCGCTGCAAAGGGTGGCGGCTGCGCTGGCAAATCACACTGCTGCGGCCGTCTCCTCCCAGCACCCGTGCTTCATCCTGCTCCAGGCCTGGGCTGCGCCTTCTGCTGGGCTGTTTTTCCCCATGTCTTTGCTTTGTGGCCTTTCCCTCAGTCATGCGCACTCCTGGGAGATGTGCGTCTGTGCTGGAGGCAGGTGCAAGGGGTGCAGCAATGGCCGGTTGTCCCTGGGCCACCTGCAGTGCCCCTGAATCAGTTCAGACACTGTCCTCCCCGTAACCAAACTCACTCCCCACCTCCTCTCAGCTCCCTGCTTCCTAGTAGAGTAATAGCACTGTTCATACAAGCACAGGAGAGCATCCCTGTCAGCTTGTTCAGATGCACGATCACGTGAGTTTGCAGATGTGTGTGAGCAAGTGTGTGCAAGGGTGGGCAAGCAGGGGAGGGTGGTGGGCACGGGCAATGTGTGCACACTGGGCAATGACAAGTCACTGGCTCTGCAGGAAGGAATTACAATCCTGGCGCTGGAAGGCTGCCTCTCAGGCTGTGCTCCTGGCAGGCAGTGCCTGCATCGCCTCCCGGGGCCAGGATTTTAAAGGCATGCTTCTGGAGCAAAAGGGAAATGACACTGAAGGGTGAATGCACTCTGTGGCGGGGACCCTTCCCCACTGCAAGGGCCTCTCTGGTTAGGTTTTGGGGCCTCTTCTCAGCCCCCGTGTCCTCAGGCCTCTCTGCTCAGCTCCAGTCCCACCTGCAGGCTCCTTCACAGAGGAAGCCGCTCCTTTCTCCCCATGTGAGGGGCTCCACACCCGTTGCAAATGGATCTCTGTGAGCAAGCACGTGCCACGATCAGAAACGTGTGGCAGGTGCTGGGCAATCCTGCCGCAGAGACTTTCATTATGTTCATTAGCGTCACAGCTTTCGAAGCCTCCCAAGCAGTCGTTGCAGTGAGAGCCAGGAGTATAAAGCACACGGCAGCCATGGGGCAGGGGCTGGAGATGAGACTGCGCCACGGACCCTCTTTAGCCAGGTGATCCAACAGCCCCGTCTTCAGCGGTGTTTTGAAGCCCCTTGCTCAACGGTCACAGGAACAGATTCAGAACCAGAAACTGAGGCCCACTTTCCTTTTCATGCAGTCCATCGTCTCCTGGCTCTACCCACAACCCCAGGCTGGGGGACATAGTATATAAAAAGCTGCAGATACACGGGTGCCTGGGGTCTTCCTCCCCTGGCTTTTCAACCAAAGCATGTCTGAATTTAAGAAATTTAGGTCTCTCTCTCTCTCTCTCTCTCTCTCTCTCTCTCTCTCTC
>NW_017728940.1:208492-302371 GCF_001723895.1 Crocodylus porosus | reverse complement strand
CACACACACACACACACACACACACACACACACACACACACACACACACACACACACACACACACCATTTTTGCTTTGCGAAGCCAAGGTAAGATAGGCAAAACATGAAGCTATCACAGCCCAAGAGAGAAGTTTTGCAAAATCCAAGTTTAACCCTTGCCCGGCTCTGGCAGTTCCCTACGCTTCCCTGTGCTAACAAGGTTGTTCAGTCTGCGTGCAGACTAAATGACAACGGAGAGCTGATTTCAGGGTTGGATTTGGTGATTGCTCGCAGGCAATCACAGAGCAGGTGCATTTGACTTTAATAGTTTTATAAATTGAAATGACTTTTTTTTTAAGTATGTTTCATCAAAATCCATGGGAAGGGTGCATGGAAATAAGACGTAGGCTTCCCTCCTCTTGGGGAAATGCAGGCTGATCAAAGAAAGGGGAGGAGGGATTGCGTGGGAGTATCTTCCATCTTTTCCGGGTTTTGTGTTTGGACCTTGGCTCAACAGCAGTTGAGACCGGCTGGTCAGCTCTGTGCAGCGCATACTCATGCCTCTGCACCCACATCCACCCAGCCGCACCTCCCCCAGGTGCGGCCCCATCCTGGCACAGCTCGGGCGACGTGCCCTTTAGTTTTCCCTCTTAACAAATGATGCCTTCCCCTCCTGCAGGTCGCCAGCAACGTTCCCACAGCCTCATTTCATATTGGAGCTTTTTTCTGATTGCTGCTTAAAGGAAACAAAGCTGGCTGTGGCTGTTGGGCATGCAGGGGTGCCTGGTGCCACCCCCGGCACTCAGGGGGTGCTTCCACCTCCTGAGCTGGTTCCCAGGCCCAGCCTCTCCTATACGAGCGTGGGGAGTCGTTCCCCATCTCCAGGCCCCCACGCCCTTCTCCATGTGATGGAGATATCGATGCTTGCACAGCATGAGATCTCGGAAGGAAACACCATTGAACCAAACCAAGAGACGTTTTTGCAGTCGACAGTGAAGGGACCTGGGAGCACTCTCAGCCCCCACAGGCCACGGCAGCCGGAAGAGCGTGCACGCCGAGCCAGGCTGCGGGGGAAAACGAAGCGAGAGGAACCACCAGCTGCTCCCGGGCCCCCGGCACATGTCGCATCAAAGCCTGCAGCGAAGCCCGGAGCAGGCCCAGCTCCGCGCAGCCCAGGTCCTGGCCTCCTGGCTGCCCGGGGGAGGCCTGCAGTGAGAGCCAGGGGCTTTGCTTCTCCTCTGAGGGGTCTGATGCACTATCAATGACTCGATCTATGTAATTACATTCAAACCTGTGGGGATTTCATGCCTGATTGGCTCCAAATTAGAAATCTATTGGTTTTGCTGGATGCATAATCAATGGGATTAGCAAGAAGCGCACTTTGGGTTTGCTTTCTACCCAGCTACAGGGTTGGCAGTGGAGATGGAGAGGGGCCATGCTCCTCCGGGCCAAAGAGGGGAGGTGCTGAATTGGCGATGCCACCTGAACCCCGTCCTTATTGGGACACCTCTCCCCTTACACCACTCAACTTGGTCGGATGGCCATAGCCCTGCCCTCCGCGAGTGCAGTCAGTCCAGGTGTGACAGGGCACATTGCACCCAAAGTCCATGGCTTGTATGTATATTTGCATTACACAATCTCCTCCCCATCGGCAGATTCGCCCCCGGTCCAGGCACGGTCCAGCTCCTTTGTCAGAGAGGAATCAACAGTATCAGCTAATGGACCAGGCGGCCCCGGAGGAAGCCAAGTCGAACCAATATTTTCTCTCCTGGGAGATTCAAGGGCTGAACAACAATGGTTGCGAGCACTCAAAAGGGAACGCTCAGGCGTGGGATTTGTGCCCGCATCTGCCTCTCCCCTTGGACGCTGCGCAGAGGAAAATCAGCAGAGGGGGAAAGGGCCTTTTTTTTCAACTCGGTTTTTCATTTAAAAGATGCCGGAGCCGGCAGATTAGTGTCTCAACTATATAGGTTTCCTAAAGATAAGGCAGAGAAATTGATTTCAATTACTACAGTGGATAGAGAGGGCTGCTCACTTCTTCGAGAGGATTATTAACCCTCAAGAGCCAAGGAAGTACATAGCAGGGGAAGTGACTTTTCTTTTGCTAAACCTCCAGCCATTTCTCCAGGCGCTGCTGTGCTCTGCAATGTGTCCGCATGCTGGTGTACTTACGGGGCGCAATGCTTACGGGGCGCAAACCCCACAGGGGGCAGGCAGCCAAGATCCTGGCTGGAACTGGGTCCCTGGGGGCTTGCCAAGGTGACCTTCTAGCCCTGTTTGTCTGCCCAGGTCGGGTATTTTCTGGGGAAATTCTTGGAGGGTAGGTGAAAGCCCCCTGTAAAATGCAATATGTGGGCAAATCATTTATTAAAGTCTAAAGGCTCAATTTAATCTTCACCACATCATGTTTCCAAATACAGAGATTACCAAGATTACAGAGATTACAGAGATTACCATGGGACACATTCTTGGAACTGGCTGACTGGGAAATACTGGTTTTAGTTTATCAGACCAGAAGGTCCCAAGCACCGGCAGGCAGCATTTCCTACTTCTCCTTAATGACCAACATCATTAATGCCTGAAGTTAAGATGAGACAACTGTAATTGTTGAGGACGAAGGCTCGTGATATTTGCTTTGCTGATCAACTCCAGTACATAAATTATGGTAGAAACAAAACGCTTTAGCTACGCTGACAATTAAGTAACATCCTGATAAACATCCCCTTTTGTTTATTTAAATTAATATGCCTTTGTTTCCACAGAGTCATATCTCATAACAATGAGATTTACTGTCCCCAAAGCTCGGTTAATTAAACACAGTATCTACCAAAACAAGCTGTTTTATGCGAGCTGATAACAGGGTTTCCATTTCATAACGTGAACAATTGGGTTATGCAAATGCCAGGATTATAAGCCCCTGTGATCTGTTTCCATTGCCTTATTATCTGTTTCTGTCTGCAGATTCCAAATATAGACATCCCAATTAAAGCAGCTAAACACCATTAAAACCAACTAAGGATGCTTTTCGTCAGTGAAAAACTTACATAGTTTAATTAAAAATATGGTTTGCAACTGGCCTTCCTTGGCCTGGGCTCCACATCCACCAGCCCCTGTGCTTGAAACGATTCTCCCTCTAGTGATCCCTCATGGCTTCTGTTCTCTGATGCAGCTTTAAGCCTGTTGCAAGACCCTGCAAGGTCGGGCCCCTCCAGGCACCCTTTAGCACCTGCATACTGATAGAGCTGCTTCCTCAGATTTGATGCCATCAGAGCCATGGTGCAATTGCTAGAAAATCATGGTAGGATGTGGTAGACCTGATCCCAAATGACTGCATGGAAAATGAGCCGTTTGCACCTGTTGCTGGAGCAGTTCCAGCTATGAAGAGGGCATCCTTCTAGACCGCTTTGGTCACATCTGCATGGCAGCTGGACAGAAAGCCAAGCGATGTGCAAGGCCCTTCTTTCCCCAAAACGGTGACTGAAAGTTTCTTAGTCAGCAGAGCAGATGAAATAATAAAAAAACGGTTCCTTTTAATAGCCTCCCTTGGAGATGAGGCATATCAGAGGCAGTCTGAACACTCTCATAATGAAAGTGGCGGCTGCTTCTCAAATCCCAATCCTCCCCTGGAGGACATAACAGATCACCCTAGCTAGATTCAAAGCTTTGCACTGCTTCCAAAGTGCAGTAATTTAACTTTATATCATCCATATTCGCAGCAGCCGTCAGTCACTGCGACAACAATATTAACACTCTTGATATCTTTGTTGTGAGCTACAGAGAATGTAATATTCTTGGGCAAGAGGCAGCAATTGCATGGGCAGAGGCTTACAACCCAAGCGGCTCTTTATTGAAGGGGGTGAGGTTCAAACAGAATTTTAAACATACAAGAAGAGACTGACTTTGGGGTATAAAGTGACTTGAATTAACTTTAGGCTGACAAGGGGAAGTAGAAAGCACCACCGGAATAAATGTAAGTGGGAGACAGAGAGATTAAAAGGACACATTTTGAAATCTCATAAAAATGCAAACTCATTTTTTCCCCCTCAAAGTGCTGAATGTGTAATGACAGATTTACATTTCTTTAAAGCACGTTGGGGGAGGGGACCAAGTGAAAAGGGATTTGTTATCCTTCGGGCTTTTGATTCCTCTTACATTTAAACCAGTTACACAGGAATATGGAGGGTCACTGGCAATCTGTCTTGCTGAGAAATAAAATGGGATGGGAGTGTTGGGAGGAAATTCAGTCTGGTGGTTTTCCCAGCATAAGATTTTAATTTCTTTTTTTTTTTTCCCCCATCCAGTTCCTTTTTGGGGAGAGGAAAAAGATCCACCCCTCCCCCACTCCAATCTCATATTCTTTTTAATTAAGTGTTTTCAATTTCCCTCCTTCCTTCCCACCAAAAGAGACCCCTGAATTAAGATAAGGCATTGATCGTCCACAATGGGAGGATGAATCCTAGTTAATTAGTTCATTACTTCTTATTGCACAACAAGATTGATGATTTATTAGGCTACAGTTAATTAGAGTTTATTCCTTTGGGGAAAAAAAACCCAAACCCCAACCCTAACTTCACAAATGCGGTGGGGAGGGCTTGCTCCTGCTCCGTGAAGCAGAAGTGACTCCATGCCGTCACCAGGGTTGTGCCAACGTGAGCTGAGCACTGTGTGATCTCAGCCCCGGGCCTGTTGTGCGGCGCAGAGGAAAAATTTCACTGCCAGAGCTGGAAAAGCGGACGCCCCGCAGACAGCTCCCACCCCAGGGTGGAGGCCCATGCCCGCCTGTCTCTGATGACAAGGGGCCTTGATGGCGCATTGGCCTTGCTCACAGCTTCTGCACCAGGGTGAATTTCTCTTGTAGGGTTTTAAAGCCTGGATCCGCATCCCTAAAGGGCTGGATTGGCCTTGTCTGCTTCATTTCCCCCAAGTGCTCAAAAGCAGAACCCACCTGGAAATCCTCCCTTCAGCTGATTCGTCTTCTCAGACGAGCGGCACGGGACTGAAAACCCAACCGCAGAGACGGGCCGAGAGGACTCGCATCTTCTTCCTTCAGCAGAACCTCCCTGTGGGAGCCACGGCCGCCTTCTTCAGCCGCTCTCCTGCCCAGACCCACCCTTTCAAGAGCTGCGGGGTGCTTTTCTTACTCACACAGCCTCCAAACCTTACCCAGCCTCTCCTGAGACCCTGATAAGGTACCTGAAGTTGGGCATCCCAAATAGGATGTTTTGGGGAGTCTAGGGCCAACTTTTGTGGTGCTCCCTGTTCTTTCCCACGCCCCTGGAAAAGCTCCATCTCATGCTATGACCCATGTGGGACTGAGGTTGGAAGCTCCTGCACGAGGGGATTTGGCATTTTCCGCAACATGCCCAACAGGCTTCAGTCCTTACATCCAGCTACGGAGACAATGGAGCCAAGCACAGCAATGCAGAGGGGTGCCTGGCTGCATCTGCAGCACTGTCTGTCACTTCTACCACCCCCAGAGAGGGGGAGACCTGTCTTAACCACTGCTGAAGTTGTTTCATTAGGTCTGATGAACTGCATTCGAGACCAATGCATCCTCAGATTGGGGGTGCCTCCGTTTTTTAGGGTGACCAAAATTAGAAATCACTTAAAGGTGGAGTTCAATGAGCAGGGCTGTGGAGTCACATAGTCTGCAGCGGGGTGGATGCAGGAGACTTCACCTCTGACTCGAGGTGCAGAAAACACAAGAAGCCACAACAGGGCTCTGCTTTCTGCATAGCGACGGCTGTGAACATGGGTAACAGAGCGATGGCACGGTGCACTCCTCTCCTGTCCACATGTGCTCGCACACACTTGGAAAGGAAACAAGGACTCCCACCATTTGGGGCTCTACTTCTGACACGTTCATCAGCTACTACTAGAAATGTAATGAATCCTCCTTCAAAATACTTCACCTCCCCTTTCCCCCTCACTCCAAGCAAACACGGTGATGTTTGTTGCTGATAGAAATGAGCTGCAGAAATCACATCATGCTACAGGCATATTTCTGCCCTTGGTACCATTGTATGACTGAGGTTAAATAAGCCCCAGCGCTGTTCTATATGGCTCAATTTCGGCTTCTCTGATAACGAACTGTGATCTGAGTTACAGCATACAAAGTAGCATGAAGCTACAGTGAAAGGGAACTTCATAAAGGGCTGCATCACCTAACTGCACTTCCAGGAAAGCATCCTTCTGCTCCTAAACTCCTGCTGTCACTATCAAATGGGAGAGATTAAAATCAAGCCATAAAGCATGCTGTAAATAGGAATGGAAATGGGCTACAATATCTGCAGGAGCAGGGAAAGCTCTGAATTAGTTTGCAGCATTAAGAAGTTCTTCATTTTATGCTTTTTTTTCCTTTACTTTTCTTCTTGCCAGAGACGAGTCTTGCAGGAAGAGGGGCTGCATTTGGCTGGATCAGCAGAGGTCATGGCAAATCCTATCAATCTCAAGCTTGCCCTGCTGCCTTTCCCTACAAAAAAGCGTGGCCTAGCAGACAGGATGCTGGACCAAGATTCATTTGCTCTGGGTCCCGTGCCTGGTTGTGGCACTAGCCAGCTATGACCATCAAGAAGTCACTTCCCCTCCATTTTCATTCTCCGTCTTGCCTGGCCGACCTCACTCAGTTGTAAGGGCCGGGTGCAGCATATGCTCGTGCAGCACCTTGCACAGCAGGGCTCCTGGGCTGCAGATAAGTGAAGGCAGAGATGGAAAGGTTGCACCCGCTGGCGGCAGTCTTACACCAGAGATGGGCCAAGGATGCAGAGCTAATCCACACATCTGGGTGCCTATATCCTGGGGCCTGGGGCACATTTCTAGTCTGGGCAGCCAGCAGCTCTCTCTGTTCACCAAGCACCTTGTGGAGAAGGAGGATGGAAGAGGGACAATTTGCAATAGGGACCACACGAGGCCTCCTATAACACGACTGGCTTGCACTCGGCGCTGCCTCAGGACGACGTTCCCAGCACCTGGCTTTTGAAGCCACCAAGCAGCAGGACCTACAAGGGTACAGCCCTTGCGCCAGGCCTCTGCAGAGACATGCAGCCCACCACCCCAGCCCCAGCCCCAGGGCCAGAGGGCAAAAGACCTGGGGGTTTGCTCACGAGAGCAGCGCGCCGACCGCCGGCGACTTCGTCAGACCCGTCCCCGGGCCTCTCTGCTCCTTCGGAGGGAAACCTGCCAGCGGAGGGGACTGACCTCCCTGGGGCCTGTGACAGCCGGCTGCCTGATGAGTAATGGGGACGCTGGCTTGGAGGTGGGCTCATTCATCACACGGGAGCAGGGTGATCAGCGGCGGGAAGGCGCCTGCCCTTCTCCCGGCAGCCGCCGACCCCACAATTGACTGAAGAGCCGCAGTGGCCCAAGCTGCGGGAGCCACCGCCCCGTTGCACAGGGACACAAACAGCCCAGGAGGGGCCCAGGGTCGTGCCAGGGTTAGCCACATGCCAGCTGGGTGCTCCCAGCTCTCGCATAGAGGCTTGGGAAGCCAGCGTTAGCAGGAGCCAGGGGAGATGCAGAAACGCAGCGCCTGGGCCCCGGGCGAGCGGGTGGGCTCCTCTGCTTTCCAGCAGGAGTGGCAGGGCTGTCCTCTGCTGCGGCCTCTCCTGCCAGCTTGCGTCTGGATTTTATTCAGGATGTTCCTGCAACGGGAGGGATTGCCTGCATTGCTTCCATAGATTATGGAGTCGGAAGGGACCCAGTGGATTGTCGTGTCCGACCCCAGCAGGAAAGAAGACCGAGGTCAGACGACCCCAGCCAGGTGACTATCAAGCCTCCTCTGGAAGACCTCCGAGTTAGGTGATGGCACCACCTCTCTTGGACGCCCGTTCCAGACTCTGGCCACCCTTATTGTAAAAAATGTCTTCCTAATGTCTAACCTAAATCTAGTTTGCACCCATTATTCCTAGTTACCCCCGGGGCGCTCTGGTAAACAGCGCATCCCCCATTCCCTGCTGTCCTCCCCTGCCACGGCTGCACCACGACCACTTGCTGAGGACCGCCACAGACAAGCACGTGGGTCTGGCCCAGCATGCGGACGCAGGCCAGCTGTCATGTGCCGGCTCTGCGCACTTAACCGTGGCAGCAGGATGCACCCGGCGGGAGGAGGTCGTGGCCGCCTGAGGCCGGGTTAGAAGTACACTGGCCCTTCGCCCTCTCAGCCGTGCCGGGACCCGCAGGGCGCATCCTCTTTGAGGCAGACTCACGGCTCCTGGGAGACAAGTAGCTATCGAGGCTGAGCTCTGCTGCCAGACTCTGATCCCAGTTCAGGGGAACTCCTCCACAGTCGATGAGGGTCAGGCTGAGTTGACCTCGCCACTTGCTTCTCCGCACCACGTTGCTGTAATGTCATGGAGTAGCACCTTCTAGCACCCGGCTCCTGGAGCCCAGGGAATAAATGCCCTTCCCATGCCGTGACCTAGTCCTGGACCTTGCATTGCGCTTCTGCACCAGGGTGGTTTGCAGCATGGCGGAAAGCCCGGGGAAGGCTGTGAAGCCCCCCATGGAGGGTGCCCCCTGTTCCCATGTGCAGGGCTCACAGGGAGCAGAAGCGCGCCATGGCACGGGGCCAAGATGTGCCCGGGATGAGGATGCCTTTGGAAGGGGAATGTGTGTTGCAGAAAGCTGTATGGGGCGGCAGTGCCCCCGCAGCGCGGCAGAGCTGGCTGCTGTAGCGGAGGGCTGGTAGGTGGGCATTGCGTGGCCCACGGGGCTGCAAATACTGCGATGCACTGGCCATGCCCCCAGAAAAGGATGCTGCAAACTGCAGCCTGGAGCTGGCGGCGGAGCTGGCACCTCCCTGCTGCCCCAAAGCCCGGTGATGTGGGGACGCGAATGTGCCCTGCTGTTACTGCAGTAACAGGCTCTAAGCAGGATTGTTTCCCCCTCAGGTCAATTGTTTTCTGTTGCACCAAGAGAACAAGCAGTCAGGGCCATAATTAACCACTGGCCCTCTTGTCCAGACCGGTGGAAATGTCAGCTTGCCCTACACGCCTCTGAGGAAATGTTTCCAAGAAAACACAGCCATTAAATCATGTTTTCCCTCCTTCTCCTTTCCCTCCCTCCTTTCTTGGTTTTTTTGAAGCTGTCAGCTCCCCATCCGCACGGGAACGCACTTGTGAACCTTAAACATCTGTCAGTTTGCTGCAAATAATCCCCAGCCTCATTCGGCCGGAACGGCCTTCGCTGCATCGCTTTCTGCGGTCTCCCTCCCGCCCCGGCAGCAGGCCGGCTCCCGGCTGCGGAGTCTGATATTGTTGGTGTCAGTGCTGGGGACCACGGGCTGAATCGACTGACATTTTGCCGTGATGTATGAACCAGGCCTAATACTTTTGTTTACGCCTCTCGAGGCCACAACTCAGAGCGAGAGGAATGGAGGAGTGAGAGCAGGGCGAGGTATAAAATGACATGAAAGAAGCAGCTCTCTGGCAGGACCAGTTTAAAAGTGATCGTACAGCATTCATTGTCATCATTGGTGGCAGTCGTCATAGCACCACAGCTGCACCCAGGCCCAGTCCTGGATCACAACCCACCGTGCTCGGTGCTGTGCAGACAGGAGCATCCACACCGCCTCTGCCAGGAGCAGCTTGCCACTTCAAAACATCAGAGCCCCCCAAGGGATGACAAGGTCGAACAGTCACAAACTCCACCGTGACCAGTTCACACTGGACGTAAGGAAGAACTTCTTCACTGTCCGAGCCCCCGAGGTCTGGAACGGACAGCCGCCGGAGGCAGTTCAAGCGCCCACTTCAAACGCCTTCGAGACACATTCGGATGCCTATCTTGCTGGGATCCTATGACCCCAGCTGACTTCCTGCCGGGGGGCTGGACTCGATGATCCTCTGGGGTGCCTTCCAGCCCGAATGTCTATGAAACCGATGAAATCTATGAAACACTTACACCAGCCTTTTGCCAGTGCAGTCTGGGGGATTGGTTTAGCCCCCATCCGTTCTCATGAAACC
Source organism: Crocodylus porosus (assembly GCF_001723895.1). Lineage (NCBI taxonomy): Eukaryota > Metazoa > Chordata > Crocodylia > Crocodylidae > Crocodylus > Crocodylus porosus. The sequence goes on along the minus strand of NW_017728940.1, from coordinate 292,432 downwards.
ATAACCGCTGTTGTTCTCATGGGGTAACTTCTTATCTCACCCGCATGAACAAAATGGAACCAATGACAACAGTATAAATGTACCAAAAAACTATTTATTAAACATACAGATTGCTTGAAAGAGTTTTTATGGTGATTTGAAACCAAGATATTATTTAACCAGAACTATCCACAAAATGTAAACATTTTTTAGAGTTTCAAAATGTGAATGAAAGATTTGCTAAGTCTGCAGTTCATAGTTTTCAAGCTAACAATTACTTCCAAAAACATTTCCTTACTGTTTTAACTAAATATTGCGTTCATCACAAAGCAGCAGTGATGCACTGTGGTGCACACAAGCAAATCGCTTACAATCTTCCCATCGTTTCCAGGCTTTGCGGTCATCTGTCCTTGGACAAAAAGCACAACGTCCACTCATGCTTGCAGAAGGCTCTCCTGGGGTGCATTGTGGCAATTTGTAATTTAGGGCAGTCATACCAGATGTGACAGACAGATTACCTGTATCCATCATTCTTCATTTTATTTGTCTGTCAATCAACGTTTCTCCAAGCTTCTGCAAAAAAAAGTGCCATCTTCTTAAATGTGATCTTTGCTTCCAATTTGCGTTGTGGCTTAATCAAATGATGAGGCTGGCAATGGCAGCCACATCCAGCATATTGAAAAATAGTGTCATTGGCCACCTGCCGAGTTTCCGTCTGCAGGTGATCACACAGACTAGGTGGTCACAGTTATCCACCCCACCCTTGTTTTTGTTGTAGTCATGGATGATGTCTGGGTTTCTTTGCTTTCCACCCACTGACAGGTCATGGTCATGCTTGACAGCAACAGCACAACTTTGGACTTTCTTGGAACATAGGAAACTAGGGTGAGTTCCCCATCCAAAGCAAAAGCAGTGCGGAGGATAGCCATCCATTAGCTACCCAGGATACCTGATGTGGACATGAATGAGGTGTGAATGAACGCTGACCTTTCAGGTGCATCCACCCAAAGTGGCCAAACTGGTCTAGGCCTGTCATTTATACAGAAATTACCCCAATGCATTAACATGGGCTTGGGATAAGTTGTTACCCCATATGGAAAAACACATTCATGCCTGGGGTAACATGTTACCCTGGGCAGTTTTTCATTCACAGAGAGCAAACCGTTCATGTAAACTGGCTGTTCTTTGGGGACTGTGCATTGTGGTGCCAGTGACAATGTCCTAAAAAGAAAAAAAATTAGAATTAATTAACTTTAAGATACTGCACAAAATATGCGCCTGGGGTAGGAAATTACCCCATGGGAACGTATGAAGGTTAAAACAGTTGTTCTCAACTTTTTTTGAGACTCGCCCACCCCTTGGAAAATGCCAGCTCACACTGGGCCCCCATCTGCCTCTAGAAGGGGTCCAAGCACTTCTGAAAATCTTCTCCCAGGTCCACAGGGGCAGATGCGTAAAGAGCTTTGGCAGCGGGGCTGTCTCAGTGCCCGTGCAGCACGAAGCAAAACAGGGCTCTGCAATCTTTGCAGTTTTATTTCCCCAGCTGGAAGCTGAAGGGCATTAGGCACTTCTGAGAAGTGGCACCCCAACACATGTGGGTTACAAATCCCCAAGGAGCCGGGGGAGTCCAGTGCCAAAACCCCGTGGACAGACAGTGGGAATGGGGCGCTTTCCGCTCCCTTGAGACGCTGCAGAAAGCCCCAGCCGCTTGCTGGAGCACATGGGTCTAGGAGGGCTTTCCAGCTGCCTCCCATTCTCCTGCTTACTCCTTGTGCGCGTGATTTGTCAGTGCTGAAAAATAGCCTGAGTAGAGATTTTGTTTCTTTGGTTTTACAAAGAGCGTTGTTGTTGTTTCCTTTCCCAGGAACATTCGCATTCAGGGATAAAGTGCCACTCATGCAGGAAGATTTAGTCTCTCTTCATAAAGTTATACATTAAAAGTGAAAAGGGAACAAGCACAGGCTGGCAGCAGAAAATTGAATTAGCTTGGCGGCTCGCACCACAAAATAAGATAAATATTGTACAGAAATATAATTGAAGCGGTATTATTCATCCGGCCTTCTGGGTTATTTGTCAGCATGTGGATGCAAGTTGCAAATTAAAATGGCTATTGATTCCAAAGTTGTTTTAAAGTATTTCCTACCTTCAGATCCTTTGAAACAATTATCTGAGATTGTCACCAAAAAGCTGAATCTCGATTTTAACAGGGTTTGGGAAGATACTGTATTTTCACTCCATCTCTGTGGCTTGTAGACAGTTCAAATGATATCCTTTTTCACTAAGACTTCTTGCAGTGGCAGGGGAAAGAAAAGACAGAAATAAAGCTGTGATCTGTCTAGCAGCGGGTGCGGGTTGTCATGTTTGCCAGCTGAAGCATCGCGAGTCACCTCTCGTGCTCCGGTTTCAGGGCACAACCCAGCCTCTTTGGGAACAGGTATCCGGGGGGTGTCTCTGAGGAGGTCAGGGATGGGGGGAGGTCATCCCAGGACTGCTGACGTTGCTTGCACCTTAAACTTTTACCAACACAAATTGCCCCTCGGGTGCAACTGGTTCTGCCCCCCTCTGTGTCATGTTGCTCTGGAAGTGGAAAACGCATTGCACGATGTGAAATTAGTTTCTAGAATGCCGTATAACGGGGCCAGGACAGGGCTGGGAGCCCCATGCCATTGGGCTGGGAGTAGTGGGGGTCCAGCAGGGAGGTCATGATTCAAGATAGGGAAAGAGCTACTCGCAGGAGGCAGAAAGAGGGTGGATGTCGCTGGGCAGTGGCCGTGGTACCAACAGAGCAGTGGCTTCACTGGCAGCAGTCAAAGGTGGCAATGTGACAGCACAGCAACAGGTGTGAGCAGGGGTTGGGTAGCAAAGGACTTGACATGCAAAGCACTGATTGCCCTAAAATCCTGCTCCCGGCCCAATGAAAGGTCTTGTGCATGTGTCAGAAAAAATGTCCCAGTCCTTGTGGGGAAGTGAAAGGAAGCTCTGGGTTTTACGTCATTCGGGGTGGTCTAAGAATATCCAGTGCAATTAAAAACAAACAAACCACATGCCTTTTTCAGTTTGTTTCACTGTTTCATTAAGAAACAAATCATGAAATTCCACCTAGATCAAATTTTCAGGGAGAAGAAATACTGCCAGCCACTTGAGCAAGCCTCCCAAAGTGAAACGCCCCTGAGCCGTGGGGCTGGCTCAGACTACGCCGAAGTTTGCGCCTCTTCTTCAGGACCACTGAAGGCATCTGCACTGCTGGGTCCATCCTCTCCTCGCACACAATATGAAGCCTAGGCTGATGCACAAAAGCTTTGACTCAGTGAAAAAAACCCTAGACCTCCCCCCTGGCTAGTCCTGGACCTAGGGGATTTTTTGCTTCCAACCCCAACTTCACCACCCATCTTGTAAACTTTTTGAAAATAATAAACTCTTGTGATTAACCAGAGTTTAACCAAGCATCCAGTCCACTCCCAGTGAGCTGAGGACTAATGAACTAATTAAAAAGACTTCGCTGTCTCAACAAGTCAGATCAATACCTTATCGTTGTTTTCAAGTGAGAAGCAGCAAAGGGAGAGAGCTCAGCCCAGAAACTCCAATGTTCCTGTAGAAAAAAACTTTGCTTTGAAATAGCAGGAGAGGAGGATGCAGCTCTGAAGAGCTGTGCAAAATCAAAAGCCACTGCCAGGAGAAATAATAGACTCCTGCTGAGAGACACCCGTGACCTCTGCCCCGTCTCAATTCTTGGAGGAAGTTGCAGAGCTGGGCTGGGGGACTTTGAAGACGCGGATGATGAGGGTGATCGCGTTGGAAGCTGTTGTCAGGACTCCATTACAGACGGGCATAAAAGGCCGGGCTCTCTCCTCCCAGATCGCCACGCGAACAAAGGTTTTGCCGGAGCCCTGTTGTCTGCTTCCTTGCTCCCGACAGTGACCAAATCAAAGGGAAATGGGAAACAACCCGTCTGACGCTGGCACGACGGTGTGCACCAGCTCTCAGCGGGGGCAAGGAGGGAGAGCGCTTCCCTCCTGTCCTCCTGTGCCGTGGCTCTCCCCTCTGCCGGCCAGCCAACCGAGACGATGTACGGTCAAGTCCGTGCACTCATCCTGCTGCCGTGCGTCCCTAGCTCCTGGGCAGGGACAAAGTGCACCTGCTCCTCACCCCATCTCACAGTTTCTGTTCCCTGGCAGCACAGCCGCTGGCACCAGGCCTTCCCTCGGCTGGCCCCGTTGACCCCAGCTGGGCATCGACCCCTGCCGCGGGTGCAGGATCACTCCGCTAGTGCCGCCCCGCCAGCAGGCTGGCGTGCAGGAAAGGGTGGGGATGCCGGGGCGATCACCGGCGGCTCCGGAACAGGTGAGCTGGCATCTTACAGGGCCAAACTCTTGATCCCGCTCTGGCTACTCTGTGCAGCACGGCCCAGGACAGCGCCGCTAGCAAACTGCCCTAATGGGGAGAGGGGCCGAGGGGAGCCCTGGGAAGTGGGTGCCGTATTCAGCACGAAGGAGCCCTCATCTTGCATTAGGAAGCTCGCAGCAGGCAGCAGTGGGCCTGGCCCTGACCAGGAGAGCATCACAGTGGCAGACAGACACCTTCTCCCTGCCCCGCGCCCCTCAGCTGGGCCTGGCACCCTCGTCCAGGGATCACCTGCACGCCAGAGCTGTCGGCAGCTCAGAGTTCCCACTCCACAGTCATCCTGGTATTTCAAATGCAACATTTTTAAATGCCCCGTAAAATGTGATTTTCAGGAAAATTAGATCAGATTGGGGCTTTATTTAGCTAAAAGCAAAAGGGCTTTAGCCGGAAAAAAAAGAGTCAAATCCAAATCAAATGGCTTGGTTTGTAAGGGAGAGTCACCAGGATGTGAAACCTCCAAACCATTTCACTCCAGTAATGGCACTGTGAAAAGGTCCTTCATGCACAACCGTGTGGTTTAAAGACATCTCCTGCATCACAAAGCAGCACTTTCTGATGTAGAAAGGTTGTATTGGAAAGGACGTTGAATGTGCTATTAAAAAAACCAGCACCTTGCCAAGGAGAGGCAAGCAAGGAGAGTGCCCGGTGCAGCTCCTGGCATGGCATCAGCATCCGTGTCGGAGCAGAGTCCAACGGCCTGCAGAACGCGGCTCCTGCCTCAGCTTTGTGCAGCAGAAGAAGGCTCTGGGGGGGCTTTTGGGGGTTGCTTTTGTTTTGTAAAATAAACTGAAAACAGCTCCTGTGATTACAAAATAAAAAACTCCATAAAGAAATCCGTCCTCTGCAGCATCGGGCCATTCTCCACAGGCCCTGGGAGTCTCTTGCTCTTTGAGTTAAGGCTCCTTATATAAAGTTTATGGGCCCCACTGGGGTGTTTTCAGCAGATTACATTCAAAGCAGCCCATGCAATGCGGGTATGGAGCAGTCAGTAAATCAGCTCGCTGAGCTCATAAGCCTGTTCGCACTGCTCTGAATGGGTCTCGGGGCTGGCATAATACCTCTTCTTATTAGCTGACATCTGGTAAACAAAGATCCTGCTTTGGATACACACTGTCTGGTCTTTTATAGCCTCAGAGCAAGCACAGTGCTGGGAAATGGAGCCCGAGGTGTTTCTGCAAGATGCTGCCAGCCCGGGCAACAGCAGTAAAAACCTAGGGCCCCTCCTGGCCCCCGGCTCCCAGCCTCGCTGGGGCTTCGGGCAGGAGGGCACGACACTGCCCTGGGCTGCCACCACCTCCTGCCTCTGCCAGGCCTGTGCCAGGGGCCGGCCTGCTGCAGCCCACCGCCAGGCCGGCCTGGGTCTTCAGTGCACCAGCTGCAGCTCTCCTAGGCGCGGGGAACTGGGGCGAGCAAGACGAACTGCCCTCCACCTGCCACGGGATGGGAAAGGGAAGGGAAAGTGGAACAGTGAAGCGTGCGTGTGTGTACGCGCGTGTGTGTGTGTGTGCATGCATGTGTGCGCCTAGGAGGGGTGTGAAGGGGGGGCAAAATGCAGGTGTTTGTTGGGGACCGTGTGTGCGAGTCCCCGCAGGTGCAGGAACGCACCAGTGCATCAACGCCGCAGGTGCCCTCACCAGCAAACCTCCAGCATCTCCACTCCCTTTCTGAGACAGGGACCGGGCAGGATCAGCTGCGCACACTGGGACGTAGCCACTCTCCTCTGCCCCGGGGAACGGCCTTGTTTCACAAGCCGGCAGAGACTCTGTCCAGGCCCACTTGGCAGGGATGTCTCCTTGCATGCTCAGGCAGACACCTTCTGCCAGGAGTTGCCTCCCAGAAGAGCCTTTATTGTCCTCAGCAGTTTACTTGTGAATTAGGCACCTGGGCAAAGCACAAGGTCACTCCCAGCTCTCTCATTATCGTCCAGGAGCAGGCAGGAAGGGGAACTGCCATCTCCATGAATTGTGTTTGCTCCAAGGAAAGGCACTGATTCCCCCAATGTGCGGCTACAGTCGATATGTGATTTGCGAGGGGCGTTGTCCATACATCATGTTCCCAGCGACAGTTCGTTAAATCAGCTGCAGTCTCTGATGGATGCGCTGTGCTCTAATTACTGAAGAAAACCAAATGAAAGTCTGATATGACCAAAATCCCTTGATTTACAATTACTGCTGCTCATGTGCTTTGCATCTCAGGTCTGGACGCCAGCCCCAGCCCTCCACTGGCTGCAGCAGAGACCCTCGGCATTGCAACACGTGCAAATATGCAGGTATCTCTCCTGCTTTCCCTTCCCATCCTTGCTGCAAAGCTGGCTGAGGGCAGAGAGAAGAGGCAGTGCTGAGCATTGTCCTTGAAAAGCTGAGACCCCCGACACAAAGATGTTCTCCTTAATGCCCCGGCCCTGATGCACACTCACACACACATGCATGCATGCACGTGTGAAACACTGCATGCATTTGCCGAGCCCAGCCAGCCCGGCATCCTCACAGAGGATCTGAAGTTCCAGCATCATCAAGGGGCAGAGTCTGACCCCCAAGCTGAGAAGCAGCTGATGCCATATGAGGCCCTGCTGATCTCCATAGCACTACTGCTGTGCTATTCAGCGAGCCAACATGGCCTGAGTCTGTCCTGGAACGGGCCATGTCGTGTATGCGTGCACTGCAAAATGAGGATTTGACTGCAGCCCAGGGAGGCATTCGCAAGCTAGCTATAACCAAGCTAACGTGGCGCATTAGCAGTGAGGAGGCAGCTGCAGGTTTAGCCTCTCAAGTACCTGCCACAGTCACTTGGTTGCCAGCCCAGGCTGGGGCCATGGCTAGACTTCAGTGCTGTGTCTCCGTGACTGCAGTGTCATATAAATGTACTTGAGCTCCCCTTGAAGCAGCTAGATTGAGTGCTAGCAGCTGGTTAGGCACTCAGAGCAGGTTCATTTGCCCTTCTCCACTTTGGGGACCAATATCCCATGTCAGCCATCTAGAAGAGCTGACCCAGAGGTTGTTTTCCTACAAGAAAATTAAACACTTTTCATTTCAGTAGAAGTCTGTCATGTTTTAAGAAGAATATTGAAACCCCCAAACTGATTTTTTTCAGTCCTTAGCAACTGAAAAAAATGATTTCTTTCCCTCTCTCTCTCTTTCTCTCTCTCTCTTTTTTTTTGGTTTAAAACTAAAAAATTGCTTTTCCGATTTCAAAATTTTGACCCCAAAATGATCGGTGAAAATAAACACATGCCTTCCAAGGCATGTCATTGGAAGATGTTTGAATGGACAATACCTGACCAAAGGTAGAACTGAGACGAGTTAAATCAAACACGGCCTGGCAAGCAGCATCTGTCATAAAATCTGTGAGCAAACAGCTGTCGGGATATTGAAGTAATTTGCTTTTTGATAAAGAAGTCCACAAATGGCATAGACCTTCCCCACACACACACACGCCCTCGCCCCGTGCCTGTTTCCTCACTCATTAAGTTCCTCGCTCATCATCAGAAAGTCACTGTTGTCACAACCGTTAGTGCTGTTGACAGCATTATAGAGAGCTGAGCCGCTAATGGAAGCTCGGCTTTGATTTCCATTCAGCATTACCTTGCTGACCCCCTTTTATCGTACAATGGAGTAAATGACCTCCCAGATATTCAGGTTCAGGTGTGGATGTGATGGTAAATTTAAGTCCTGAAATTTCCATCCAGTGATAAAATGGAACAATAAAAAAATCACTTTCTTCTGCTAATATCTGAGCTCCTTTCAGCTGTTACAGTGGTATTGTAATATATAAGCATGGGATTCAAGCCAAGGTATGCAAGATTTTCTTGTTGCAAAATAATAATAAAGCTCCCCAGCCAGAAAAAAAAAATCAGATGTGTTTTTCCACTTTTTTTACTATCAACTTTGCATGAACTGGACAGATGATAGTTGGTATCAAATTTGTAGAGTAGAGCATTTAATTAAATATCCATCCTCTTACCAAGATCTAACATCACCTTGAATAAAATTACTTGCCTCAGACTTGGGCTTGGAAAGGTATCATTATCAGAGAAGAATTGCTTCTTAATTGCATGGAGTCTCATTGGTGTGAAAGCTACTCCTGCTCTGTTATCTGAAGATTATTGATCTGCAGCCAGAAACGGTTGCAGCGAGCCTGTGATTAGTTTTATCACTGTGTGATCCAGGACATTAACAAGCATGTACATTAAAATATGAGGAAGCAGAGAAAACTCATCTTTCTTGCCCAAGTTAAATATCAACAAGACCCACAGCAGAGCTGATGACCCCAGAAGTCTGCTGCATTTGTCTGCACAGTCATTCCACGAGCAGTGGCTCATTTCTATGGAAATCGCCCTGACTTATTTGATTATGCAAGGTGCTAACCACAGGAGAATGACATCGCTGGTGTGTGATGCCCGGTTCCTCTTCTTGGCTCTGCCACTATGATGTGTCTGATCCGGGGCAAGCCACTCGCTTCCCTGTTCCTCTGTGAACAATACTGCTTGCCTGACTCACAGGGTATTGCAAAGCTTAATTAATTAATGGGCCTGATTCCCAAATTTCCTGCCAATATATCTTTGGAGGGTTGGCTGCAAACTGCTGGGGTATCTTTGGATGAAAATCATGTTGGAAGAGCAGCATTTTTGCTATGACTCCAGATTTAAGTTTATTGCTGTTCGCCCCTGGTAAAAACTCCAGGTTCACACTGCAGCACAGAAACATGACTTCTTCCAACTCGAGCAATTGCTCCCCAGAAAACAATTGCCCAATTACTAACATTACTCCATGAATCTTTTGCCAACTCTATCAAGTTTGAGATGGTGCCAATCAAATCAGATAATTCAGCTGCGAGATCAATGGTGCAACATTTACTCAATCAAATACATTGCTTGGTAAATTATATCCACATGAAATTAAAGAGATGAATGTACTAGCTGCACACTGGAATTGGGCTTCATAACTTTGGCACATGCAGGATAAAAATAAGGAAATCAATAGGCAAGAGAGAATGTATTGGACATCAGTCACTGCTTTTAATACATTACTTTCTTCACCAGATTAATCAACTATCGATCACCCTTCTTGAAGGAACGTGTGAGCAGAAGGAGCCGAGCAGTCCCTGTCAAAACTCAGCAGGGCCTGCAGCACCGTCGCTCTGTCTGGCCCTGCAACAGAAAGGGCGCTCAGGACAGCCCAGTGCCTGCAGCGTGGTGTAGACTGTGCAGCCCAGCCCAGCCCAGCCCAGCCCCCAGTGCCTGCAGGTCCCCCCAGGGATAAGGGCCAGTGGTTGGGCAAAGTGAGCTGTGGATGGAGGCGAGGATGGTAGCCCAAGGTCGCTGATGGAGAAATAGAGGTGCAAAGTAGAGAAGCGTTTTCCCAAGGTCTCCAGAAATTAGCTGTGGTGCTGGGACCCCTACACCCAGGACAGCCCATCCAGCTCAAGCCCCTTCTTCCTCGGGTCAGAGCTGGGGGCTTATTAGATTTGGGTCTTTTAAACGTTACCAGCCTTGGCGACTGCAGGCCAAGGTCAGACACCAGAGCTAGAGCCTCTGGCATTAGGGTCTCAGCATCTCAGCTTATTTTAATTTAGAAAAGTGCAATTCCTTTCCCTGCAGTTGTTCCAGAACATCATCTCCATAACCATTCTCACTGATTGAATGAAGTTCCCCTGGACACCGAGGGCCATGTTTTATGTGAAAGAGTAATGAAAGGGTCCTGCTAAGATGTGGATTTGCATATGCAAATCAAGTTGTTTCCTAAATGATTTGGCCATAATTCACCCAAAGAAACTTCTTTTCGTGCATTGATACAGGAGCTGGTCAGGAATTCTTTGGACACCTGTAGTTATTTTGTTAAAAAAAATGCTTATTTCTCCAAACAAAAGCTTTTTTCTTTTTTTTCTTTTTTTTTCTTCTTTTGCAAGAAAGATTGGTTCTAATAAAGGTATTGACTTGAAATGGGGTGAGGGGGATTTGGCAAGGGGAGGAGGAGAATTGCTAAATGATCAAAATGAAAAAAAATCTGCTTCTCCAGACCACAACAACTTTGTGTTTCAATATTTTTATAGTTTGGAGGGGGGAAAAAAGCATATGTTTAAAGTTAAAAATGATTAAATCTAAATGAAGCATTTTTGAGGTTATTGAAAAGTAAAGTTTTTGTTCCTGATTTAAGGTGGGTAAAAAATTGCAATTTTTTCACAAGACAGGAAAGCTGTCTCTTGCCAAGCCCTGCCCAATACCATTTGTATGGTGTAACGTGTCACAGCCTAACTACAAGATGTGGGACCCCATCCCCGCCCTGACGCTGGGGAGCTCACTTTAAGGAAGCCCCACCATACCATTAGCGATAAGCGCTAGTTTTGAGATGCTCCCTAATGTAGAAGGGCAACAGAGTTAGAAATTGGGAGATGGTCCCTTGGTGCTGGGGAGCTAGGGCAGGGCAAAGCGCAGGGAAGGGTGGCCCTGGATTCCAGCCCAGTGTTATTTCTTCTCCGTCCTGCACCTTGGGGTGGCTGCAGCCCCAGGCACCAAAGGAAAGAAAACCTCCAGCCCACTGTGCAGGGCAGACACAGTAAGAACAAGGTCTCTGCCGCAGCCCTCGCAGGGTAATGGCAGGGAAGTTTTCTGAGAGCTGGGTGAGAGGTCTTCTGCTGAACGTTGTGGCAGTGAAAAAAGGCAGATTCAGCAAAGCCTTCCTGAATCCATCTGGGGTTTGCTGAGTGGATCGTGTGAAAACAACAACAAAGGAAAAACGTGTTTCAGCACTTTAACAACATGTTTTCATTTTTCCGTTCAAAGTATTATGCCATTTCAAAATCAATTTCAACGCTACTTGTTTGAAAAGGGAAAAAAAACTTCAAACTGCTCAAAGTGGAGATGAAATACTTCATTTGACCTCGAGTCAGTCTTGTGCCCACTTTAACTCCTGGCACCGTTACAACATTTTCATTTGAGGCTTTCTTTTTTCTTGCTTTCTTTTGGCGGGGAGGAAGGGGGAAAAGAGAGTTCCAGCAAGCCAACTATTAAGTTGCTCTGATTTCCACGGGTTTTGGATCAGATCCCAAAACCAACACTCCCCAGACGTTTCACCTGTGCCAACCTGACTCCCATGTCAGAGCCCCACAGTCTCTGGCACTAATCGCCTCCGTGGAGCTGGTGCTGCAGGCAGCTTTGGGCCGCAACGGGGAAGCAGAAGAAACAGGGGCAAATTAGATGCCAAGCAAAGGGAGTGCAGGCAGTGCAGCAAGCTGCTGTTGTGGGACGAATGCTGCCAGGCCCCAGAGGTGACAGCCCGGACTGCGGGAGTGGCAGGGTCCTGGGGGAGCTCCTAGTCCTGACTCTTTTCAGCACACATTCAGTGCCTGTCCTTCGACTTGTCTGTGCAGCCTCTGCATCTCCACCAAAGGCTCCCTGCGCTCTCTCCGCTGCTCTCGTGGATCCCTCTGTCACATAATTGTTATTGCATTCATCAAGCTATGTATTATGATCAAGCTATATATTATGCGCCTCTTCCTCATTACTCCAAGCCAGCAGGAATCCCTCCCTTGATTAATCGAGAGAGCTGCTAATGGGGTTTAATCTTTTGCTAATCCAGCTGTGCTGGGCTACTGTGCACCCCTGGGGCTGGGGGGCAGGGGCCACTAAGCAGCAGAATCAGGCCTCCAGGAGAATATGGTGAACATGGATCTGGCCTCAGCTGGAAGCACTGCAGAGAGAGGAGCCAAGCATCCCAGGAACATGCTCCTCTGCATCTACCGCAAGGCACAGCCCAAAGCAAACCCAAAGCAAGGCCTATGCAGGGAGTGGAGCAGCAGAGCCATGAGGCAGCCAGCCCGACACATGCAGACCCCTCCCCAAGACCAAACCTCCTCCCCATCACCAGCTACTTCCAAAACATCTCAGCACCAGCAGCCTGAACCACCTGCAGCTACACACAAGGCTGCAACCCCAGCCAGCAGCTCCCTGCCCACAGGCCCAGCCTGGGTTCAAGGCTAACACAGCTGCCTCCCATTCTCTGAGCTGCCTGCCATCCTGCCAGTATTAACCCTAATGGCCCCGGGGTGTTGCCCCGGGGTTACCCACTTGTGTTGGCTGCAGGGCCCCCTAAAGCTGTGTGCTGCACCCCAACAACTTGTTAGAGACCTCAAGCTTTGCTTTTATGTTTTCAGTGCAGAACAGCAGTGGTGATTCAAGCTAGATAAGTGTGTATCTGCACTTCCCTGTCTGTCATTGATAGAGCACCAGTCACTAGGGTCCTGAAGATTAGTCTTTTGGCCTCAGTCTTGCAAACCCTTTTATTCACATGCCATCTGCTGTGTGTGAGTAGGCCAGTAAAAAGCTCTCAGTTTGTTCAGCAACACAACTGTGTTATTGTGGGTTTGATATACTCACCACTCTTCCGTTAACATAGCTGTAAGCAGTCAATACGCTCCTTTAGGGAACCAGAAAGCTGAAACAGTAGCAGCTTCAACTCGAAATGCAGACATATGTCACCTCTCAGAATAAAGTGCATGCAAAGCACTAGTGGGCTTTGGTGGCTGCTGTCTTGCATGTGTGTATTAGAAGTGGAAAGACCAGAGAAACTGAGAAAAAAGTCAGCAAAGAAGCACTAGACATGGCCACAAAAACACGGGCAGCTTTTCCTGGGGAAGAGACAGATTTTGGGCACAGTGTTGGCTGGAAAGGGGCTTGGAACAAAGAAGCTATGAACAAAGAAACCGGCTCTGATCCTTTGATTCTCCCCGTGTTCAGGTGGTAGGACATGACAGGACTTCTTTGCAAACAAACAGGGTTGCATCAGAGAACTAATTAACACTGGCATCCATAGCCGCCTGCTAGCCCTGAGTCTTGGCTGGGAAGGGGTTAACAGTGCAAGGCTATTGATAGAAAGCAGGTTGGGCAGGATGCGAGTGATCCCTGGGCAGGGCCCGTGGCCTGGGCACTGCACACATGTGCACTAATAGACACATGGTCCTTGCTCAAAGGCTGGATGGGGCGGCAGGAGGGAAACAGCCATGAGCATCTCCCGCCATCGCATCCCAGGATCCAGCCAGTTCTCCAACCCCAGCCGTGGTCGAGGCAGCTGGAGAGGCCATGCCATCCTGGGAGGGGGCAGGCTCCCCATGGTAAATCTAGCAAAACACTGGGGAGAGCTGGCATGCCTGGACACGGGCACCAGCATCAGTCTGCCATGGTCCCGCTGGCCCCTGCAGAGCCACGTCAGAGCCGTGCCACGCGCTGCAGGGCTTGTCCCCGCAGTTGATGGAGGATTTGATTCTCGCCTTCTCCACTCCAAAGCGAAGGGTTCATAAAACATTTGGATGGGAAATTAAAGTGCCTTTCACAGAAGGGGAGGGAGAGAAATCATCATTTATTTGTAGACAAGTTACAATTTCTAATCTCGGCTTTGTGGAGGAGCTGATTTAGAGAGGGGCTGCTTATCTTTATGCCATTGCTAACCCCTCGCTTCCTTCTCGCAGCACCACGCCAACAACACAGCTGTTGTTTGTCTCTGATAAAAGGGGTGAATCAAGGTTCGGGGGAGAAGGGAAACAGCATTATAAAAATACTTTGCAAGATACTGAAATAGAAACCGTTCAAAGCGCCGCGTCCTACTTTAGGACACAGTGACGTGAGTAAGCGCTTCGCATTTATATCTGAAGTCGGCTGGTAAGAAGCGCATAGCCCTCCGTTGCCCAAAATCAATTCTGCCAGGCTTAGGATTGCCTAGATTTGAGTCAGAAGATGACAAGGAAGATAAAATTAATTAGCAAAGCAAGAGACAATCCTCATGCTAGCACGCCAGGCCCGGTGTATTACATATCAACAACGGCTTTATCTCCCCAGCAAAGAGGAACACGCTTGCTGCTGAAGGTTATCGCAGGTGATGTGACAGGTACAATTGTTTCCTTTTCAAGATCCTGCGCAACGGAGCCAGACAGGTTATTGAAACGCCGAGAGCTCCCAGCAAACACATGCCTGCCAGTCAAGTGAATTAGCAAACACAGGGCTCCGGCAGCATCCTGAATTTATATTAGAATTATAAATGAACTGGCAGTAATGGACCCTCGCTCTCCTCCCTCTGTGCTCCTGGCTGACGACCTGCCAGACTCCCACGCTGAAAACTCCCTCCTGTGGAGCACATCCCGGCGCTGGCACCTCAGGGAGAGGTGTTTAATGAACGAGGGACGTGGGGAGCAGCACGGCTGCTCTCTTTTCCAAGGGCACCAGGCGAGGGCTGGATGCCAGGCTGCACCTTGGCTGCCCATCCAGGGTCTCTAGCAGCTGGAAAGTACCACACCTCACTGCCAGGCTGCAGACCTCCCTTCCAGTGCAGCGTGCTTTTCCTTTTTTCCTTATATAGTACCGAGGCCTCCGCAGACAGGGTGAGCCGGTTTGCCCTGGCCAGTAGCACCGGTGCGGAGAAACCATCACAGCTGCCTGGGATTGGTCCTGTGCTGGCTCTGGCCTTTGCACCCTTTGGCTTTTGCCTCTCGCTGTCTCCATTACCATGCACTGAGGGGCTGGTGCTCACGGGCGATGATGTACATGCTCGTGGGCTTGCGTGCAGGATGAAGAGGTGAATGCTTTGGGGGTGGGCAGCACGCATTTGCTATTAATGAACGTCTGTGCTATTAATGAAGCCTGCGGCACCGAGGGAGATGGAAAGGGGCCTGGGAAGTGAGACTCCTCTTGTCCTGTGCCCTGAGCTGCGCTGGCAGAGGGGCACCTCCACATGCCTCTCCGGCCAGCCAAGAAGGGCCGGCTCCTGGCAGCCGCCCTCATGGAGCAGGGCTTTCCCAGTGAGCAGTGCCATGACGTGGTGTTCCCCAGGAGCTGGTTGGACTCGCCCGAGCTGGGGGTCGAGGCAGAAGGAGACTCCTCCTGCAACTTGCCCAGGACCTTTGGCACCCACCACCACATCACCCAGCTCCACAGGCAGGAAGGGGACCAGGACCGGGGCATCATCCAGCACAGCCAAGCCAGCACGCGGAGTCACAGCTGCAGATACAGAGTAGTTGGATATTAGGAAAAACTTTCTCACTAGGAGGGTGGTGAAGCACTGGGACAGGCTTCCCAGAGAGGTGGTGAAGTCTCCATCCTTGGAGGTCTTGAAGACCGGGGTAGACAAAGCCTGGGCTGGGATGTTGTAGTGGGGGCTGGTCCTGCTTGGAGCAGGGGGCTGGACTAGATATGACTCCTGAGCTCCCTTGCAGCCCTCGTTGTCTATGATTCGGTGCTCGAGGATTATAAGGAGATCTGCCCTGGTCCCCCACTCTAGCTGCAAATCCAGCAGCAGCCCATTCCCCCTCCCTCCTTAAAAAGCCTTTTATCTGACACTGATATCTACCAAAAAGCAAGAGGTGTACACGGCTCTTGGGTCCATTGTGAGCCTGTCTTGCCTGAAAACCTGCATTTCAGCCAGGGCACAAAACAGCAACAGGAATTCTGTCAATAAGCCTCATTTTCTGGTTGTCAGATATCATTAAGTGCTTGCAGATGAGGACTTTCACTCACCAGCATTCAGCAAAGGCTGCGAGAATCGTATTCATTCCTGCGCAGGCCTAAGCCGTGGAGCCTGGGCGAGGGGAGCGGGAACAGGAGGGCACTCCCTGCAATTTCCTTTCATTAATCTCAGCTCCCCGACACCGCAGCCTCCATCGATCTGCCATCCAAAGGCTCATCGTTAGTCCGGTCACACTGCGGAGGCTGCATAAGAAAGCCATTAAAATTAACGTGGAGGCGTTTTGTTGTCCAGCCCCAGGACTCTCCTAATCGATGCTACCCCAGGAAGAGACAAATTTGGAAGCAACCAATGAAGACAGTGGTTTTCAACCTTTTTTTTTACTTCTGGGCCTCTAAAAAAATTTTGAATGGAGATATGGACCCCTCTGAATTAGAAGTGGGGTACTCACATGTTTTTCATTGATCACCGCGATCTTTTGCAGACCCCATAGACATAGTCAGCGAGCTCCCAGGGGACCACAGGTTGAAAACCACTGGATTGGGAGGGTCGGAGCCTGGTTTGGATCGAGGGGTTTGCTGTGCCTGGGAGCAGGGTCATGGGGCAGCTGGATGCTGCTGCCCTCTTCCACTGACAGCTTCTGAGTCTGATGTCAAACGAGCCAGGGTGAGGCCCAAGGTAAGGAGCTGCCCACGCGTGAAGGTGGCGCTCTCAGGTAGCACGTGCAGCACCACGGCAATCTGCTGCCAGCAATAGTGTGCCAGGTCTGCAGCGCCTTTTATTTTTTGCAAATTCTGCTGGAACCAAAATCCCTTATACTCACCAGCACCGGTTTCTAGCAAAAATAGGACAGACAAATGTCACACATGTGGCAAGTCTGAAATAGTCCAGTCCCATGAATATTCACCATCTCTTCTACAAACAAAATGCTTTATCGTGTCTGCAGAAACCCCAGCTATGCTCTTTCTTTCGTGGGTGGGAATGTCATACCACAGAAGCAAACTGATGGGAAAACGCAAGAGGCCAGTTCCCAGCTGGGATCAAGGAGAACTACGTCAGCTCACGCCAGCTGGGAGCATCCAGCCACAACGCTGCACTTTTCAGCACAGCCACTTCTCTTCCCCGGCCGCAGCAGCCAGCGCAGCGCAGGAGGTTTCCCTCCCTGCCCTGTGCACGAGCACGTCCTGACGGCAAGAAACCTGGTTTAGGAAAATGAAACTGCTTTGTTCTCTGACCTGGATGACAGTTTCCTTCCATGTTACTCTGTCTTGCCACTCATTGACTAACCGTCCCCTTGCATTAGGTATAAACACACTTCCCGCGCTGTGTGGATCACATTTCATCTTCGGAGATGTGCCGTTTGTTCGAGGTTTATTGACATCTAAGTCATAAACTGTAATGGCCAGGAAGAGCTCATCTTCTCAAACCCGAGGAGAGTGCATGAAACACTCCAGCGCAGAGCTGCAGCTCTGGACATACAAGAGGGCAATGGCAGGTCTGCGCCTTATGTGACCGTAACTAAGTATAAACTATCCTGTCATGCTCAGTGCAGACCAAGCACGGGTGGCCACTCTCTGCTCCACTTAATTCAGACTAAGGAAATCCCTTTGTGACCTACGTCCCATCTCAGGAGCTGGAATCACGGGCAGCTGGAGGGAAAATCATTGTGAAGGGAGGCGAGGCCAAAGCAGCAGCACTGAGCATGCAGGGACCTTGCCCCCGAGTGAGGAGGGAAGAAGATGGATGTGCCCAAGTGCATGGCAGCTTGGCATGATGTCAGGGAGGAGCCCCAGCCTGGCTCTGAATTGCAAGCCCAGGCAGAGCCAGGCCAGGTCAGGGGCACAATTGCCTCTCACGTCAGAGCCTGAACCCTGCCAGGAGCAGGCGGCACGGCAGCTCGTTGACATGGGGTCAGGCTGATCTAAAAAGGGCGTAAACCGCCACTTGCCCCTGCCTGAGGTAACTGCATGCTCTAAGTCTCTTAAGACCGTGTTGATGAAAGAAAGGGGCACATGCCAGGCTCTGCTCCTTTCCAGGGCACTGAGGACCTGCTTTGCTAACCCCTTGGGCTCTGGGAGCCAGCAGCAGAAATGCTGGAGGACAACAGGGTGCCCGGGGGCCGGAGTGGCATCTTCCACCTTATCTCTCCATCCTTAATGTCTCAGCTGGTGTCACATGAAACTCCACTATCACTTCTTCTGTGATTGATTCACTGGCACTACACAGCAATCTCTGTAAAAGTGTTTATGATGTCTCGGACCACAGCCGGCCGTTGCCAATAGTAACCAGAGACGGTGGTGCAGCACGGTTCCTGTGCAGCTTTCCAGTCCCCGGGCAGGCCCATCTGCAGCCCTCCGCCTGGCTGGGATGCAGACATAAGGAGGTGCTTAAAGTTTTATGGGGAAAAGGACTTGGGATTTTTTCCATCCCTTTTAGAGCTCCTGGATCGACCTCGAGGGCCTCAGCTCTGCCTCTGCGCTCCACTGCGCTTCATTAGCTGGAAGGCTTTCCAGCAACAACGATGGTGCCCGCACTAGCCTTGCAAAATGCTGTCCCTTTTGCACTAATGGCCTAAAGAGAGCGATGCCAGGCCCGAGCCCAAGCCTGAGTCTGAGCCTACTGGACTCAGTACAAGGACACCTCCAGGCTTTGCATCAGGCCTGCACGGCCATTGCAACTTCCACTGGCCACCCGTACATGTGTGACAGGCACAGCAGCCTGCAAAGGCCTGCACGAGAGGACCGGAGCTAAGGTTCGGCAGATTGCATGCCAAGGGGATGTTCCCATGTCACTCTTTCCCACCCTGTTCATCCTTTGGGAGGTCCGTGATGGGCACAAAGAGGAGTGAGGGCAGCAGGAGGGCAGCCAGAGGCAAGCAAGGTGCAGGGCTGGGAAGTGTCCAAAGGCAACCCCTGCCTACACCCACTGGACTGTGGGGCATGTACCATGGAGCAAGAGGGCAGGAGATGCTTTCCTGCCCTAAAGACCCAGCTTCCGCACAGAGCAGGGAGCAGGTCCGCCGGGGCATCGACACGCCCATGAGCGCATGCACAGAGCAAGCCTCGGCGCCGGCTTCCCCAGGCTGTGGACTGCTGCACGAGGCATGGGGCCGGCCAGGGCTCCAGACACGCGCACCATCCCCTGCGTGCTGGACACTGCTGCCGAAGCCCCAGGGCGTGGGGCAAAGCTCCTCTGGCTCCGGATGCTGCTGGAGCTGCGTTTGGGCAGCAGGGTCCGCACTGCAGGGTTGGGTTCAGCCTCTTTCTAGCTTTTTTCCCCCTTTTCTTTCTTACAGCTGCTGCTTGGTTTGGTTTTGCTGCTTTTTTATTGCAGGTGCAGGCAAACCGTCCAAATGCTGTTCCCCAGCAGATTTACAGCAACCGCCTCCATCACGCAGCTCCACCTAAAGCTTCAAATGCATCTAACCACAAGCAAGGCATAATGGACACGGGCATTTTGCGTGCGCTCTGGCATTTGACTTTCCAGCCAGTTCTCACAGCAGGGGTTGCAGAGCTGCTTAGGAAAACCAGCAGAAACCTTTTCCTTCATTGGAAAGTGTCTGTTCTTCCGAGCCGCAGCCGTTTGTAAAAAGGTTAATTTCAGCCACTCTCCAAAATCCTGAAATTTAGGGGGGGGATTCAAAATGGTCTAAACCTCCTATTTTTGACATTAGAAAGCTGAATCCAGCGGGCCCCAGAGGCACCTTCACACAGTAAGCGAGGTGTCTGTCTGCCCTGGCTGGGCAGTCAGGCCTGGCCCACCCCAGCACTGCCCCAGCCATAGTCCTTTGAGGCCACTGGTATGAAGCTGCTCTGGTTGAAGAATAAGAAAAAGTTATTAGCGCAGAATATTTAGCAACAGGCAGCGCGTTCGCAATGGCAACGCGGGGGTAAGAGGGGAGCGCCGTGCGTACAGGAGTGCGCGCAGGGATTAGCACATACATCATGACTTAAACAATCTCATTTGTAAATCTGAATGGAGCTGAAGGAGCACAAGTCTGCAGAGAAATCTCCTTAGCTAATTGCCGCAGTTTGGTTCAATTGGCTCTTTGGCAGTGTGCCCTGAGCTTATCACAACAATTAAAAATGAAAACACCCTCCACTTGTTTGGCTTTTTATTAGCAGGATCTGGGGAGGAAGCCGTCACCTCCCCGCCCTGACAGCTCTTCCCGAACGCCTCCCCCTGCAAGCTGCGTGAAGGTCAGCCCTAAACCACAGAGAAACCGCTCACGCCAAGCGAAAGATCCCGCCTGCCCACTCAGCGCAGTGCTCAGCGACGAGGGGAGGACGGGACGCAGGGAACACGGCGGGTCTGGAGGCACCGCTTGTTGCAGTGATTTGCAAGGCGCCAGAGACAAGTTGTCGTGTGCGGGTCTCTGTTGCAGCAGGTTGGTACTGGCCAAACCCTGCTGGCTGGCATGCTCGAATTGAGGCTTCTCCAATCTCCATCCACGTTTAGACAACTCAATAAAAGTGCCTGGACTTTCCAAGAGTCAGCTCCCGGCCGCTTCAGCAGAAGCCAAGTGCAATCATTTTAATTACACTTAGGAGCCTGACTGTTCATTTTGGACTGTGTGTTTGGGTGCATGAGCCGCTGCATTTGGGTTCACTGTAGCTAGCGACTGTGAACTGCAGGGTCTGAATATGAGTGTGAGACAGGGCTGCTTGATGGAGTAAGACCTGCTCGCACCAGCAGCAGTTGTAAGACGGGGCTCGTTGCGCTCGGGGCTGGTGCCAAGCTGACATGAAGCTGCCAAGCTAGAAAGGGTTGCAAAGACTTTGGTGAGAAGTGATGTCTTTGGCATGGGCGGTCTCTAGCTGTGCTGGTTCATCTGACAGCCAGTGCGTGTCCATGGGCCGCGTTTTAATTCACAAGATGAGGGAAAAGGAGCGTTTTGCCTGAGATCCTGCCTGTGGGGTTGCAGACCTGGTTCCCGGGCGGCCACGGGCTCTCCCCAGTCGAAAGGCCAGCAGCACCAGGAGTGAACTGGGCGCCGTGCATGGCTCAGTGGCTGATCTGCAGGCCACGGGGCTGTTCAATAGCAGGGGAAGTCTCGCTCGTGGGCCGGCAGACAGGCTGGCAACGGCCACTGGGCTGGAGGAGGAGTCACCTGTGCTGGGCACGAAGTGCCGCCGTCACCCGGGTGCACATTTTGTGCCAACTTAACGCAGTATCCAGCGAGCCCCTCTCCTTTGGAGCAATAACCAGTGACGGATGACAGGCACTTCACAGCTGCTTTTCACAAGACTTAATGAGGTAAAGTAATTGTAAATGGTGCCAAAACAGGGAGCTTAATGATACTTCTGCTCTGGAAAGGAAGTTGAATCCAGAGGAATCCCTGATATTTCAGAGGCGAGCATTCAGGATCTGCACCAGGTTTTGCCGTCAAGAAGCTATTTCCTCACTGCCAGGCTCAGCTTTCCCTCAGACTGAGAACAAACATGTAGCTTCCGACTCACGAAACGCTGGTACCAATTCATGGTTTCATATTCCCCTGTGGGCGAGGCTGGGGCGTGCTGCGCCGTCGTGCTCCGGGGGCCAAGAAGCATTTGAAAACTCGCCTGCCCTGTGTCAGAGCGTGGCAGCTCCAGCCCTTCCTCTTCTCCTGCGTCTCTTTGCTGTAGTCCAGGTTCCTCGCACAGCCGGCCGCGGGCATGTCTAGTCCAGCCCTCTGCCCCAGGCAGGATTGCCCCTCACTAAACCATCCCAGGCAAGCTTCTGCCCTTGGAAACTCCCAAGGACCGAGTTTCTAGTCTACCACCACGCTGGGCAGCCTGGTCTGATGCTGAACCACCCTCTCATCTCCAGCCTAAATCTCCCCTGCTGCAAGGATCATTGCTCCTAGTAGCTACAGAGAATAGTCTGTATTATATTATTACTATCTATATTTTGCAGCCTATAACCACCCTTGGGCTTGTTTTCTCCAGACTGAATGCCCCTAGTTCTTTCAGCCGTTCCTTGTTACTCAGGTTTCCCAGACCCCTAATCATGTTTGGACTCTTTATAATGTGTCCACATCTTTCTTGGAGTGCAGGGCCCGAATCTGGACATGATAGATCATAATTTTTCCCCTTCCCAGTCTGTTCCTCTCCCCAGACTGTCAAAGGGGCTTGTGATGCTTAGCACGCGCCGGCAGGGCAGGCCACACCACCCACCCCAAACACTCCCAGAGCAAATGCAGTAAAAGAGCAGAAACTGCAAAGATCCCAGCAGCAATGACGAGGGACTGTGCTTTGGATCGTCTTCTGACACTGCTCTGCAAGGCGTGTGCTTCCCTAGCAAGCAGGATGTTAATGGAGCTGAGTGCAAGCCAGCTTCCGTGCAAGGATGGAGGATTTGTGCCAGCTGCCCCGCTCTTCTTGGCTCCCACCTCTGGCTGAGCTCAGCGTGGGTGGCACTGCAGTGCATTCAACTCCGACCTTTTGTAAATCCCTCTCTGCCTGCCCCAGCGAAAGGAAGCTGTGGCAGGACACGAGCAGTCTGAATATCACTCTCCTTAAACAGCTCTGAGATGTTCAGGGGCATCAAGCCTTTAAGAGCTCTGAATGGCATTTCTCGCCACGCTGCCTCCCTCCGGAAAGGTCAGGCGGGAGTTAAACTGGAGGCTGCTCCTCTCTCTGTCTCAATCAGCCCATGCACACACTTATCACATTTCACTCCCGTCTCCTGACGCTGATGAAATGGATTATCTGATCTGAATTCTCCCCGCACTGCACGGGTGGAAACCAGTGATGGCAGAGAGCAGCACGGGAGCGACGGAGGAGGCCGTGTACCCAGGGCTTTCTCTCTGGCTGCCTTCATCATCCGGGGCACGGTTAAAGGAAGCTGTAGTGAGGCCGCAGTGCCATCTCTTTTTGTTAGGGGTAAGGTCTCCCTTTGCCGCTCGCTTGCCAGGTGCTCTAGACGTCGCCACGCTCTGCAGCTCGGGCGTTGGGCCTCGCTCCTGCAGCAGCACGGGAAAGTTGACCTGATTTTTGACTGACTGGTTCTCACAAAAAGACCAGCTTGAGACCTGAACACCATGGCAGGAGTGGAGGAGAGGGAGAGGGTCTTAAAGGAAGGGAGAAGTTTGGCTGAGCAGGGAGCAGAGGGAGAAAGAAAGGGATCGGCAGAAGGAGGTGGAGGGCAGGGAAGGAGCCAGCAAGAGGTGAGACTCAGGAGAGGCCTCCAGACGTATCGGGTGGAGGATGCAGAGCAGAGGCAAGGGGGTCTTTGGGTCACGGGCGAAAAGACGGAGACCCATGGAGCGGAGAGGCTGAGGGCGCTGCGGACACATCCTGCACCGCTGTCCACTACAGCCACCGGCGACAGCTGCGGGAATGACACTCGCGCCCTGGCACGCAGCGCTGCCATCCCCGCGACACGGTGTCACCGCGCTGCGCCTGGGCAGCCGCCCCCGCAGGGCTGGACTGACACGGATCGGGGCCCTCCCAGAGCAGAGGCGAGAGGCGGCTCTCCACGGGCCTCTCCATCAGCCTGAGCCAGCAGGGAGGAGCCAGCCATATGTCTCGGTTTTGTTAGGGTGCTGCTAATGAGTCATTTCCAAAGCCTTTTCCTTTCTCTGAATTACACGTGAGCAGATGTGCTGTGATATTACTGGTGACACCGATGAGCCAGCCATTCAAACAGTCGCGACCCAGGAGAGACGCCCCCCTTCGCTGAGAGCATTCCCAGGCGAGCAGCGGGGAGCGGGAAGGCAAACCCCCCCGAGGTCAACGGCGGCGTCCACGTCCCTGCCTCGTGCCGGTGGCACCGCGTGCTCATCGCTGCTGTGGGCATGCTCGCGGCCTCCACGCAGCCGGCAGGGGGGCTCTGGGCCACCTGCCACGGGAGGGACTGGCGCCCGGCTCTGTCTGTGGGCGTGAGCGTGCCCGTCACACTTTGCTTGAGCAAACTGCTAGCAGCCTGCACTGGGCAGGGGAACAACCTGCTGCCGAGTGTTTTGGTGCTGCTGCCTGTCGGCTGCGGGGGCAGCTCCTGGCAAGCAGAGGAAGAGCCGGGGCCCCGTGCTGCGCTCGTACAGATGCGATCCCAGCGCCATCCGTGGCAGTCTCTGTCCCCAGATGGTCACTAGGGACCGTCCATCCATGGAGGGCGTGACCACGACTACGGAAGAGGGTGTCCCTTGTCACTCGCTGTCTTCCAGCCCAGCCAGGCTGCCCTCCTGGGGGGCCACATTAGCCAAGCACCAGTCAGGCCGCAGTGACACCCGGGTGCTGGGCTCCCACCAGGGCGAGTGCTGTGCCAGAGCCCGGAGGTGGGCGCCGGCGCTGGCCCCTGCGGGCTGCACCGCCACCCGCCCCCGGCAGCGAGGCTGTGGCAGTGCCACGCTGAGCCGGGCCCAGAGCAAGGCCACAGGAGGCAGCGGTGCAGCTCCAGGTGTGCGCAGCTGTGCTCTGCCTGCCTCCCCCTCCTGCGCAGCGCTGCCAGGGGAGCTGCCTAACCCTCCAGGTGGATGCTGCGCGGCGGCTGCTCCCATGGGCCCTGCTCCCAGCTCCGCGGGGGTGCAGCGCTCTTCTGGCTGGCTGCCCCCCCGCACCCTCCCTGCTGCCCGTGCTGACAGCGATGCCTTGCCCAGATTTCTTCTGCCGCTGCATCTCAGCAGGCACTTGGCCGTTCGGCATTGCTCGTGCCTCTCTCTCTGTCGTGCCAGCCTTTCCCGTCGAGGAGCTGGCCCCATTCTCCCGCCAAGTGCTTCTTTGCCTTGCTTCCTTCTCATCCATTGCAATTCACCAGTCATGGCACATGTCAATCAGAGGGAGATGGATGAGCCCAGGGTGAAATAATCGCGCCAGCGGCACTTCATTGCCCTACCTGGCCTGCAGAGGAGATCACTAAAGATAAAATAAAATAAAGATCTCGCTCACCCATACTTCACCTGCTTTCTCTACACCCTGAGCCAGGGGAAGCCCAGGAGCGTCTTGCCTGAGAGCTCGTGTGCACATGAACCAGAAGGCCTTTACAGGCGAACTAGTCCTACGTGATTTCTCCTGGTAGCTCTCCTAGTTCTCCTTGAGGCCAGTTGAAGGGATCCTTAGCAGTACGATGTCAGTAACACTTCACATTTCCGTGAGTTTCATTATGTCACTAGTGGTCAGCTGAAGTTAATTTGACCTTTAAACTCCATTTCTGTGTGTGCCTCGTCTTGGCATCCGGTACGATTTGCATTTGGCAATACTGCCACTCAACCTAACAAATGACTTTCTTTCCAAACTGCCTTTGAAGTATCTGAACTTAATGGACTATAACATTTATGAACATCTGAGTTCTTCTCTCAGCAGCTGCACCAGGTTATTGATGACCTAATTGAAATGCTGGAAAATATATCCAGCAGTATATGGGAAGCAGCAGACTACTCAGTAGTGGGATCCTAGTCTTGGAAGCGTATGCTTTGCACGCTGTTCATTACAAGCATGCCATATATTTTCAGCTGTGTTGAAACAACAAGAGTCTGCTGCAGAGAGACCAGAGGCAGAAATATCCACACCCTCACGCAGGAAGAAGGCTGAGATTCATTCATACTGCTCAGCCTGGTGCCTGCTCTGAGAGATGCAGAGTGAACCTGTTACGAGCTGCTTTCTGCTTTGCACCTGTAATTCTCTTGCACCGATACTTGGGTTCAGCTCACGTATCCAAGGAGGGACCTTCCTGACACAAGCTCTCCTCCAGTTAGAGTATGATAAAAATCACTTGGTTTCCTGCAGGAGAAGTGGCACTGGACTTAGGTACCTCATGTAACCCTGTTCCACCTTGCCTGAATCCCTGAGAAGTCGCCCATATCTCTATCCTTGTGTTGCACCAACACTTTGCCTCAAACCTAAGTCACAAAGATGCAGCAAGTGGGAGAAGAACCCACCTGCCTGTTGGGTCTGAGGTTTACAGCTATCAGACACATCTCAGAATGACACTTAGCCTTCAGTGCGTGGGCCCCGGCAGGCTGGGAAGTGTCCTGGTTTCTGGGGATTTTCTACTGATTGCATATTTGTAAATTGGGGATAGAAACACTTGCAGGAAGCGTTTACAGACTGGTCCAGGTTCCTATTACTCTGGATGTGCAGGACTCATGGGACGACTATTCGGCATCGCAGGCACCAGGGGAAGCTGCCTCTGGGACACAAGCTGCTTTTGAACTTGAGCTTCATTGATCTGAACATTAGTGCTGCAAAAGGCATGTGGCAGAGTCCGATTTTCACACACAGTTGGGGCTACTGGGTGGCTTCCTGCTGGGCTGCACCCTGCAGTGCTCATACTATGAGTGGATGGTTCTTGCAAGTAAAGCATGGCCTGTCCATGGCAAAGGCAGTGTCATATGGTGAGCATCTTTTGCAGCCTTCTGTGAGGTTCTGGCTTATGCACAATAGGTTCCTTCCAATCTGCTTGCATTTGCACTCCTGTCTTTTCCACACCTGGAGCAGGGAGTCTTTAATCTCTTCTACACCATCAGAGCCTCTCCAGAAATCCACGGGGGGTGATACAGCCCTGGAAATGTTCTAATTGGCCATAAGATGCCACCATTGCTCCATAGAAATGCAGCTGGCACACATTCCCTGCAACACTTAAATACCTTGAAGTTTGAAAATGCCCATTTCAGTTCTTAGTAATGTCTCCAATTTCATTGCTCTCAATATTTATCCAGCAGTCAATTGATAGCAACCACTTTGCTTTACACTGATTGGCACATAATTAAGCAAAGGAAAGGAAGTCATAATGTTTAGCAGCAATATAATTTGAATATTCAACAATAACAGGAAAGAGATGAACGTTGTGCTATTAAAAATAAATAAGGGATGTCCTATTAAGAGGTGTATTTAGTTCCCATGCAATGAATAGCTGCAGGCACTCCATTACATTTTATTTTATTCTGATGGTACTCCATTTATAAGATGGCTACAGCAGGAAGAAAGACAGATATAGGAAAAATAAGAACAAACTACAGAGGAGAGGGAATCCAATTTGTATCGTGCAGCAGATGGAGGTTGAACCATTTCTGGCACTGTCCATGCAGCTGGATTTCCTCCCCTGGCCCAGCTGGCTAAGAGAAGCAGATAAAAATGAAAAAATGCAAATTAATTTTCTACACCTTCCTGGACATCCATAAATGGAGGATGCCACTCAAAACGCAATCTCTCCAAAACATTTAAAAACACTGTGCAATTTATATCTTGTGCTTGACAGAGCATCCAAAAGTAATTTCAGCACTGTGTACCAGTGCCACCGCTATTTGCCGAGGGTGCCAGTCACTGCTCTGTGACTGCCTTTCAGCTGTATAATTTCCCTTTTCTTTCCAAGCTGCAGTGCTTTAAAATGTAATATGCATTGGCCACTGGCCTCTTGTTTCTGCTGGAAAATCTGGCTGTGCCGACAAGGGTAAGGTCAGCAATGGAAAACCTGTTATTGCTTGTAAAGGAGGTGGGTGGCCGGGAATGGGGAAGGGTGCATTGTTTGCCAGAGAATAGCTTTCAGTCTTTGTGAAGGCAAAATAAAAGGCCCTGGGGGCTGGCTGGCTACACAGGATGATCAGGTATGAGTTTTTATCCGTATCTCCCTCTTGCAAATGTTCTGTCTCCTTGAGTATCTGAGGCCATGCCCTGCCCTCCCGGGCTGAAGACCCACAGTCCTTCGCTCTCAAGATACAACGGCCTTCTGGGCTAGTGATAAAAACATGACCTATAAATAAGAAGAATTTTTCCAACTATTTTCGTTAGTCTAATAAAAGATATTGGATTTACCCAGAGAACCTTATCTGCCTCAGACCTACACTAGTGATAAAAATATGACCTATAACCACACATGCACGCACACATTTTCAACCCAATGGATAAAAAGTACTGTGCCATCTGAACTAGGTGACTGTACAGGAGATAACTCAGGCAGCCAGATACACAGCACAGGGCACAGAGAACCAGGCACAGTTCGTGTATTCTGGTATCAGCACGGCGGGGCTTAGGACGGTAGGGACAGAATACAGCATTCACCTCAAACACGAGGGAGAGTTTAGGAAAGACCATTACATCATGACCCAGGTAGCAATTCTGCTAGGAAATCAGGCACAGGGCACCTCACAGTTAGATGTTTAATAGCGTGGTGTTGGTCGTGCAGATGTTCTCAGCCCACAAGTACAGCAACACGGACAAGGGCAGGAGAAGGGCATTGAATTGAATGATGCCACCTGTGGAGTCAAAGCAGTGCTTCTGGGAATGCAGGGGTTTTCCCTTCCCCCCTCCCAGCCGCCCCACCATTAATGCAAGATGGTATCGATTTGCACAGCTGCATGGGTGCACAGGACCTTTTGCACAACCTCCTGAGATTCTGGTTTAGCACAGTGGGATTTCTCCTCTCCCTGTTTTCTGTCTATCCACTGTGATAGCATCCCCTGAACATGGAGGGACTTAACCTCCCTTTACCCATGTGAGGATGCAATGGCCCTATCTCTGTGGCACAGATGAGCAGCACGGAGACATGAAGGGGCCTGCCCAGGGTGCGTGGCATTGTACAGGAGCTCAGGGTCGCCAGGCAGGATGCGCCAGTCACTCCTGTGGCCAGCGTGCTGTCACCAGTGAGAGCGAGCCGCCTCCGAGGGAAGGGCAAGGACCTGCTGGAGCCCGTTACGGGATAGCCTGGCCCCAGCAGGAGCCCCGTAGCCCAGGTGCACCCGAATCTTCAGGGTTGTGACTCGGGATGTTCAGCATCCGGCTCAGCCGCAGGACCAAGCTGCATCGTGCAAGTGCAGCTCCTGACTTCTCCAGTGCCCGCAGTTCTGGGCTTAACTTTCACACCAGGCTTCCAGAACTCACTGAGTTGGGGCTGGAGCATGCAGTTTGTTTCATTTCAAAATCTGCAAAAGAAAACAGTTCTGCTTCATTACCACGTAACGGGAAGACCAGCATGTGGATACGTAAAGGAGCGATCTCAGGGCTACTTCTTTCTGATTCACCCAGAAATTCCCTTTCTTTTCAGCTTTTCACTTTCTTTCACCCACAAACTGAGAGTCAGGGCGAGACAGTCAGATTACCAACTTTTCCGCCGTAGCCTAACATCTACAGCAGGCCAGACAAGGGAGTCAGACCCAACAGGGGTTATGCCCATGCTTCCGTTACACATGGGTCTCACAAGCTATACTGCTTTATATTTTTGACACCGTTCAACTTTTAGCCTTTTTGGACACTAATTCTCACCCACACTCTTGATGCAGTGACGTCTGCAGAAAGGGACAATAGTTCACCAAATTAATTTCCCCCAAATTCATCAGTTCCCAGCAGAGGTGAAAGGATTTACACTTTTGATGATAAAAAAGGCCATTAAAACAACTGTATTCCACTAATTTTTGCAAATGGATTTTGGGTAGAAAGATTAACATTTCCACTCCTGGCTAATGTATCATGTAAAGTCTAATGATAATACAGCTCCCTTCTCTCCCAAGCTCTTAAATGATTTCCTCAGGCTCCTCACAGAATACATGCTTCATTTAAAACCTCTCGCTTCTCTGCTGCAAATAATGAAAACCAGATTCATTCTGTGGATTTGTCACTTAAAATTTCTATTAAGAAAGTGAGCTTTATGTTAAAGCCATAAGAATTTTGAACCAGTTAACAGAAGCGGTGACAGTCCTTCATAGGTTCAGCTGTCATACTAAATAGTTTCCAACCTAATTAGCTCTCCAAGGCGAGGAGAGAGAGACTTTTGAAAACAATGCGACCCAGCGAGCTGGGATTAGATTTCATTTGGTCTGAAAGACGGCACACCGCAGGGATAAAGCAGATTAGTGATACAGACCTTTCTGTCAGATTTGCCTTGCATGTTTTTGCACTCTGGATTTTTACCCACTGCCCCAGATCCTCACGGCATCGTTCAGCTGGAAAGGGCTGTGCCTAAGGCAAAACCAGAGGGAAGCAGAGATCTGCCTGGCTCCTTCCCAGACCCATAAATCACCCTAAAGCGATTCCAGATCGACGCCCCCGTTCCCTGGAACAGTTCCTGAAACGCGGCCAAGTTTCTAGCGAACCTGGCGTTAGTCCCAGGTGAGGAAAGCGCCGTGGAATTAGGAGTTTCACCCAGAGCGTTGCCTGCTTCTGAACATGACTCAGTCCTTAAACACAGAAAAGGCAGAAGTGTTCAATACAAATCTCTGTTTTCTCTGTGGGAAAAAGTCAGATAGTGCAGCCACATCCTAGCGTGATAATGAACACTTTGCACACCAACAGCAGCTCAGCACAGCAACTGCTAAATTTAACTTGAAAGCTACTCTTTAAGTCAGCTAGTCTGGAGCTCTTGCTTACAAGAGTGGCAGAAGAGCTGGCTCAGGAGTCCTCTGGGCGTTGTCAATGATCTGGAAGAAAACTGATGAAAGCTGCAAGTGTTGCAAACCCTGAGGAGTGAAGAGTGAAGAGGAGAGGTCCCTGACACAGGGATCAGGATCGCTCGGTCAGCAGGGTGCAAGCAAACAAAGCCTGCCAAAGCAGCTGAGGGTAAAGGCATGATGTAGACAAGGCAGGCAGGCTCCCCTTGGAGGACAGGCAGCTTTTCTGGGAAGCAGTGGCCCACTCAGGG
Source organism: Crocodylus porosus (assembly GCF_001723895.1). Taxonomy (NCBI): domain Eukaryota; kingdom Metazoa; phylum Chordata; order Crocodylia; family Crocodylidae; genus Crocodylus; species Crocodylus porosus. The sequence continues at coordinate 262,061 of NW_017728940.1, read as the reverse complement.
CACAGACAGCTCAACACGAGGCTGCAGCACAACTCAATGGGTGGAAGGGTTGAATGCCACCCTGGGGTGAGGAAAGAGGCAGGTATTGAAGGGGGTAGACTCAGACTGAAATACCACCTCTGCACTTGGCACTGGTACGAGTGTGCCTGGACCGCACTGCCCCGTCCTAGTGCCACGGCTCAAGAAGGGCCCAGGACAGGTGGAGAGGGCTCATGGGGCAGCCACAAGAACAACAGGAAAACATGTCCGAGAGTGAAACACCCCAGGGGCTCGATTGATCTAGCTGGGCCAAGAGTGGGACAAGGCAGGACTCGATCGCGGTCTCTGTGGGCGATGCTCTATTCTTTCCTATGTGTCAGATCCGGTCGCCTACACGGCTGCACCTTCTGCTGGGGCAGCAGTCCAATCAGGGACATGTAGCCGACCCGTGTGCAGTGGCACGGCTGCATACGCACCATGCCTGGGCCTGCAAGGGAGACAGAGAGCACCCCATCCTGCAAAGCACCGAGGCTGAACCCAGGGCTCCCTGATTTCCAGCACAGCGCTGCACCCATCCATTGTCCATGGCTCCTTCTGAAGCTCCCGCAGGCAGCGCTGAGAGAGGGATGGCCGTGGGACACAGGAGGAAGAGTGCAAGCCAGAGCGTGCCTGGGTCAGGGAGGTGGCTGCCACTAGCTCCATTTTACAGACGGGGAACAGAGGCATGGGGGTTGCTAAGTGATTTGCCCAAGACCATACAAGCAGTCAGTGTAAGAGATCACAGGGCCATCTTTCCTGCCCCAAGGGGCTGGCCCTGGGCAGGCCTCAGCCCAGGTCCGAGGAGGCAATGCCCAGACAACTCCCAAAAGCACCTGAGCCTTTGCAGGTGTCCCTGCACCGCGCGTCATGAGCTGCCAGGGTTCCCGCTGCCGTTGCAGAGCTCACGTCTGCGTCTCGTGTTCCCGAGGATCAGGTGATTATTTCTTTTTCCAGCATCCTTTAGTTCCTAAGTGAACACAGCATGTTTTTTGATCTGCATTTCCCCACTTTGATCATCTGTTCTGCATATCAGTTTTCATGTTTAGCAGTACAGAGGAAGACGTAATGCATGCAAATGGCATGCGCTCCGAGATGAATGTCTAGACTTCAGAGCCTAATCCGTGCCAGCCGTACACCCCAATACAATGTTTTCATATTTAATACATTCAGAGGGATTTTGCTTTTATAAATAATGAACTAATCTAATCTTCAAGGCGCCGCTTTGCAGTTTAGTCGTGAAAAAAATAGCTTGGCTCTCTGAGCTTGAAGAAATCGATTCCAACCCATTTTAGCTGGCGCCTCCCTTGGATGAAGCCTGTTCACACTAGATGTTGATCCCCCTTTAAACCACAGCATCCAGCTCCAGTTGCACACCAAGGGCAGAAGAGCAGGGACCCTCAGAGCGATGCTGCCTGGAGCAGGATGTGGCCTGGGGTATGCCCTGCAGGAGCCCGGGAACCCCTGGTCTTTGCAGGTCATTTCCCAGCCAAGCAGCCCAGGCAGATGCAATGCTTTGCTCTTGTTCCCCCTTGTCTGCTCGCCCAAGGAGCCGCAAGGACCCACAGCCCAGATCCTGCCCCTCTAGATCAGTCAGTCTTGGCCAGATGCGGCTCTGAAGACAGCGGCGTGAAGCTCTGGGGTGAGGGTTCAGCATCAGCGTGGATTTACACTGCTGCAGGCGGGCCTGGGCATACGTGTCTGCGTGGGGCTCAGCTTTGCAGAAGATGCCACCAATTTTCTGGCAGTCGGGACTCTGGTGTCCATTCTTCTAAACACTGAATCGAGGGTTACCATATGTCCAGGTTTTCCCAAACACATCCACTTTTTGGATCCTCTGATCTTCATCTGGGTGGTTTTTTAAAATATGAACAAATGTCCAGGATTTTGGTCAGCTGAGCTTCCAAGTTTTTCCTGGCACTTCCCGGCTTGCCCGAGCTGCCTGGGGCTGAGGCAAGGGGGAGGGCAGTGGGAAGCAGGGGCCATGCCCGTGGCCGGCGTGCATCTGGCAGGGGGTGGGAGCAGCTGCTCACCTGGATGCAGGTAAGTGGGGGTTGGAGGGCCAGGGCTAGGGGATTCCCCAGTGTGTGTATGGGGGGGATGAAGCAGGGCCGGGGCACCCAGCAGGAGGCTCCTGCCCCTCCAGCGGTGAAGGGGCGCATGGGAAGCCGCGTGGCTGGGGCAGCCTGGAGACCCTGCAAGGCTGGGGGGACAAGGGGCTGTGGGTCGGGAGTGAGGGGCACCAGCAGGGCTGGGGGGGGCTGTGGCTTGGGAGTGAGGGGCAACAGAATGGGTAGGGGTCGAGTCACTGCCCCGACAATCATATACCCCCCTCCATGTGACAGGTGTCCTCTTTTTTGGAACTGGAAATATGGTAACCCTACCGAATCCAAGTACAATCTCCTGCATGACGCAGAGTGGAGACATGGAGACCTGTCCTGACTTACTATAAAATAATACGCCAGCTGCCACGTTGTGATGGGTAAGCACTAGCCGCCCCATGCTTACTGCTGGAATTCCTATCGAGGTTGCAAAGGAAATGAGGCAGAGTTACCCTGATTGCCCAAGACCATCACGCTTCACATACGAGAGCTTCCTGCAGCAGCACGGGGAGAAGGGAAGGCTGGAAGGATAGATTTTGCAGAGCCACCTGCAACCCCGCCAGCTGCCTAGCATAAAAAATACCACGCGGTACCTGCACAACCTGAGAACAGAGTGAGCAGGAGTGCTAAACTGGACCTGCCACATGTCCAACTCTCTCTGTATTTATTCCCATGGAGAAGCACAGGAAATGGACTTTTTTTTGGCACCTGCTGGGAAGAGGAAGCTCTTGGAGCGCGTGCTGCAGTGCTGCCTTGGAGCCTCTTCCACCCTCTCTCTTTCTGGAAACAAACACAGGCTTGCAAGCAAGATTGCGGGGTGCAAAACACCAGGGACTCCTTCAGCCACTGCCTCAGAGCCAGAGGTCACTGCATTTCCTGCCACAGTGTCCTGGGGCTCCAGCCCCACAGCAGTGAGGTGCTGGATCCCTGCCTCCAAACACCCACTGACAGGGCCGGGACTAATCCTGCACTGAAAGCAAGGCCGGTGCTTGGGGACTGGTGGCCTGGACCACTGTGGCTCTGCAGGGCTTGCACTGCTTTCTGCAGCAATCCTGGTAAAACCCCCCGGAGGCAGCAGAAAACAGCATGCTGAGGGAGGCGAGGTCCCTCGCATCCTGGGGCCCGCCAGGAACACCGCAGGGAGCAACCTGCTCTGTCCCATCCTGGTACAGCTTTCCGGTGGGGCGGAAAGGTCCGGCTAAAGCATCATGTTGGTGCGTGGCCCACGTAAGGGCAGCACCTGGTCACGCTGCCCAGGAGCAGCCGAGGAAGCCGGCCGCAAGTCTAGCACAATGGGGAGCCGAATTTGCTGGTGGGGGGCGAGGAGGTTAGCGCAGGCCCTCGGCAGCCAGCTGCGTCCTGCTGGCACGCCCCGGCATTCGATGACCCCTCTCCCCCCGCTCAGACACCTCTCCATCACCCCCGCCCTCTGCCTTCCCTCGTCGCGGCTGTTTTAGCAGCAGCATCGCTCACTCTGCCTTTTGCACACTTCGTATTTCACTACAGATGCTTCCCATCTGGCCTCCGGCTTTATGAGGCTTTTCACCCAGGCCTGCTTTAAAATATCCAGCCTGAAAAAGATGCCAATCAAGGGGGGATTATTTCCGTTCCTCGCTTCTGTCTTGAAGTGATTTAAACCAGCCGTCCTGCTCGCAGCCTGAGGACGGGGTGGCCCCAGACCTCAGGCCGGCAGACGCCTGCCCAGAGGCCCGGCTTTGCAGTGAGGCTCCAGGCGGTCGCTCCGGTATGTAAGGAGCCGCACTGGCTTGTGCATCCTGCAGCCCCGCAGCCCCGGGCCTGCTCAAAAACCTATGGGAACAACAGGAGATTGGAGCCGCACCCCACACTCTAGCCTGACGTCCTGGGCCACAAACTGCCCGTGGCCGCCCCGGTGTCCCGGCACTCGCCCAGCGCAGACCTTTGCCGTCGGGCAGCTGGGCGCTGGTGCTGCCTGCACGCACGGCAGCCACAGGAGCGAGGGGCCAAAGGGCCCGTGACCGTGGGGGCTCAGTCCCGCTCGCAACCACAGAGTGGGGTCCGGCATGGCCAGCGTGCCCTCGGGGCCCTGGGCCAGACCCTGGCTCCTGCTGTGCGCAGTGGCCAGCGCCAGCACCCGACAGGAGCTCCCGCCGGCCCCCGGAGCCGCAGCCTGGTGCTGTCCTGCCCCATGGGGCGTTATGATCCCAGCACCGCTCCTACGCTGCTGAGGCTCGGCTGGTCTCACAGCCCACACGTGGGCTCGGCCGCCCTTGGGTCCCGCCAGGCTCTCGGCCGCCGCGCTGCCTGGTGGCAGTGAGCTCCACCATCCCTTTACCCCCATCTGAAAAGCGTGTCCTTGGAGCAGTCCTCAGCGCACGATCCAGCCCTCCTGCTGCCAGGCCTGTCCCCCGGCACCTCCCATCAGCACCAGCCTTTAAACAAATGGAAAAGAAGGAGCTCCGTGGAAGAATCTCTATAAATAAGACAAAATAAATGACAATATTGTTTTGTGAAAGAAGCAAAGCATCCTATTCGTTTTATTTCATTGATTTTTTGGCAGAACCATTATGTTCAATTTAGGAGCACCTTCCAGTTACTTTCTCAGCCTGTTCCCCGCCATGCAGGTTTTTGTTCCTAGCAAAGGCAGGCAGGTGAGATAATTCACAATGAATATAATACTAGCGTTATTTTGGGTTCTGTGAAAGCAGGAAAGGTTTTGCATCTCTTTCCAGCCACACAGCTCCTCTCTCAGTGATTTAAAATTAATGGAAGGCATCAAACTTGTATTGCCTGAAGCCTGGAAACTCCCCAAAGTCTGCATCATGCTGCTTTGCGCTGGAAGCCGGGGCCTGCTGACACCCGATGCAATCCAGGCAGCAGACAGCGCGCGCTCCAAGAGAGGATGCTGCATGCAGAGCTGATTTCCATCTGACAGTCTTTAACAAAGGCTGATGCAAGGGGAAGAATCGCATTTTGGAACAAAATTGTCTGCTGTAATAGTCATTATCTAAGCAGCAAGGAAACAAGTGTCCCCTTTAATATGACAGGCCCAGGAATGTAGCTTCCTAAGCTTCTCGGGACCGCATGTTTCTTAAGGAAACTGTCGACATCCAGAATTACTGTATTTACATCTTTCCCACTCATAGATCTCACCTAATAGCATCCCCAGAGAGGGGCAGGAGCTTGTCGCATCGTATTTCTTTATGCTGATACAGACACTGCTGTTCCAGTTCCTCCAAGTTCCCTGATAGCAGCACAGGCCACTCGGGGGATTTAAACCAATTGATCACAGCAAGAGAATAATTTATTTTTAAAAATTGCAAGCAGAGGCAGCTCTGAATTGTTTCCAGGTCAGAAAGAAAAACCAGATTTTCCCCAGGAGCTGTTTTGGGTGTCTCTGCCCTAGCACAAGTGGGTTTTCACAGCAATTGGCTCTAGATACCCCTCGAGTCACTCCCACCCCGATGCTGCCATGGGCAGTGAAGGCGGGGGGGTCAGCGGTGCTCTGTGCCCTGGGGGACAGGGCCTGGCCCTGCTCAACGGCCGGTTGGAGCCGATGAGAGCCAGGCTTCAGTGGGAGACGTGTCATGGCTCGAAGCCCCTGCTTCCACCTCCCTTTGCTGACCTGGCAGCCGAGGCACGGCCCTGTCCAGGATGGTGTTCGGCAGACAAGAGGCTTTATGATGGCTGCAGCGATGGGCACCTCAGACACTGCAGCGTACCCCTGCCCATTTTGGCTCCCAGGCTACCACCGGAGAAGCCCCACTAGTGCCGAGATAGCACCGGGTCCTGCTCCCTGAACGAGCTGCCCCGCAGTGCTGGATGCTCACGGCGGTTACTCCCCGGAGGGGACTGCTGGTCAGCACAACCGGGACCTGTGAGCCCACCTTCCCCCTTATCACCCAACCTTGCTCAGTCCACAGGGGACCAGAAAGGGCAGGGAGGTGCCCAGCGTACGTGGGAGGTGGGCAACCATGTCCCATTAGTGCTTTTGGGGCAGGGACATGAAACATGGCAGCTTGAGCTGCTGCCCTGCTGCCGACTTCACAAGCTGCCCTGGCCATAATCCCCAGCCTGGGATGTCTTGTCCAGCAGCAAAGCAGGGTAAATGCAACCGGATGCGACGCCAATCAGCAAGGCATCACCGGGCAAATGGGACACAGGAAAGCGTGCAGGACGCTGGCTCCCTGCAGCACTGCCAAGGAGCGCTTTCGGCTCCCTTGGCTGCCGTCCTGCCCACACAGATACCAAGGCACTTTCCAGCCGTCGGCAGATCATGCCACGTAGCCGCAGATATAGCTCCCGCCCGCGCTGCCACCCGGGGAGGCGGCAGGGCAAGGCCATTGCAGTGCTGCGCACAATCTGGGAAAGTTCCCACCATATTTTACAGCATCTGCTCGGCTGACTCTGCTTCTAGCAAGAGCAAAGAGGAACCACAGAAGCATACGGCGCAGGCAGAGGCCTGCCTGGCTCTGCTAGACACGGGAGCAGTGTGGCCTGCTTTCCCAGAGCTGGAACAGGGAGTGCTGTGAAAGCTGCCCAGCCGGAGCTGGAGCCCAGGCGCCCCAGTGCCGCCTTCTGCCGGGCCCTGGCAGCACATCCAGGAGCGCGCGGTGCCACTCATCTGTGGTCTCGTTGCCTGTGGATGCCCTCCCCGCCTGCCGGAAGCTATTAGGATGCATGGAGCAAGCTCCAAAGAGGCTGCCCAGATGCACTTCCCTCGCACACACAGGAGTGCGGGCTGCATCATGGGCTGCGGCAGTAACTAATACTAGCTCAGAAAAAAGCCAGATCCTAGAAAACTGCCTGCAAGGTCTAATTTCATAGACTCATATCATGGAAAATGAGGTCTGAGGGGGCCCTCAGGAGGTCACATCTACTCAGAGCAGGGCCAGCCCCAACTTGATCATTTCAGGCAGTATCCTTCCAATTTGAGCAGCTCCTTGGATCTGACGGGGGGTCCTGGTTGTTCAGGCTGGGAGCCAGGGAGGGCCAACCTTGGCACTAAGCCACGTCATCTCTTTCAGTGTCCATGGTCCCCTCTGCCAGTACGCCTTGACCAGGCTGGTTTCATGGGATGCCAGGCTTGGGGGAGGCTGGGACATGTTTTGGACTCATGGGAATAAATGGTTGCCTGATGCAGCCATAGCTATGTCTGCCCCTTTCGAACACCAGCCAGCAAACGTTGTCCTCTGGAGAGGCTCCTGCTCCCTGCTCAGGCGCTGGGGCGGACCAGCATTTTGGACAGAAACAGCAGCATCTGCCTGGCTGTGGTGCCACCCCCACATGATTGTAAGGGAAAGAGACGCCTCCAAGCCACACTGGACGCAACCTTGGAAATCACCTTTTTCATCTCCAAGCTCCTGGTGAATTTTAGATGAAAGGGAAGCTTTCCTCTCAATAATGCATTCCCCCCAGTTCCCTTGCCTTTCCCATCACAGAAAGCTCAAAAGATGAAGCTTTCCCCAGTTCAAACTCCTGAGCTGAGGCTCCTGCCTCCCCAAAGCCTGGCTGGGGAGAGAGCAGAGGAAATCAATGCATGAATTTCACATTCAAAAAACCTCCGGCCTTTTTTTATCATTGAGTTTCTGAGACCCTTTGAGGAGACAGCAGAGGCGTTAGCTGTTGTGTTAAATAAGGATGTTGAGAAGCAGGGTCACTCAGCCCCATGCCTGTCCCCCCCCCCCGAATGGCTCTGCACAAACCGCAGCCAGGGCTGTGCAGCCTGCGCGGAGGGGGGAGACAGGCAGGCCATTTGCAAACCCGCATCACTGCCCCGGCTGGGGCTGCGCCCTGCTCTGGTTCTCAAACCCTGCTCACCGGGTGGACCCCACCGTTCCTGTCCCATCACACCCACCCCTGCCCAGATGGACAGGCAGAGCAACCATTGCCCCATACAGAGTGGGCGGCATGATGCGTTTGGGGAGAACTTTTGCAAGAGGAGTACCCAATTGCCAAAACCTGTGCTGTCCCCCGCCGCCCCCCACCCTGGTTGCACAGAAAGGGGTGGTGGTAGCTGCTCTGCTGGTACCCCTCTGTGTACGTGAGATGAGAGGGGTTCACCCGCTCACACCCCAGTCGGCCCCAGTGCTTCCTCTCCTGCAATCTCTCTGCAGCGGGCAGGCGAGCCGCGGTCCTGCACCAGGCCTGCTCATCATGTCCCCGGCAGAGAGGACAAAGCAGCATCTCAGGTCACCTTGGCCAGCACCACATTGCTCCCCAAAGTGCCTTCCACAGCACTTGCAATGCAGAGCTGCTTTGTTGACTGTCCCGTTCTCAGCCTGAAGATCGCATTGGCACATCCAGAGCAGTCCGGGCTAAGTGCCATTTCCCTGTAACTCCTGCCGAAGGCCTGGAGCAATAGGAGCTTGAGTGCACACAAGTGTGCGTGTGTCTGTGTGTGTGCACGTGTGCATTTCTCCCTCGGTGGAACTATGGGCTGTGAAACAGGTACAAAAAACAACCCAATTCTGGCATAAATGCACTGCAGTCTGGTGTCACTCTGTGAATGGTTTTAGCGTGTCAGACGCAGGCCTGCGGTGCTCCCCAGCCCGCTCACAATGACCTCTCTTCAGCACTGGCTGAACAAAATTAAAATGGAAGCTCTTAATGAATCAAGTGCCACGCTGGCTGTGAAAAAGACCTTCCCTGCTCAGCCACATTTATCTTGCCTAAAATGTGCATCTTCATGAAGAGCACCAAAGGCAATGTCTTTTATTAAGGCAAATTACTTACATGGGATTATATTTGTGCTTATACCTCAGGTTTACTTGCCTCCTCTCTCAGGGCAAATGGCTAAGCAAAGCTGATCCCTTGGCCAGCGCCTTCCCTGGAAGGCGGCTTTGCTGCATCCAGGTCAGGACAGGCTGTATCGGGGTTTTCTCCCCCTGGAAAGCTGCTGCGTGTAAACCTCCAGCTCACCAGGAAAGCCACATCTCTGGGGACGTGGCTGTGAGCGGCACTGCCCTTTCTGCCTCCCTCCCATGCGAGCACGGCATTGTCCTGACTGCGAGGCTGGACGGGCACTGTATTGCTGTGCTGACCTCACCCCTTCCCCCTGTGCGAGAGAGATGAGACGGGGCGGTATAGGACCAGCTGCCCAATGCAGTGCTTCTCAGCCATTTGCAACTCAAGAAAATGCCAGCTCTTGGCTTTTCCTTGGTATTTTTGGCTCTGGAAAAAAGAATAGAGCCATTCTTCTGTCACAAAGACCTAAATGCCCACAACAGGAGGCATTTGACTCTATAGCCTCCCCTTTGAAATCTCTCCTGTGACTCGTGGAAGGTTTGCACACCTGACAGGGCGTGACATCCTGCAGCACCCTTGCAAGGGTCTCCTGGCACCCCGGGGAGCTGCAGCAGCCTGGCTGGGACCCCCTGACATAACCCCTGTGCCAGGACAGCCCTGGCTGCTCACCCAGGACAGTTCTGTCCAAGCGGCACAGGGGTGCACGCTACAGCGTGTGACGGGATCAGGCCCATTGACATTCAGAGAGATGCTTGTCTTAAAGCAGGGGAGAGGCTCCCTGTCGAGCTGGGGCAGCGCTGGGGGAGGCACCTGGGCTTACCCAAGCCTGAACCTTTCAAGGTTTTCTGCAGCATCTTCCCCTGACTCGGTGAAAGTCATTTTCAGGGGATTGGATTCAGCCCCTGGGCTTTAATTGTTAAATGAAAGCACTGAAACATCGTCCCGATATCGGCAAGAGCCTCCCAGGGGCTGCGTGCTGACAGGCCTCTGCTTTTCCCTTGACAGCTTAATGAGACGTGATTCTGTTTACTCGGAGGAGTTCCCGGACCACCACTTTGCCAGGCGCATCCTGACACTTCAGATCAAAACTGTTTCAGGCTCTCTGCTGCTCAAGCCCCGCCACTCCCTCCCTGCAAACTCAATCAAAAGACATAAAGGAGCACAGTGGAAAGGGCGTTTTATTGTGCTTTTGTCTTGTTTTGTTTATAGCGTCCCATGGTATTTTTCCCCCCTCTTTATTGAAACATGCAGCCAGGAAGGGAAAACAAAAAGAGATCAAGCCGCACAAGACAGACAATGTACTATGCAGCGCCAGACAATAGGAACGGCAGGATAATGGCAAACGCGGGTGTATTTGGAGCCTGACATTTCAGCATCGTTTTGTGGGGGAGAGGGATTCTCCAAGGGCTTGGGCTACCCGGGGCTGCCTGCCGAATGAATTCTCCTGTGCAGTCGCATGTGCATCCACACCTCCTGCGTGCCGAGCCTCCACGGGCCATTCTCCACGTGGCTGGCTGAGCAGAGGATTGCTAACAAAGACATGAGACGCGGGGACGGGAAATGTGCAGGAGGCTGGAGCACAGGGCAGGGGACTGGAGGATCTGTGGAAATCCCCCCGGGCTTTCTCCTGCCCCAGCCTGGCTGGAGAGCGGGGTGTGCAGCTATCCCAGGGTGGAGCTGTGAAGAGCCTTGCCAGGTAGGTCAGGCAGGCCTGTGCCCAGCGCCTCGTGCAGCTGCTTCCCCGACGCGTGAGGCGGGGGACAGGACCCGCGCTGTCTGGCACCACCTGGCCACGGGGGCTATGCGGGCGCGGGGCAAGGGAGGAGGGCACTGGCTCACGGGAGAGCTGGGTGACCGTGGGGTGGCTCCGTCAGCCTGTGCCCTGCTGCCTCCCGCTAGCCGCTGGCACAGGCAGCAGAAGCAGCATTTCTCCCCTGCTGTTTGCTCCAAGCGCCTTTCTAAATTCACCACCCAGGCAGGCACCAAACCTCGGCTGAAACCAACCCGGTCCAGCAGCCCGGAGTTCAGCCCCAAACTCTCCCTTCTGCTTTATCGTCTCCCACTCTCAGGTGCCTCCTAGGCTAGGGTGCCATTGCTCCCGAGAAACCTGTCATTTCATTAAGGTCAGCTGCTGAAGTGCTGGGGGCCGCTGGCTGCCCAGAGCAGGGTTTTAATAGGGGCGTAGCCCCCTCCCCTCCCCTCCTCTGCAGTGCACAGGGGCTCTGCCTTCCTCGGCAAACCGTGTCCTTATCCAGCGCTCTCCAGGAAGCTGCGGACAGGGGCTTGAGCCCTCTCCCCTTTGGGGGTGTGCTGGCCGGAGCAGACAGAGCTGGGACACACAGGGTCAGGTGGGGACCAGGAGAGGCTGGCAGGGGGCTTCTGAGTGAAGTGCGAGCTTCAGAGTCTGCCTGGTTTGGGCCAGTGCTTGTGCCACAGAGAAGGGGCCGTGCTAATTCCTGCCCTCATTCCCCTCAGGCCTGCTCTGCATTGCGAGCACCCCCAGAAGCCTTCTCGGCCCTGGCATCGCCGGCGGCATGGGGCGGTACCCACGGCGGTATGGCGGCAGGCCTGTCGGGCAGCACGGCCACGCGGGCTCTGCGCCACCCAGGAGCAAGCCCCGGCACAGGGACGTGGTGCTGCAATGGCACACGTGGCCAGGGTATGTATGGATGGCGCTTTCCTTGGGACGGCTGTGTTCAAGTGCAGACGGGGTGTGCTGGAGGCCAAGCGCCGAGCTAGCGTGCACTCACTGCCCTCACAGCACATTCACCAGGATGCACTAGCAGGCAGACCGGTGGGCTGGCTGCTTTTATAGGCAGCGACAATTAAATAAATAAAGGTGAAGTGAGAGGGAGGGCTGTGATGGCTAACCCTCTCCTGCCCAGGCCCGTCTGCTGGGGGCATACAACAGAGAGAGATGATAATCATGTTTATTTCCTGGCACGCATATTTTTGACATAATGACAGCAGCCGACAATTTGCAACTCCATAAACTGGAGGCATTGCTCTAATTTATGTAGAGAACTAATGGATCGTTGCTCCTGTAATAAACAGTGCTGGCTAGGTAGGCTTTACCAGTGAGCAGGTTGCCCTTCACACATTTTTGTTTAATTTTATTTTATTTTGTGAGGTGCCAAGTCAACAAGTTATTAAATAGGAGGCTGGATTTCCCCACTGGGGTCTACTGAGTTCCCTAATCCATTCAAGGGATGGAATTTAATTGCTCCTGGAAAACAGAACTTGTTTGTTCACAGGGGCTTTCAATTCAAAACAAAGATGCTGGGTTTGTATCTCGACAGAAGGGAAGGCTCTGAAATACGTTATAACAGGAAATTAGTGAGCGAAGGAGTCTGGAAGGGGATGGACCGGCCAGGCCAGAACTCCCTGCCTTCTGGTCACCAGGCGGGCTAAATGTACAGCCGTCCTCCCCTGCATATGCTGTCTGGCATCTGAAACTCGTCACCGCCCTTTGCCAATTAGCAGGGCCTCTTCCCTGCATATGGAAAGGGATGACCGGGCCTGAAGAGAACATGTCCAGCCTCTGGCTGAAGTTTGGCTCTGGACCCATTTCCCCTGCGCATCCAAATGACGGCATTACCTATTCTGGCTTTGTGCTTGCCCTGGGTGCTGGGGGGCCGTAAGCAATGGGAAACTCCGGGGCACTGTGGTTGCGATATGTACAGCACCAAGCACATTGTGGCTGTGTAACCAATAATGGTTGTAATGGGCAGTACTGACAGATCCTTCCTCAGTAATGAGTACACACTTATTCAATAACACCATGCGACCCTGCTTCTCCTGCATGGGCATTTTGGGCCTGGGGAAGCATGTAGCTGCATTGTAGCCACGGTCGCGCCCATGTGGCTCCATCCACCTGGACTGATCTGCGTTTGCCCGTCTGCTGCCCCCTCCGCTCCAGACACGCCGGGGCCGGGGCTCTGCGGGGAGGGCCAGAGGGGTCCCAACTCTTCCACCCGCACCCGCTGGCACCACGAGCCCACGACCACGCGCGGTGTGCCGGGCACAGGCTCACAACAGATCCCTTATCAGGGGCTGAGAGGGGTCATGCTCAGGAGCGCTAGGGCGGAGAAGAGCCGCCAGCAAGCTGCTTTGTCCCTGGAGGCAAGAACCTCTTTCGGACCGCAGCCGGCCGGCCCTCCATCCACCGCCCCGGCCACTGCCCTGGACTGGAGGTGCTGGGGCAGGGCCTGCGGCCCCGGTGGCATGCGATGCGGCGGGGCTGCTCGCCGTCACGGTCGCCAGGAAATGCTGCGGCTCCAGCAGGCGGGCTGGGGAGGACGTACGAGCGGACCTGAGCCCAGGGGCTAGGCTGCAGCCGAGAAGCAGAGCCTGGCCGTAGAGCCGCGGGGGCTCGTGACTTGCCAGGGGCTCGTGCACAGCCGGGAGGCAGGGCCGGCTGGGGGTGCTGAGCTGGCGCGGGGCACGGCTGTGCTGTGCCTCGGCTGTCACTGCCAGAGCTCGCCGGGCACCGCAGTCCCGAGCGCGCATCTTGTTCGCCGATGCTGCCATCTATAGCAGGCTCCGCAGCAGTGCAGTGCCCCCGGCCTGGGCTCCGCTCCACGCTCTGCCAGGAGCAGCAAGGGGGTCCTCGGCCCCGGGAGCAGGCGGAGGATGTGGCGCAGGCCCTCGCAAGACGGCCGCTGAGGCCAGGGGAGCTCACGGCCTGCCCGCGCAGGCGGCCGGGCAGCCCTCACCTCGCACCGGCCCTGAGCTCTCTGGGCTCGTCGGGGAGACGCCGCACGGCACGAAGGGTCCGCGCCAGCCCGGGCGGGAGCCGGGGCCGGGGCATGCGGCGGGCCAGCCCTGCTTGCGGCAGCAGGTGGGAAGGCGCCAGTGCCCTGCGAACCGCCCAAGGGCTGCTGCAGCACCTCTTCGAGGACACAGCAGCCACCGGGGCGGAGGTGGGAAGCGGCCAAGGGCACGGCCACCTCGACGAGCCCCCGAGCTCCCGGCGTCACCGCCGCGCTGTGCCTCCCCGCAGAGCGCGCCAGCGCCTGCAGCGCACCCCGCCACAGCGGCTTAGCCGCCTCCAGCACCTAAAACAAGCGCGCATGAATATTCAAAAGATGCTAATTCAGCCAGCTTCCCAAAACTGACCTGTGGGGGCTCCCCCGCTTCCAGCCGAGGCGGGGGGGGACTGGCAGGTCGAGCTCCCACACAGGATGGGTTTGCCCCCATCACGGCCACAGGCCACGCGCCCCTTGTGCACTGGAGCTGGGTTTTTCCCGTGGACGCGGAGCTGTCTTGCCAGCGGAGCTGCCTAATCTGTGGAACAGCTGCTGCGCGCAGGCAGCCGTCTTTTAAATGGCACCGTGCACTTGACGGCTCTTCGCCTCTCTGCGGGCCCCGGAAGGCTCTCACTCGCGCAACGCGCCCCCGCTGCTCCTGCTAATGACCCCAGTGCAAATGATATTCGCGTGCCATGATATTCCCCCCGTGCAGCCAGGCGGGGTGTCCGAGGAGTGCCAGAATAACGTCTATTAGTCCCCACGGCTTTATTTCCCTTTCTCGGGGAATTGTTTCCAGCCCCGGTAATAGCCAGCATCAGCAAGGACAGGCCTCCTGTCCGCTGCTTTAGCGGCGCCAGCTCAGGGCATTTCGCTAGGTTTGGGTGGCTGATGGATTACCACGATGCCTGGAGAGGACGAAGAGTCGGTCTGCACCGTCGGCAGCTCGCGGCCCCCCGCCCAAAGGGGCTGTGGAGGAGGTGGCGTTGGTGGCGCGGGTGGGCTGCTGCATCCACGGCAGTTATCATGTGTGGCCTGCGGGCTGCTCTGCCTGTGCACCAAAGTGTGCTGTTCAACATGGGCTTCAGCCGGATTTGCAGCTCTCCTGGCACCCGGCCACGTTCTCGGGGCATCCCGGCTTGATCCGTGCAATGATCAAGGGACCAAACCCAGAGCGTGGGAGCAACACGGTTTGGGCAGCATCCGCTCCTCTGCACCCCCGCAGGGCTCTGGGGCCTGAGCACCATGATCCCCTGAGCCTGGAGAGTGGGGGCACTGCTGAATCTGGGCCTCCCCAGAGAGCAAGTGGATCTCCATCACCACCATACCCACAGCCCCTTTGCTCAGGGGCCTGAACACGCAACCCAGCAGCACCCTGACACCTGGAGACATTTGAAACACAGCTCAGGTAGGGGCTGAGCTCCTGTCTCTCCTGGGCAGGGGGCAAGCAGAGACCCCAGCCCCCGGAGCCAGTTCTTCAGCCCCTTTGCAGAAGGACAAAGCTTCTGCAAGCCCCTCCACCCCAGCCCCTTTCCTGCTGCGGAAACCAGTTAACCCTCCTCTCCCTTTGCCCTGCTCAGCCCACACCACAGCCTCCAGGCTTCAAGCCGCGCCATCAGCAGCTCTTCAGAAGATGGAGGCTTTGGGTGCTGCTGCCTCCGTCTGCTTCTCGGGTGGCTGGAGACAGGGAAGGGTTTGCTCCGTGCTTGTAAAGACCCAGTTCGCCATGAGAGCAGCCGGCTGTCTGCTGCACGGGGGATCGCGCTGTCCCCACCCCAGCCGGAGCAGCAGACAGTCCCCCTGATTTACACCCAGTGCATCACTGGGTCCATTTCCTCTCTCTGGGGATTCCCAGTTCAGAGGAGAATCGCACCATCCTGCCAGAGCTTTAGCCTGGAGCCTGGGGGTGCCCCTGGGCAAGCAGCCCCCTCGTGGCTCTGCTTCTCCTGCTGTGATATTTGCTGCTGTAGCCAATCTCTCTGCTTTTTCCCCTCTTCCTCGTACTTATCCACCCATAATTCATGGTGCTGTAATTCCCTGGGCCCTCCTGGGACGCAGGTTCGCTGGGAAGGAAGCCAGAACAAAGCCTGAGATGCGCTTGTTTACCTTGTGGCTTCTCCGTGCTCCCCCGCCCCAAATTTTATGATTAAAACCCACTAACGGTCAAGTTGTTAAAATGTGAGTGACACAAAATCGATGAGATGATATTGCTGCCTGGGAAGGCTTCAGTAAATATTTTGTTTCTTATTGTTTGCTCACTGAAGAGGCAGACAGCCCCGCTGGAACGAGATCACGTTAATGAATTAAAAGCTCCCAGCCGGCAGGGCCGGGTAATAGCATTAACATTGTAAAATGCATCATTAGGTCAGTGCCTGTCAGTGTTGTGAGGCATCAGAGCAGCGTGCAGCCAGACAGGAGCTGAGGCCTGGAAATTAAACCCAGATTTAAGAAAAAAGCTGCTTGCAAAAGTATGTTTCACATCCCTTGTCTCTGATGCACCGCTGCAGCTGGATTCCCCAGGCCCGGGCATGGGAGGTCTGAGCATGGCCCGGGCCCTCGTTCGTGATGCGGTGTCTTGAGGAGCCTTGCAGTTGTCCCCCCAGTGCTCCCTGGGGAGGACACGGCCATGGGACTGCGCACCCGTGCTGTGCGTGCCTTCTCCACCCGCCCGTGCACCCGTGCCCGTCCTCCTGCCCAGGTGCTTTTATCGTGCGGCGTCGGGACGTGGGCGGCTCCTGTTTCGTGTGGACAGGCCACGTGGCCCAAAGACTCCCGCAGACCAGTTTTGAACTCCCTTTGTCAACTCCTCACACGTAACACTCTGAAGTTCACCTTCTGAGGCCGTTTACCAGGACATTTAGGGGTAAGTGAATGCAGAAGGGGAACAAATGTAAATGAAGAAAAGCGGCTTTAAAATAATTCAAACAGATATTGCGAGAACTTTTTTCTCCCTCCCGAGCTCTGGCTCATGAATTCTGCTAAACTGCAGTTTTCATTATCACCTCTTCCGTCTCCTGCCAGCGGCTAGTCCAAAACTGACTCTATCGTGTAGATTTCTTTAATAAAATAAAATAAAAACCCATCCCTGGAGATTTTGAGCTCATGCTGCCTGGAATTCCCAGACTCAAAATCAGCTAAAACTGACAGAAGCTTTTAAAAACACTGTCAAGTGTTGAAAGTGTCAGATTTGGTTAGGGCGATGGCTGAGGCACCGGGGAATACAATTGTTCTCTTTCTTTCGCCCAGGTAGGCTGCAGTCATTACAGTAAAAATAGACAGTTTGTGCCAGGAGGATAAAAAGTTGCAGTCCAAGCAGTTCTGAGGTGCACTGAGATGGGGCATGAATGCATCGGGGAGGTCTGTGCTCATGAGACGAGCTCAGGGAAGTATTTCATTTATTCTTAAATACTGGGTGAAAGTCTGGCCCTGGGTGCTGTGATATGATGGAGTAGAAAACTGAGAGATCTTTTCAAATCAGACTGGAAGGAAAAATATCAGGGGATTTCACTCCTTCTGCAAATCCTATCCGGAATTACCTCTGGGCATGGACATACCTACTGCGGTTTGCTATATGATGTCAAGTGCGCCCGGATCAGAGGAGCAGGAAGAGATGCACAAGCAGGTATCCTGGGGTAGCTGCACGCAGTACAGAACGGAGCAGGTAACAGCAGGTTTGCCTTTGCAAAACACTACCGTGGGGTAGACATAGAAGGACAACACCTAAACCGGTATAATCCAGAGGAGTTTTACCCTTGATTTTTCTGGGGGTAATTCTATGCCAGATTCTGCTGATTTAACCCAATTCAGTGGTGTGTGTCATCTGCCCTCCTCTTTCTTTATGTGTGTAATGCCATCTGTCCATGGCCCGAGTCTTCAGTTTGCGGGGCCCTGCATCGTGCGCTTCATGTTCCCCTCTCCCATCTACATCCTGAGGACTCAGAGACTCAGTAGAACAGCCCTTGTTGCTTTAATTTCTCTGACCTAGGAGCACATTAGCAAAAAAAAGAAAAATGTCTGTTTGCTTCCTCCCTCCATTTCTTTCTTGGAGAGAAAGAAACCAGAGATCTGGAATGAAAATGAAATTAGTTAGCTGGTTGTGCATCAGAACCAAGTTTCAGAAGAAGAGAGGAACGAGAAATAGCTGTGTGCCCCCCACCTGCCACCCCTACCTCAGCCAGCCAGAGAGACCCTCGCAGGACACGCAGCCAGGGAGACAAGGACAGAAAAAGATGGAAAAATGGAATTAAAAATGCTCCCAGAGCCAAGTCTCCAGACAAAATAAATAGAGATCATCATCTCTTCTCTAAGGGAGGGAGCTGGAGCACAGGGGGAAACGGATGCCCTCTGCCAGAGCCATTCAAGCCTCTTGTTAGCGACCCCGTTTATCTTCTGCTCGCTCCCCTGGGGTTCTCGGCTCAGACGAAGCGTCTTCGCCCCGTGTCTGAGAACAAAGCTCATCTGAGCAAACCTTTACTTTTTGGTTACTGTCATGCCAGGGACCTCTGGCTTCGTGGGCCCCTCGGTTTGACCCAGGCCCTTCCTCCTGGGAGCATCGCTCCTCCCTCGGGGGCGTCCCACTCCAGGCCTGCGCTGCCCCTCTGGGCACCCTCCCATCTCTCCCCACACAGCTAGCGCACCACGTCCCTGCACGTGCACAGCTCTGTGAAAAGCTTCCTACATCACAAGAGACCTAGTGCCTGTTGCAGGGCTTTAAATTCGGTCCTTCATGCCGAGAAGGAACTAAGGGTTCAGTCATCATTAAAGAAACTCCACGTCCTGATTTTCCCA
This sequence comes from Crocodylus porosus, assembly GCF_001723895.1. NCBI lineage: Eukaryota > Metazoa > Chordata > Crocodylia > Crocodylidae > Crocodylus > Crocodylus porosus. The sequence goes on along the minus strand of NW_017728940.1, from coordinate 243,682 downwards.
GATGAGAAACTCATGAAGCAACCGGCCCGTGCTATTGCTACAGGAGAACACAGAGAACCAAAATGTTCTAGTCTTCTCCCAGCAGCTGCTTCCCGAGATGTGGCAGCAATGCTGCGCTCGCTGCCCGTTTCGCAGACAGCCAGTCCAGAATGTAACGGCTGGTGCAAAGGGCGTCCCGACCTGAATTCACACTAGGTCACTTAACTCCTCCCAATAGACCGGCAGTATGACGGTAATAAATCCCCTGAATCCACAGTGTTGTACTAAGCTCTGCATCTCTCGCCTGCTCTGACCTCCCTCGGCTTTGCTGCCTGCCGCAGGGTTCGAGTCTCGGCTGGTACCAATGGCAGCGCTGCACGGAGGTCGCTGCAGATGCCCCGGGCAGTTTCCAGCTGGGAAAGACCTGGCCGTGCGGGCGCTCGTGCTCTCGTCCTGTTTGCAGGAGGAGCGCAGGCTGGTTCCCCTTCGCTCCCCCACCACCCACTGCTGTTGTGTTTGGCGGGGCAAAGCGGCCTAAGGCCTGTTCGTCGGCTCACGGAAGAAGCGGCTTGTATCACCTGGACCCCACAGTGCAGTGAGCTGCCTTGCTGCAGTGGCGTGCGACGCACCATGTCCTGCACAGAGCAGCTGTCACCCACCCGGGCGAGAACAAACCCCCAGGCCATGTCGCCCGAGCTCCAGGCCACGTTTGGTGGACTTGCAAGTGTTTGAAGGAGAGAAACAAGAATCCCCTCACCTCAGGGCAACTGCTTCACAGCAGAGCTGAGGGGTGCAGTGCAAACACGCAGGTCCCGTCTGGTACTGGGGCATGGCTACGCTGTCACCGGATCAGAGTCCAGGTGCCAGCCACCGCAGGGACAAGGCCCCAGGATCATGCAGTCTCATCAAACAGGCGAGAGACAGGAGGGATTTCTCCAGCCACAGATCTCTGCCACGGGCATTCGTCTTCCCAGAAACTCCTGCACTCATCTGGTGGCTTGCTTCTTTGCTTGCTCCACACCTGACTTGGCCGGGGGGATTTGCCCAAAGCCGGTCAAAGTTTGGTCAGGGAGCATTTCCAGTTGCTTTCTGCCTGGGCAGCCAGCCGTGCTTGTCTGGGCGCTTTCATTTCAAAACAGGAGAGACCAGAGCAGGGCAGTCCCACAGAGGCAGTGCAGGGAGCTGCAAGTACTGGCTGATAAACAGGATTAAATATTGACTTGGACAGAGCTTCCAAGAGACCGGCTGAATTAAACAAGGCACTTGTCCAACCAGGCATCTCTGTGCAAGATAAGCAGCCGTGTTCCTCCTGTGCACTCCTGTTAGCCCCTGACCTGCCTCCCCGGGAATGGGCTCTCATACGGGCCTGACTCTCCTCCTTGCTGCTCTGGGGAGCGGGGCTTGGGGAAGGAGCTCTCCCCGTTGCATTTAGCTTCCCGAACTTACCACCCGTCATTCCTCAGCGCCATCTGTTTGCATTTGCATATTCAGTATCGATCTGTCCTTTCATATCATTATTTTTGTGATGTTTGAGGGAGGACACCGGCTGCGTGCAGCCTGCTAGATCTGCTTCTCTCCTTTGTCTTGTGTCAAGGAAGCTCTTGCCTTTCTCCTTGAGCAGGACCCATCCCCTGTTTTGCTACTAGTCACAGGAGAATCCTGCCATTGCAGATCTCATACGAGCAGGGTGTTAGCAAAGGCATCTGCTCACCTGAGCAGAGAAATAAATCAAAATGTTGGCACCCTCGCTGAAGCCGGGGGGCAACAATTTTTGTTCCCATGAAAAAATGCAGACAAAAGCATTGCCTTTGAAACTTCATGCTTTTCCCTTCAATGAAAGCCCCAAATCAGAATTTTTCCTTTGGCTTTTAGGTGAAAGCTCCCCCATTCCCATTTGCTTGACAACAACATCTTTTGACGGAAAATCACTGACAGGTTCAAATTCTCAGAACGCCCGAGACAAAACAACCTAACGCCAGTCTGAGAGGGGACAGGGTTTCCACTGCATCCAACAGCAAAAAGAGATTATGTGCCAGTCTTACGTGGCTTGCATCGAGCCATGCCAAATACAGACACTCCTGTGAAATGCTTGGTGACAGGGCCTTTCCCCTGGAGCCTGCGTGGCGCCGGGGCCCTTCCTTGGCACCTGCATTCAAGGGACAAGTGACTTGGAAGAGGCGCGGTTCAAGGAGGTTAACGAGACCAGCCATGCCCAACTGGTCCCATGAGTGCCCTCAAGGGACACTTCTGCCGCAAGTGTGCATGAGGATCCAAAGCCTCCCACAAACACCAGCTGAGCAGAAAATGCACCCCCAGACAATCAATTTAATTTTGCCTCTGGGGCAATTAAATGAGCTTTTGACCCCTACACAGGGGTCCAGGCAGTTGCCCCAAAGCTTGGCTGGCTTGTCCAGGGCCACCCCGCTGGTGTTGGGACCAGCCCCAGAACCGGGCGCCCTGCCCAGAAGCCCCTTTCTGAGCCATGACACCTGTCTCCCGCCCTTGCATCACTGCCCTGTTCGAAGACAGCATCTCCTCTGCACCAGACGGTCGCCGCCATGGTTGTTACTTCTCAGCCAGTGGCAATCTATTACCCAAACAGCTGCAGCCAAGCAACAAAATTATAGCCCTATTCAGAGCTGTGGTTGGAGACACCGACCAGTGCGGACGCCCCTGCCGATCGGCGCGGCGGCAGCGAAGGTGTGAGCTTCAACTGTGACGGCAGGGGACAGCGGTAAAGCTTCCGTGACGTGGCCAAGATGAGGCAGGAGGAGAGGGAACAAAGGCTGCCGGCAGTGAGCGGGGAGGCAGCGTGGCCCGTGGGTGTCCAGCCTGGTGAAGTGCAGGCCTGGTGAGGAACGTGCCACACGTTACAAGGGGCAGCAAAGCAAAGAAAGGATGTTTCAGGTGTTGGCAGCAGAATGCAGTGTGCATGCGTGGCCCTGCCTGGGGGGGGGCCCCCTCCGCTCCACCTGCCCCCCCACCTGGCCCCAGCAAAGCAGGGGGCGATTGCAGCCGCACTGCCTGCTGCTCAAGACTTGCTCGTGGGCCAGGCCCTGAGCACTGCCCAAGCCCGTGCATGTGAGTGGTGAGGCTCCTGCTATCACGGTCCCCGTCTTTCCCCATGCACGTCGGCAGCAGCTGCTGGGAGCAGCCCCAGATGCGTGTCCCAGCTGTGCCCCAGCCTGGGACCCCCCTCCCTTCTTTCTGCCGTCAGGCAAGCCATTGCCTTCCTCTCACCAGGCACCTGGGGGGCCAGGAATCAGGTCCCAGCCCCAGCCAAGGGCCCGGGACACCTCGATTTCCACTGATACCAGCATCCAGCCGCACAGTGAGGCTTTCAAGGAGCTGAGCTCAGCCCAAGTTCTCCTGATAACGCAGGTCCCTGCTGCTCCACCCGATTCCCCCAACTCTTCATTTCACCTCGGTACTCGTGGCAATAACCTTCACATAAATTCCCTTCCCTCCATGGCCCCCGCATCCTTGGATGGTCTGCCGACAGTTGGCACGTCCCCCTCTAGACGCCGCTGCTTGAGATGCTCAGATGGAAGTTGCCTACCCAGAAATAAACCCTTTGGTAAATCACAACAGCAGTAATTGAACACGAGCAGGAGCTTATAAGAGGAAAGGAATAAAAGATGAATTCCCTCTCCACCCCCCCCCCCATTTTATACCCTGACATTTAATATATGATGGTGGTTATTCCTATTGCCTCCAAAGTATATAGGCAGCAGTAAACAACCCCTCCACATCCACCGTGTACTAAACTTTTCAGTACATGGGGGCTGGAGTGCCTTATAAACTCAGAGGCCAGTGAAATTATCTCTAAACAAACATTAAATCACAGCCCTTGGGAACAGCAACAGAGTCTGCACAACGCCCGCACGGAGCTTTACAGCCCCAGAGTAAATCAGCCTCAGGACTGTAGCAGTTTTTCCCCCTCTGCTGCCAAACCACGTTGCTCCAGGTGAGCCACAGCAGCAGCAGTCTGGACATAAAAAAATGCCATAACATAAAGGACTCTGGGAATATAACCAGGCCCAGGTAATGCACCCCCCCGCCCCCCGGGTGTGCATGTGCAGGGGGAAATTCCCTGTTTCCAATGCAAAGTCCTGTCCCTACATCCAGGTAAGGCACCTTTTCAAATGAAGGAGCAATGGGTGTGTTGGCACAACCTGGGAAGGGCAGTGCCCGCCTGTTCCTGTAGGCACCGCGCTGTTCTTCACTGCTGTTCTTGTGACTGAAGGGCCCAGGGAAGTGGGCCCATTGCAGCGGGTACTGTAAAAACACCTGCAAAGGAAGCACTGTGGCAGAGAAGAGCTCACGGCATCAGGGCTGTTGCAACAGAAAGCAATCGCTCGCTGTCATTGGGAAATGCAGCTTCGTGGCACCACAGGGACTTAGGCACCTGCCTGGGCACCTACCTCTCCTACACGTATTCCAACAACCCAGTCTCCCAGAGCAGCCGCTTGTACCGGTCAAGGTTTGAGCTATGACCCAGAACTCAGCACATGGGGTTGTGTTTGCTGTCTCGATCCCAGGATGTGGGTACTGCATGCAGATGACAGCAAACAGCCCAGAGCTTGCAGCCACCTTCCCCCATTCCCAGGAGGGTCAGCACTGGGCGGGGGGTGCAGAGAGGAGGGAACTGTCTGGGGCTGCACAGCCGGTCAGCAGCAGAGCTGGGAGCAGGGACCAGGACCCCCAGGGCTGGCCCAGGGCTTTATTGACTGGAGCACTCTGAGCACTGGGAAGCTCCTTAGTTTTGGGTTGCAGGGGCCTGGGCAAATCTGCCACTGGGAGAGGGCAGTGGGCCCTGTGGGGTCTGTGGCACCCATGCATGAACCTGGAAAGCCAGTTCCTGTTGCAAGTCAGGCCTCCCTGAGGATCAGCCCGGGAAGCTGATGGAAACTGCAAGCAGCCCAGCTGAGCGACTGCTCACAGAAAACACAGCAGGATAGGGCAGGGGAATTTGTTCTGGGATGGACCCAGGCCCAGGGGGGCCATTGCCCAAGCGGCAGGAGACAGGAGAGGCAGAATTTAGAAGCATCTGCACTGGCAAGAGCCTCCCCACAGACCCGCCCAGAGGTAACAGAAATAAACCTTACCCTGGCTAGTGTCCCCCTTTCCCCCATGGTCTGCATCACTTTTATTTCCCAATTCATCCTGTCACAGCTGCAAACACGCCCGCCCCCGCCCCCCGTGCCACAACACTGCTGATGGATGGGGCCATTCCTCCACGCTACCTTCCTCTGGCCTTCGTGCTGCAGATTGCTTGGGGTTTTGCACTTCAATCATTGTCCGGCTCCTGCGCCAGCGCGTCCCACCCGGTTCAGAGATGGGGCTGCTTCTCCTTCGCCCCCAGCATGGCCGAGGGGCTCCGGGTCCTGTAGCCAGTACTGCCCTCTGGCTCCACGTGCCCGGCGTCGTCAGGGCAAGACGAGGAGAACGAGGACATCTGGGCACAGGATGCAGCACAGGAGGGCGGCAGGGACGGCACTTCCCTCGGTGCCCAGCACGGGGACCTGTTATTTCTGTGCCGCAGCCTGACCGAAGGAGGCTGTGGTGACTCGTGAGGACTTGTGGGGAGAGACTGAGGGAACAGGGCTGATTTAGTCTGGAGAAGAGAAAACTGAGAGCAGCCTTCAACTCCCTGCAGGGGGGCTGCAAAGAGGATGGAGCTGAGCTGTTCTCGGTGGGGCAGATGGCAGAACGAGGAGCAAAGGGCTCAAGAAGTTGAGGGTGGATATTAGGAAGAATTTTCTCATGGGGAGGGTGGTGAAGCACTGGACCAGGTTACCCAGAGAGGTGGAGGAGTCTCCATCCTTGGACATTTTCCAGACCTGGCTCAACAAGGCTTTGGCTGGGATGATGTAGTTGGGGATGGTCCTGCTTGGAGCAGGGAGTTGGACTAGCTGACATCCTGAGGTCCCTTCCAGCCTTCGTTTTCCATGATTTCTATGATTATTAAGTCTCCACTCCCCTTTCCTATCTCTGTGGCAGATACCAGGACTGAGAATGCCCCATGGATCAAGCTTTCTAGAGGGAAACCTGATGGGGACGGGGGCGTGGGAATCCCACTTGGGCAGGGCTCTGTTTGCTTTGCCATCAGCTCGGCTGCGGGCGCACAGAGGAGGCAAGTCCTGCGGGCCCTTCGGAGCCGGTCCTTTGCTGGCTGCCCCATTATCACCCCACAGAGCCAGCCCCAGTGCTGCTGGCTGCAGCAGAAGGGGCCGCAACGCGAGCCGGCCTCCCCCGCCCCTCTCCGGACAAACACTCTCGGTATCATTTGCAACCACGGCAGGTGAAACAAATTCTGCAGGACGTGCAGCCTGTGCACTGACTGCACCCTGGGAGCGCGTGGGGGGAGATTAGCTGAAAGCATGGTTATTAGCAGAGCTAATTAGTTAATCCTTTTACAGGGATTCAAGAGCCTCAGATGAAAACAGAGAGGAAAGAAGAGCTAATGGCAGAGCTCCCTCCCTTTCTGTCTACAAACACCCTTACTGAAGAGACTGGAGGGAGTGCAAGTGCAAGAGAAGGCCAGTCCGGCCACACTCCGCACCCGGGGGAAGATGGGCAACACGCTGGCCATGGGCATCAGCAGAGCACCCCGGGCCACGTTCATTATCCAGCATGAAACCCGCCTTCCTGGCAGCTTCCCAGAGCCGGCGCACTGAGGGGACCTCCGTGTCAACCCGACCTTGGCAGCCATCGCACAATTGGTGGTGAGCATCAGAGCCGGACTTGCCAGACCACATAATGACAAAATTATGTTAGAACAAAACACGCTCTGGAGAGAAATCTGCTGCAAGACAGAACAATTACGGAGCGAGAGAGGAGTGAACTTCCCCGGCTCACCTGCCTGGCACCTTCTTTTGATTCCATAATCGCAAGTGTCAAACCACCAAGCTCTTCCTTTATTGCCCGTGACAGTAACCAGCCAAATTATTGTTATTAACACGACTCGGCACCTCTGCAGCCCTATCGAAACCCAGGAAAATCAGACCTCACAGCACCCCTCTGAGGCCTTGCTGCATGCTAATAGGGCCAAATCCTGCACACCTGATGCTTATGAGCAGTCACAGCTCCCCGTGCAGAGGGGCTGGCCTGACACCAGCCCACACTTTGATCCCGGTGCATCCCGGCAAGGCCTAGTGCTGCGTATGTTGTTTCAGCCCACGGGTGTTTGTGCACAGGCTGTGGACTGGGTTTTGCACAGGGCTGGATCGTGCCGCCTGACAGCGAGAGCTAGAGTTTTCTGTTATCAGTGGTGCCATGGATCACTGTGTTTGATGGACCTCTGTGCTATCAGTGGTGCCTGTGTTTGATGAGCTGTGTAAATGCCAGGAGAGCTGGTCAAAGCCTAGGAGTTCCACCCCCCTTGAAAATAAGTTCTGGAAACAGGCACAAGACTGGGCTTCCTGGCTCCCACAGAGACATCCCGGCTCTTCTTTCCTTCTTCCCATGCTCAGGGAGCGAAGGGTCAGCAGGAAAGTCAGGGCCAGACCCCGGAGTCAGGGTTCACAGCCCCCAGCTCCGACAGTCCGGACTCAGACGCCCGCTACGGCTCACACGAGGGGCAGCGCTCCCAGCAGCAGCCCCGAGCCCTTCGGAGGGACACGTACAGAGATACTGGATGTTGAGGTGTGCTCTGCTGTTAAATGCATCACGACGGCGCCTTCCCCCCTGCCCCCCCGCAGGTGAGATTACAGCCCAAATTCCAAGTTGCACTTAATGGATTCATCAAGTTTATTAAACTGTGTCGACAGGTGCTGTAAATATTCTTTCCCCTCCACTGCGCTGCATTGATCATGGGGTGCTGTAGACCTGAGATAAACTTTCTCCACATTTCTTTTAATAACTTCCCTCTTGTTGGCACTAAATGTGACCAGACTTTTGATGAAGAGACTGATGTGACACCGAGAAGCCACAGCTGCATCTCTGGAGGGATTAATAAGAGAGGGAAAAAACACGGGGATCTCACCGCTTCCTCCACTCCAGACGGCTGTGTTTTGCTCCCCATTTTCCGGGACAGTGCTGCTAATTCAGAGAGGTGCTAAAGGCCAGGACGGGGATGCAGCCTGGCACTGCACATCTTCCCAGCATTGGAGCTGGAGCAGGGGAAACCCTGCCTGCATCAGTGGGATCCCATGTGGCAGGTACCCCGCCGACCTCTGGACTTGATGGGGGCAGGCTGCCAGCATCCCCTGACCCGGTCTGCCTGTCAGGGGCTGCCCCGGGACTAGCTGTGCCCTGCTGTGTAACCTGCTCCTCCGTCGGCCGCTACCACTGCATCTGCTTTGGGATAGAAGAGGCCTCTGCAGCTCTCCTTCAGGTCTGAGCGTGGCCTGAGCCAGGTGACAGGCCTTGTCCGTGACCTATGTTCCTCTGCTCAGCTCCGTGGCTTGCCCAGCCACACACATGTATGTGCATGTGCATACACACATGCACGCACACGTGTGTCAGGCTGGCAGACGGAAAGCTCAGCCTTCTGCCCAGGCCTTATGGCCCCTACCTGAGAACTGATGCCCTGCTGCCCTCGTCTCCTTCCATCCTCACCCTCCTCTTCCTCTCTTGCCCCCTCCAACTGGCAGCTCCTCACACATGCAGCTGGGGCAGTCACTGCCCACATGAGAGCAAGGCAGAGTGGTGCCCTGCAGAGGTCAGCTGCCAAGGGGCCCATTCCTGCCAAGACAGCACACAGGGGAAATGCCGCCGTACTGGGCTCCCATGGGGCGGGCCAGTGGCACTAAGAACATCGACCCCTTGGGGACACACTTGCAAACATGAGCCCAGGGGCTCAAGCCCACCCCCAAAGGCAATATGCAGTGCCCACACTTACTTCTTTGTCCCTCTCCTTGGGTTTGACGCCAGTCTCATTGTCTGTGGGAGGCAGTTTCCTGCAAGTGCAGCCCCTGGGGCTGTCAGTGCTGCATAGACAGGGGTGCCTGCACCCAAGAGCATCCTGCAGATAAGACAACCGTATTGCCCGAGTCCCAGGCTGGGTCATGGGAGCTGTCAGCTGAGAGCACTGGAGCACAGGAGGGGCATGGGGGTGCAGCCATCCCATTTTCACCAGGAGAGTCTGGCCCTGACGGGTATTCGATCAGACCTCTGAAGCCCAGCCACACCTGGGGGCAATGGCCATGCAGCCCATCGGCCACGCTCAGCTCCACAGATCCACTGCAAGGAGTGGCCTTGCTCCAGAAGCCCAAAGAGCATGGCCGGGTCACCCGGCAGGCGGTCAGACCACACCGCGCAGGCCACCCCCGTTCTGCCCGGAGCCCGTGCTCATCGGGGGGCATCGTCTGGCTTTATTAAATCACCGTGACACAGGCAGTGGCAACACATGCCAGCTTGCAGCTCCCGTGACTGGCACACGCAGGAAATCAAGGTGACAGTGATGTATAAGGCTTGAATTCCTCCGGATGCTCCGTCTAGCAAAAGGTATAAATTGGATTATGTTGTGAAATTCTCGATGAGGGGAGCTCTGCCATTTGAGTGGCATTTCCATATTCTGCCGAGCACCGCGTATGCCCATAAAATCTGATCAGTTTTCTCGGTCATCACTTTGTGTATTTTTATGAGTCTATTAAAATGTGATTTACATTTTTTCAATTTTTTCCCCCTTTTCCCTTTAATATGCCCAAGGGATGGGAGAATAGATTGGAGGGAGCCCAAGACCATATGGCCAATTGGATTAGACTCTTCTAAGTGCTCTGCAGAAAGTAATAGGTGTTTTAAACTTGTGTCCCCCATTCTGGATGCTCGCCTCGCCTGAATTGCAAGACAGCTGCGGGTTGGTTTTTTTTTTTCCTTTTAAGCCTTTTGCCGTATTAAGGCAGCCAGTGTGATGACAAGGGGGGTGTCTGCCTAAGCCAGTGGTGAGGGCTTGTTTACAATGGAAAACTGCCTGGCATAGCTAATCCAGAAGAACTCTTGTGCTAATTCTGTGCCCACTTGGTGCCCCGGAGAAGGGCCTTTTCCCAGGTTATTGCACCTGCTAAGGGCATTTTCACTGCCGCAAGCACGTCCACACAGGCCATGCTCAGGAATTGCCCTGAATTCACCACCCCCTCCTTCCAGGACTACCTCCCCTGCTGAACTTCTTCCCCTGCCGGGCTCCCAGCAGGATCGTGGGCGCTGGGCAGGTGATGCTGCTAAGTGAGCCACGTAATGGAGATCCAGCATAATAAAAGGGTGGGACTCGTGGCCACATGAGGTGGTGGACACTGGCGGTTTAGCTGACTTCCAAAAGGGACTGGACACAAGCTTGGAGGAAAGGGGACTCAGGAGCACAGGATGGACTTCCTAGATCTGAAATGCTGGAGGCTGCAAGAGGGAGAGGGGCAGGGGGACACCCTGGTCAGATCCGGGTCATACGCCCTTTCAGCCTCCAGACATGGTTTCCTTCCCTTGCCATCACTCCCCTGCTGTCACAAGCAGGCGCATCCTTCTCTCGATAGAAGGAATATGGAAAGAGAAGAGCCGCCCCGACTGCCAGAGGGCTGGGCAAGGAGAGGAAAGGTAACTTGAAGATGGATGCATCATCTGGGATCTGCTCGCACAGGTCTCGTGGGCACTTGGCCCCCAGGAGCTGCAGGCTGTGTCTGCAGGATCAGGTGCTCCACGTTTCATAGACCGGGTCTGGGGAACCTCCAAGCTACCACTTCTATTTAAAAAAGGGAGACATGGAACGGTTGCAAAGTTGCTGGCCTTCCCCAGGGGCCAGCAGGGCCCAGAAGTGCTGCCTATGGATGGCAAGAGACGGGGGAGCTCTCCGGGGCAGGAGATTGCCAGTGGTGGCTCACAGCAGGCTCCCAGGTACTGCCCAGAGAGGACCTTCCTTCCTCACCCCGCGGCCACGCCGGGTGAAGCAGGCAGACCCCACTCCTCCGCCCCCTGCAGCCAGAGGGATGTGTGCACCAACTCTCAGGCACGTGGAAGAGGCTCCCATCCAGTCCCTGATGTAAAGCAGCCCCCTCCCCACCTCAGCCCCGGTGAAACGCAGCCTGTGCCCTGATTGCTGGGACACACTGGTTAGAACAAGCACCGGTAGTTCTCCAGCTGTGAAAATAACAACTGCTTAATCTTTCCCTTTTCAGCTGCAGTAAAATGCGTGAGTCCACGCCATCCGGTTTTTATAACCTTTTGCACAGGGAGATGCAAAGCACTGCTAGCTGCCAGGTTTGGTTGTAAGGGTATCCTCAGCTGCACAGATTCATAGATGCTCAGGTCAGAAGGGACCTCAGCGGATTATCAAGTCTGACGCCCCACCTAGGCAGAAAAGAGCCCCGGGTCAGATGACCCTGGGCAGGTGCCCATCCAGCCTCCTCTTGAAGACCCCCGAGGAGGGGAGAGCACCACCCCCTTGGGAGCCCGTTCCAAATTCTGGCCACCCTCACCATGAAGAAGTTTTTCCTGATATCCAGCCTAAAGCCGCTCTCTGTCAGTTGTGTTACCTTTGTGACCGTGGGTCAGAGCCCACACGCTGGAGGAGGGGACACCACATACAGAAGGGAAGTAGAGGCACGGCAGGTGGGAGCAGCAGGAGCCTCCTGGTCCAGCAGCGAGCGATGTGTCGTGAGACCCGGGCTCTGCTCCCCACTGCAACCTGGAGCAAGCCGGTCAGCTGGTGTTCACCTCCGGCTCCCTGCCTCTCCTGGTCAGTCAAGTCTCTTCTCTGTGTGCACAGTGCCTGGCAGACTGGGGCTCCTGTCTCAGCTGGACACTCCAACTGGTATCACTGCTAATTACTGGGCTGTATTTGAAACTGTTGCTGCAATAGGCAGGTTGCCATTGCCTCCTGCCACTGCCCATGTCCTTGTTGCTAATAACTGGAAAAGAGTGCAAATTCACGACAATTAATTAATTCAATGAATTTCAATTTGCTTTCCTGTTCACCAGTTGTTCATGGGCAGATCGCAATATTCTCCAATTTATTCACCATTTCATCTCATTAACATGGAAATGGATGGAGCGTGTTGTTACGGTTTGTATGTCTATGCCCAAGAGGATGTGTCTTTGTCGGTGCTCTGCAGAAGCGGGTTTTATATCATTTCCATCAGTTATGAATAAAATGATGTGGGGGAAGATGGGGCGGGGGGAGAGTTTCAGTGTCAAGGTCAGTTGTCATGCACCTTGCACCGCCTTTGTTAGTTACCCAAAGCATGTGACCCTGTCTCTCACTCCTGATTGGGTAACGCATTAAATTAGCTGATCCAGTGCACATTGTAAAATTCTAATTTTGGGACAATCAAATAAATTAATGTTCCAGCTTAAAATTTGCCCCTCGTAAGTATTTGCGCTTGCAAAGAGCGACAGCTGGAACACGGCTGGGGAGGGAAAACAAAGGGCGGTGAATGCTGCCAGTGAATCAAAATTCACTCTCAAATTTGAAAGAGTATTTGCAGAATTTCTCTCTCTGCTATTTGCTCAATTCTGCTAATAACAGGTTGCCAACCAGGTTCAAAGACAGATGAGCGAGCAGACCTCTGAGAAGCATCTGTAATTCTCTTCTCTCCAAAGAGACGGAGGCAGATTAACAGACAAAGAAGCAGCAAGAGTGAGGCTTTGCCAAAAAATAATCATTTTCAGATCAAGGCAGCTCCGTGTCTCGATCCTGAGCAAATGGCAGATGCAAGAGGATCAGAAGCTTTCATCCCGTGACACCAGGGAGAAGAGTTCAAACAACGCTGGTGCAAAAAGAATATTATACTGAATTATTGTCCTCCCCTCCCCTCCCTCCCCATCCAGACCCTCTGAACCCGCTGGCATGCCTGGTCCCCAGAGCCTTCTCTGGCCCTTCACCTTGCCACCCAACATTACGCGCCCCCCAAAGCAGCACTTAATACCCACACTCAAGTTTAATTGGGGATGAGCGATATGCGCCTGCCACAGCTGTGTGCAAAGCAGGCGAATGCTGCCATCTATGGAGCGTGAACCACAGCCCGCAGCGCTGCTCGGCAGCCAGACACAGCCCCGCAAAGGGGCTCCACTCCTCGCTCACGCTGGCGGGTGGGCGAGCACCTGGGTGTGCCATGTGCTTCCCCTGTGGGGGCTGTCGCCCTTTTCCTCCTGCCTGGAGTGAGTAGAGTCCTGCACCTACGCTGAAGGTCACAGCCCCCTTTCCAGAAACTGAGGCACGGAGCAGAGAAGAGACTGGCCACGAAGTGCCCCTGCAAGGAGGCAGGAGCCACACTCAGGAATCAGATCCCAAAGGGGATCCTGAGCCTGCACTTCATGCTGGAGCTGCCAGAGCTGTAGCGAGACACATGCACTCCTGGGGCACTTCCACGCTGTCCCCGGGGCCATGGACTATGGCTGAGGAGCACCTGGGGTGAGCAACAGCTCAAGCCGGAACAGCTGGGAACGCTACTCCCCTTCCCTAACCCAGAAACATAAGCCATGTGCACCATGACCCTCTGGGAACATCAGGTCCTGGGAGAAGAAGAGAGGGACCAGAAGCATCCTTAGGTCTGTCCAGCCTGTGTCTGTCTGTCCAGTCTTTGTCCCACAAAGGGTCCTTGCCCGGTCCAGCTGCTCTGTTCCCTTTGCACGCAGCAGGCACTTCTGGTCCTCGTCTTTGGGCCAGTTTCATTTTCAGTTCCCCAAACAGCAGGGCTCAGACATGAGCGGGGGGACCATGTCCGAGGCGCAAACAGAGCTGCCGGGGTCCCACATGCAGCGCCCGCCTGCGCTGCTGGCCCTCCCCTGTTACAGGCGAGGGGCATGCATTGCCTCCAGGCCTTCCCGGCCTGCAGGCAGGGGCTGCGCACATGAGAGTACAACCCAGAGGCCAAAGGCTTCATCCAGTCACTGGGATGATTTGTAAGGAGCAATAGCAGCCAGAAACCTGCCTCCGAGGAAGCAGGCAAGTCTCTCTCCTTCCCCTGTCGCTGCGGCGGGCAGAGAGCAGAGTCGTGGTGTATTTGCGCAGCTGCCCCACGTAATGTTGTCTGCATTAAACACCAATGAAGAAAACTCTCGGATGCTGTAAAGCAGGAAGCTTTTAAAACCCCGTTTTATGTCAGACGTTTAGCACTTCTGATTCCTCCAACAGCGCAAGCCTGAGGAACAAGGCTAGCGGGGGCTGTAAAGTCAGCACTGAAATGTTCAGTGAAAGCAGTGGGGACGCTGGCTACGGCATCCTCTTGCACCCGGCTGCATGGCACCCGGTGCTCTCACTATGGGCTGGGGCAGACATCCATCACCATGACCAGCCGACGTGCGAGACTCAGGAAGAGAACCAGCGCTTCCCCTTTCCTGTGCTCTGCTGCCAGGATCGCTGGCTTCTCTGCCTGATAAGGGAACCAGGGCGCCTCGTAAGGACCCATCGCTAACACATGCAGACCTGGGGATGCAGCGCTGGACCCTTCTATCCCTCTTAGGTGCGGAGATGTCCTGGTGATGGGGTCCCATGCATGGCCAGAGACAAGCAATTCTTTATATGCCCAGTGTATTTGTGTGCCCAAATGTAGGTAGAAAATCATGGCCTGAGAGACGTGCCAGGGCCTGCCTTTCACAGGACACAGCCATGTATCAAGCTGTGGCTCTGAGTAGTTATTTGACAACTTTACTCTTTTTACTATTTAATGAACCATACAGACTGAGGCAGGGGCCTGGACAGGAGCTGGCAAACACCAGCAGCAACTTTGTGGGAACAATAGCAAAAAGTTATCAATGTCTCTCAACTTAAAAAAAAAAAGAAGTCATCAGACACCTGGTTGAAAAACTGGTCAAAAAATGAAGATTTTTTGAAGATTTCATAGTTTAGTAGTAGCTAGGGCCAGGAGGGACCTGAACACATCATCTAGCCTGACCCCCTGCCACAGGCAGGAATGAATGCTGGGTTCACAAGATCCCAGCATTTCTTTTCTCAAAGCTCCTTCTTTCTTCTACGTACATTTAAAAAACTCATCAAAGACTTAAAATCGGGAATTTCTCCTAGCTGTAGCCTGGGCAAGGTGTAGACTTCCTGCTGGGACTTCAGACTGGCGGTTCCTGGCTAGAGGGCCTGGCCCCTCCAAAACAGGCATATTTGGGGTCAGGAAGGGATTTTCCCCCTGGGTAGATCAGTACGAGCTGTGGATGATCTGCCTTCCTCTGTAGCAGGGACAAAGGGACGAGATCCCCTTCCTGGGATATCTTGAGGGTATATTCACAACTTTGTAGCAGCGGGATGTCCCCTGCTTTCCCTGTGGCAGGTTCAGGTGTGATGTCTTGTGCCGTGTCAGGGGGGGCTAGTTCTGCTATTAGACAACAGATTCATGTGGGGTGGTTTGGATAGGGACGGTCCTGCCTTGGGCGGGAGTTTGTGGCCTCTGGAGCTCCTTCCAGCCCTGCTCCTGGTTGCATGATCAAGGCTGAGCCCTGGCTGCAAAGAAGCAGTGTGCAGCATAATGGGCCCAGTCCTGACGCCAGTGGCTCCCCATCAGACACTGCCACAAGGCACGGCTAGCACGAGACTTCAGTGGGGAGGGCTGAAAGTTTGGGCAGCCTCCTGCTGTCTCTTCCCAGATGGGCCGCACCAGCCAAGACCCATAATTAACATTGCAAACAGGGCTGGGCGCTCAGAGCGCTGACACCCCAACACATGCTCAGCCCGTCCAGATGCTGCCTCGGTCCCCGTGTCTTTATTCTGCTTCTGGCCACTGTGGCCTGCTTCCCTCCTGCACACGTGGTGGCTGTTTCATGTGTGAACTGCAAAGGATCCCTCCCTGTCATTTTCTCTCCATCTCAGTGCGCGTCTGCCCCATCACCATGGTGCCTGCGCTCATCCCGCTGCCCCGGGGGCTCATCGATAAGATCTTGCACATCAGACACCAGATGGATGTCACACAGTCAATATCAGGCGAGGCCATGTTGCAATCACTACATCAGACCCTGGGCTGGATTTTCTTTACAGAGACACTGTCATTTTTCAAGGAGCAAAATGGCAAATTTCACAGGGCCACTTTAAGTGTCATAAACACGTCTTTTAATGGCCACTGCCAAGCAGGCACGGGTGTCCATAACAGGCTGGAAAGGCTTCTCGGCCCATCTGACGGAGGAAGGAAAGAATTCCCACGCGCTTTTAAAGCTACTTGGAGCTTGATGTTGACAACTGCCTGCACTCACGGGGTCCCTTGGGCCGAACTTGTGGAGGGAATATAGCCATCACCCTCTTATCGTTGTCCCAGGAAAGAATAAAAGAGCCAACAGGCTAGGGGCTGTGCATGCAATGAGCAAGACTGATGCTCTGCGCTGACAGCCTTAGTCCAAATAGCCAAGACAGACAACGGATGAGAAAAAGGAAGCCTGTTATCCAAGGACACTGCAACATGGGGAGAGGAGAAGGGACTTGTCTGTGGTGGCGGGCATAGGTTTAGGGCCCAGCCCAGGTCTCCTGGGTTTCCAATTCAGTGTTCAACCCGGGGAGACTTCCCTTCCTTTGCGGCCTCCTTGAGCCACCTCTTCAGGGAGGCTTGGTCCAACTGCGGGGATTCGCTGCTGCATGCGGCCCTGGGCTTTCCAGAGTCAGTCTGAAGCGGTGGGCACCCGGACCTCCTCTCCCCATGTTGCAGCTCAGCAGTCCCCGCTGAAGCAAGAGGAGGTGCCTTCCCCTCGGACCAGAGACGCCCCATCCCAGCGGCTTCACGAGGCCCCGTATTGATCAGCTCTGGGACCTTGCGCTCAAACGTGCACAAGACATCAGGCCAGTGGTTCAGAGACATTAAAACAGGAGCCAGGCCTCTGAGGGGCCTGACTGTGCCCCCGATGCACAGACATGCAGGGAGCCACCGTGTCCCAGCAGCAAACTCCCCGGCCGCCAGGCCAGCGGGCAACAGAGTGACGTTTCCTGCCCCTGGAGCGAGGGCACTCGGGATCCCCTCATCACTACAGCACAAAGCATGAAGAACCAGAGAGGAGCAATACAGAGAGACTTGGCCCACAGCCCTTGCAATGGCAGAGACCCATCCCTCGGTCACGGAGGCTGGGGGCAGCTGCAAAGCACGGCAGGGCAGGACGGCCTGGGACAGGAAATCACCCCAGAAGAACA
This sequence comes from Crocodylus porosus, assembly GCF_001723895.1. Lineage (NCBI taxonomy): Eukaryota > Metazoa > Chordata > Crocodylia > Crocodylidae > Crocodylus > Crocodylus porosus. The sequence goes on along the minus strand of NW_017728940.1, from coordinate 226,659 downwards.
CGCGCGGTCATACAGTGACCCCTGCGCTTCCTCTGGCCGCGGCTGCTGAAACGCAGCTGGAACGTTGCAGAAAACCCGGCTCCTCCTGTACGGTTCATCGAAAAGGGATGAATTATACCAATTAAGTTGGGGGGCCGGGGGAGGAATGATCCACTCTCATTTTCCATCTCAGTTTTTACAACACGTGACTGCAATTTGTTCAATTTTACTCTTTAATAGCTTCTGTATCCCCTGATGGCTTCCTGCTTGTAAATAGTTGAGCATCACAAAAACGCTACTAAGTAAAAACCTGAAATCCAATTTTTTTTCAGCTGTGTTGCAATTTCAATTAACATATGCTTAGTTTTGCCCCTGGGAAGACTGGGGGGGGGGGGGGTAAAAATAGGGGAAAGTGAGCCAGATAATGAAAGATTCAGACTCGTGTGTGTTCTGACAGATAGCACAAGTGCCCATTAAATGCTAAAATTAATTGTTTAAATTATTTTGAGCGGCATTTACAAAAATCACCTTGTCAATACAACTGGGCATTTGGTTTCAAAAGCTCTTCTTGTATTATCTGCATCTCAGCATTTCACAACAAACTAATTTGTTCTACAGACATTTTTTTCCCCCCTCATAGCTTGACCAGAAAGGACGTGGGGGAAATGCAAATGGCTCGTTTCTGCGTGTAGGTGCCCTGCTGAAGGTGCATCGCCTGATATGCAACAGCATGAACGCTCAGCTGATGCAGAGGTGCTGCAGTGGACCCCGTGGACTCTCCCTTAGTCCGCTCCTCTTTCCCCAGGCCGCTCTCCTCCCAGCCAGCCCTGACACATCTCCCTCTGAGCGCAGCCTGGTGCCCGCCCCTGACGGGCAAGGTGGTTAATAGGCAGTGCTTTTCTTCTATTCTGCTCAAAACTGTGATGGAAAATACTTTGGCTGGAAGTGAGACAAAAATCAATAGTCCATTCCATTTAACAGGGTGACTGTCACAGTAACTAGATAAAAGTGGATTAGGTGCCTGTGCCTTGGAGACCCACGTAGCCCCGCACTTCAAGTCAGGGGCAAACCTTTATGTGGTGAGGGGATCCCACCTGTCCTTATCTAGTCAGGGCCAGGCATAGAGAGCACGCCTGTGGGACAGCGAGCGTCTCTGGAAGGCAGAAGAGCCATCTGCATCTCCTCCGTCGCCTTCAGACAGACCTGGTTTTCTCAACCTTCACAATCCTTTTTTTTTTCAATTTCCTTTCCAACTCGGTAACACTCTTAATCGATACTTCACCCACCAGGTTTATTTCAGTGTGTTTCTTCCACAGCAGCGCATTAATTGAATTGCCTTGTTGACACTCTGAAATGAATAAACAATTAAATGAAGTCGAAAAGCCCTGGCTGGCGGAGCTGGAAGAGACATGGGAAGATGAACGAGCCTAGGGCCAAGGCCTGAGCATGGGCTTGGGGGAGACAGGTTCCGTTCCCAGCTCTTCTACAGGTGACTCGGGGCCAGGTTTTCTGATGTACTTGGGACACAGGGACCTAAAGGCTGTTCCTAGAAATGCTGTGAGCCGTTCCCCACAGGCAGGATGGCGAGGGGCACTGATAGATCGGTGCATGGGCTGGGCTCTGTAGATGGAGCCAAGCTCCTCGGGAGTCTCCATGAGTTGGAGGGCCCTGGAGCAGGGATTGCAGCTCCCGGCACTGGCACACGTGGCTTGGGGGAATGACGCTCTTCATGGAGGTGACGTGCTCTGGGCTGCAATGTCCGAGGCAGGCAACCCCTGGAGTGCATGGGCCTGGTTGCTCCACCCTACAAACCCCACAGGCAAAGCTGTTTGTCTCCATGCAACAAAAGGGTGCCCCAGACACCAGCCCACCAGAGCAGCATCCTTCAGCCCCCACTGAAGCCCCCGTGATGCCATCAGGAGAGATAGGTCCAGGTCCAAACCTGGCACCCATCACTTCAGCACAGCACAAGCTGTCGCAACATGAAGTGAAGGGAGAACCAGAGCCAGACTGCACATCCGCAGGACTAAGTCCTGGGGTCAGGGGGAGAGGACCCACCATAAGTCAGGCGCTGGAAGTACCCAGGGAGGTGACAGCTGTCAAATACTATAAAAATTGAGGATGTTAATAATTCTTACCATTTTGCCAAGCCATAATGCCTGGGCTGTCCGTCGCAGTGACAGAAGCTATTACAGAGACAAGACTGGAATATTTCAGCAGCAGTCTTGCAGCTGGTAGCATTCACTGTCTCGAATGCATGACACTGATGTTGTGAGACCAGCCGCACTGCTGGGAATAGGATATATTGCTGCAGATTAGATTTATTTGCCCTGCATAGATTTCCTCTTGGTATGTTTTAATTAACTGCTGAGATCAGTGAGCTTCCTTCCCCCCCCAACCACAAACCACCAAACAAAAAACCAGCCTATCAACTGCATTATTATTATTGCACTTTTCAGCTCTGTCCTGTAATGCACTCTCTCATCTCCAGGATGTGTTTGCATTATTTATTGATACATCATAGGCCAGAACTCTTCAAAGTCCGGGACCTGGTGTCCCCGGGCAGCACCTCCTGCTCCCCTCACGATGGTAATCACAAAAAGTCAAGCAGCAGCAGCCTCTACTTCATGCCTTCTTGATCCATTTTCCCCATGAAAATGTCAAGGAAAGATCAAATATTTCATTCCTGCTCAAGAAGTTCTTTGAAACCTGCAGTGTTTTCACTGAAAACTCAAAAATTTGCAAAAGGACTATTTTTTTCAAAAGGTCCCCAGCTAGTGAAAAAGACATTTCCAGTCAACCCCGCTCTCAAGGATTTAAACCCGTGGGCCAGCCCTGGTACATGCCTCCTAGCTCCCAGCACTGCCTCGTCTGGAGGCTTGCACAGACCCTCTGCCCAGGCATGAATTTTGCCTCCAGGGACTGAAAACTAAGGGCATCAGGAGGCCAAGATGATTGGAAATTCCCTGCCCCTCGAAACTGGGGAATAAACAAAGAAATTCCTCTTCTCCCCCTTGTGAACCAGGCTGTCTCCCCCACAGCAAACCCTGTGCTCTTCCTCCTCTAGCACAGCAAGCCACCCCCCGCTCAGAGAAGGGGTCATTCTAGCTGGATCCTTGATGGGAACGATTGAAGAACCTGACCCCGAACGTTCCCCTAATGTAAAATTGTTTTTCCCTTTTGTTTGAGCTGCAAGAAAAGTCCACCTTTCCCTTTTCTTCTTAATTTTCACTGAGGTCTCATCTGGGGCAGGAAGCAGAAACTTCACATTGCAGATAGGATGGCTCCATTCGCCCACTGTTCCCAGGCTTAAGGAAACCTTAAGTACAGCAAGACTCTTGGCTTTAGGACTTATCTGCCTATGTCCCTTGCATACATGCCCAGGAGCGATGACCTGCTCTTCTTGCCATGCTGCTGCATCCTATCAGCTGCGACGGGGCTGCTGGAAGTTCAGCACAATGAAAGGGATGGAAACGTGCAGCACAAGAGCAGGAGGGGCAAAACCCCACAACTGCTGGTCTAACCGGCCTGAGGGATAAGGAGCAACGTCACTGACAGAACTCATATGTTGAACCCCACAAACCTCCATGATGCGTTTAGGGGCTCAACTGCAAGGACCCAAGGAAGAGGATGGAGTCATAACCTCCAAGCATTTCAGAGGCTGCTCTTTAAAGCTGAGCTTGGTGGCCAGTGGACTCTCCTCCACGTTATGCCCCCTCCAGACAGTGCAACCCCAGGGCACTCAGGGAACCGCTGCTGGCTGGTTTCACCCGCCCAGGGCAGAACCAGCACTTCGCTGTTATGAGTTTGCACAGGTTACCCTCCCTTTGCACCTTCGTACTTCAGTCACCATTTATGTACACGGAAGTGGGACCCCTAAAAGGTTTTTCTCCAGAACCATAGATTTAATTTCATACGTTTTTATTTGTGAATAAGTCAGCCGGTGCAACATGCTGCCTTGTGCATCCTTGCGGAAGACAGAGTCAGGAAGATGCAAAAAAAGCTTCCCGTGCAACAGATAGTGGGGTGGCTCTCTAATATGCATCTATGACAGTGTTGCATGCCTCCATTTCCCTAACTTAATTGCACACTGTTACCCTGGAAGAAGAAGAGGTTAACTTTGCCCTGACCTAGACCTGGAAGGAGGGGTGGGGGGCGGGCTCTGCATAGAGGGGGTTTCAGACCCCCCACCCTGCACCTCCCAGAACAGCAGGGCCTAAGCCACACACAAAACACACCCACACCCAGAAATCAGGCCCCAGCACGTGGAGTCTTCCTGCTGCCTCTGGCACCGGGGGGACATCAGAGACAGGCAAGAGGCAGGTCTGAAAGCCAGACTCGGTGATGCACAGAGAGAGAAGTGGGACAGAGGCTGTGGTACCGGGGGTCTCTCGTTGCCAGCCCATGGACTCTGGCACTGGCTCCAACACCTGGGGTTGCCGCAGGGTCCCCTCTGCCCAGACCCCGTGCAGGAAGAGGGCTGCAAGGCCCCTTCTGCAACCCTGGATGCTGGAGCCAGCTTCTGATGAAGCCCTGGCCTCAGCCTCCAGCCCCACCACACTTTCATACAGAGAGCACTGGCCACCCCACAGCTTCCCCGGCGGCCCCCGTGCCCTCAGTTTACCAAACACACACCCTTGAGCAGCACCTTCCACTGGGGAGCACGAAATGACCCCTCTGCCAGGGGCCCTGCCCCATCCTGCGACACCAGCCTCCTCCGCCACACACTCTCCACAGAGCCCAGCAGGGTCCTGCAAGCAGGAGACCCCCCGAGCCAAGCACCACAGCCCCTGGGTCCTCTGCAGGGCAGTCTCTGCCCAGGGCCAGGCACAAGCAGAGCCGCAGCCTAAGCAGCACCAGCTGAGTGGGAGCCTGGCAGGGCAGGGCCAGGGGATGAGCCAACCGCCTGCAGCTGAGCCCCCTGCGCTGGTCCTGGGCTGGCAGAGGTGATAGCACAGCAGTCCTGCAGCAGCCGCTGTGCTCTGGCTCAGAGACACTGTTGCTGGAGGGGCTCAGTGGGGCTTTCACAGGCGAGAGAGATAGCAGCGCTCAAGCCTTCATGGCAAACATTTGTTGTAGGTCAACAGAGGAGTGTAAGCAGGCTGCTGCAGCGTTGATAGCATTTATATGTTGACACAGAGAAGGGCCAAGATACAAATCTATACAGAAAGTACTTCCAGCAGGCAGAGTCTGCAGGGCCTGATCCTCTCCAGCGCCAGCTCTTTCCCGAGTGCAACGTGGAAGCTGAAGCTGAGCCTCCTCATGATCCTGCTGTGGGCTGTCCTGTGCCGTCTCCGGTGCCGCTGGAAGGCCTGGGCAGAGCCCAGCAGGCCCTTCCTCTTTCCTCAATTAAAGACAAAAGGGACATTTTAAAACTATTGGGTGGGGCTTAGTTTAAAAAATGCATATTGTAGAGACTTTGATAAGTAACATCCAGCTCTAGTGCAAGGATTTATCCTTTCTGAAGCTTTTTTCCTCCAAAAATAGACTCCACAGCTCTTTACCAACCACCAACACATGCACCAATTATATATCCACAGTAAATGGCAATTATTTTTACCTGGGACTGAAATGCAGCCAGTTCTGGGGTGAAACAGGGCAGTGACAGTGCACATACATATTGCATCACTGCTTACATTGTGAAAACAATGCCACTATTAAATAAATAAATGAAAAAGTTTGGGGGGCTGGGGACATTTATGTGAGCTCTGAATTTACCTTGGAACAGGAAGGCATTGTCTCAAGGTCTAATTTGATTTTTTGTCAGGATGGGTGCAGGGTGAATTCAAGTGCAATTGCTACAGTCATTTACCAGGGATACAAGTCGAGTTACTGGTAACATTTAGCATTCATTGCTCAAGCTTGGTTTGAGTCATGCCCCCCTCACAGAAGAGACACGACTCTCATGGCTTTGGCAGCTAACACTGGAGGATTTTGCGGTTTGCATGTGGGCTGTTTTGAACAACCAGGTGCAATGTGCTGAGGTGAGGGCCGGGAGAGGAAGGGAGATGCAGAGAACTGCACAAATACTTGGAAAGGAACAAAGGGAATCCTACAAGGGGCTCAGAAAGGCAGAGAAAATTCAGCAAGTCCCTTGGCTGGTCTCACCCCCTTATTTTGGCATGATGGATTCTCTTCCCTGCGTAGAGCTCCTTGCCCATGGAGTCTGTCTTAGTGATGCACAAGGGCCTCAGCAGGTGCTAATTCAGTCTTTTTTCATGCTATGTGCAAAAAACATTCTACAACTGCTCATGGAGAAAGGCCCCGAGTCCGTTAATTGAAAACTACTCAGGACAGTAGGTGTGTATGACACCGGTTTGCAGACCCAGTGTGTGGGGGCTCCGTTTGGAAAGAGAGATTGAACTGGTCTCTTCTCACAGCGCTACACAGCAGAGTTCCTAACTGGGCTGCTACCATGACAGGACAAATACAAAGCGTAAGAAATCCCCTCCCCTCTTCTGTCAGCTGAAAGCCATTTTTGTGTCTAATCACAAAGGGAACCACAGACACCTTGTGATTTTAGCTGTGTCCAGCTAAGATTTTAACTCCCTTAAGAATTGCCTGTGCACTAGCACAGGTGGGTTATTGGTTGCAAAGCAAGTGTCCTCCAACCACAGTCGGGGTGGGGAGAAGGGAGTTTTTGGTGGTCCCCTGGAAGCCAGAGACCTCCCACACTGTCTCCAGCTCCAGTTGCTGGCTGGAGGAAAGAGTTGACCGGGACCACATGGGACACGGTTAAGTCCTGGTGTCTCTGGTGGCATATCCAGACTCTGCTATCCCAGCGTGCACATGCAGACCTGCTCTCTGAGGGATAGCTCAGGCAGCCCAGGCCCCCGGCAGGCCCAGCTGCAGAAGCCGATGTGCCACCTCTCCACCTCGCCCCTTGTCAGTCAGGAAGCAGCCATCCCCTGCGACAGGTAGACTCCAGCAAACGCTGGAGGGTGAATCCAGGCTTAAGAGATTTGCTGTTGCATGGAGTAAATCAAGAGCAAGCACAAGCATTTTCCCTCCCAGAAAGAATAAAGGCCTGGGTGGCCACGTAGACTGCAGTAGTGACAGGAGATCAGGCATATCTGTCCTTTCCCCATGTAACCCTGGGATGCTGCAGGAGACATTTCTCCCCCACATATGCCCAAAATGTGTCTTGCCCTTCCTAGTGCCAAGCCATTTATTTGGTCCCCACAGCTCATTCTACTACAGCCTCCCTGCAAAGATGTGGATCGGGCCTGTTAACTGACGTCAGCATGGCCGCTCTGTGGCCTGGATGCCTCCTACCCCAGTGAGAACTAGCTCAGGACAAAGGTGGTGGCTGGGCTGGGAAGGGGCTGATGTCTATCTAAGCAGCTTCATAATTAACAAGCAGAGCAAGAGAAATGAAGATAATGGACTGGAAGGCAGATGAGCTGCAGAAGTGTTGTGTGCATGTCATGATTTATTGGATGCCCCCCCTCTTTGAGGATTAATATTTATTTCTTATAAAATTTTGATCTTTTAGCATAATGAAAATTTTATTTGTCATAAATTAGACATGAAAACATTTATAACTTAACCTCCAGGAAGTGAGCACCAGCAAAGCAGCACTGCAATTAGCAGACAGGCAGGTGACAAAGCTGAGCTGGGTCTGCAGCCAAGGAAGTGGAATGAGAGGACTGTTCCCTTTGGAAGATGCACTGCTGTCGCTGATGAATGAAAGTACGGGGCCTGGTACAGATTTAAATATATATGTAGGATCTGCAGAGATAAAGGAAATATATGCACAGAGAGAAACGGCCTGATCAGATAACGAACTTGTTTTCAGCGATGAGGAGAGTGATAGGGAATCCATTAGCGCAGTTGATAACAATAAGCGCGTGGCTCATCTTCTGCAGAAGAATAGCCATAAATTCCAGCCATGAAAACAAATGGAAAGTAAGAAAAGAAAACTGGATAAAGGATTGATGGGGTCTTTTTAATAGTTTAATCAGTGAAGGGAAATGTTTTAAAACAAACCATTCACATTAATTGGAAATGTAAACGAAGCAGACCAGATGAAGGGCACCCACAGAAAGGTACATGAAGCCTGCCCTCCTTAGCTGAGAGCCTGGGCAGACGGAGACCAGCAAGCCTTTTTCATGCACGTTCTAGGCTTAGTTCTTATTATTCCATGTATTACAGTGATGCTTAGAGACCCCAACTGAAACGGAGGCCCTATGTGCTGGATGCTGTACATTTACATAGCAAGAGACAGCCTCAACAGCATGAGAAGCAGAGGGGAAGGGGAGTAACCAGCCCCTGCTCACAGATTGGTGCAAGAAATGACACTAGAACCCAGTGCCACCACGGTGCATGGCAGTGGCAGCCCCAAACTTGCCCAAATCATGGACTGGGCCCTCCCAGTCAGCGTTCATGGCTGGCTGTGCTAACGCCCACAGCGGCCAGAGCAAGGCCTTACTTTATCCTTCTGTCGCGCACTGAAGAAGGAGCTCAGACACCAGGCTACGGCTGCTCTTGGTGGGTCTCTCTATTGACCAGAGTTTCTCCCCTGGCTCTGAAACTCCTTCCCCAATGGAAGCTTCTCCAAAAGGGATATGCTTCCATGAAAGCTGCTGATGCTCCATATTTTCTAGCAACGCCCCTTTGCTGAAATGCCCCCAGCCTGCCTTAGGAGGGAGAGACAGAAACGAAATGAAAACTTTCCCAATGTTTTGTCTTTGAGTTTGATTGGCGGGAAGAACATGTTTATTGAATTTTAATCCTGGCACTATTCCTTTACACACAAAAATTAATAGGCTCAAAATAAATATGCTCTGTCAATAAGCTGTTTGCTGTGAATGTGGCCAGCCACAGATTCATAGCTCACAGCTGATTCATGTGAGTGAGTCACAACCGCTCCACATCCTGCATTTCATCTGATGGAGTGTCCTCTCTCAGCTCAGAGTTCAATGTTTTCTCACCATTCACTCCTTTCCAGGGCAGGTACAGTCAATACAGCATGCAGGACAGAAGAAGCCTCAGAGATGTCATAAAGTTCATGCTGTGCCGGCTTCTGAGGAGGTAAATCTGCTGCATTGACCTGTTTGCATTAGCCATGCATTTAGGAGCTGATCTCTGCCTGTTGGTGCCATTGGCTGGGGTGATGCCTGTCTGATCCCAGCTCTTTGCCTTCCTCCCCAGGGAGATCGCTTCCCATCCATGTCCCCCAGCGAGGTTTCCAGCAGGTGCAGCATGCTGGAACTGCTCTTTCAGCCCTTCCACCACGCTGCAAGAGGCCTGGAAGTAGCACCCATGGGGGCCTGAGCAGCTGGGCGACCTCCAGGGCCTGACAGGCTGTTTCTGCTAGGAGAAGAAATGGATGCTGGGGAACGCGAAGCAGCAGCAGGACTGGTGAAATCCATGTCCTACGGCCCCTGAGACAGATGGGTCATGATCTGAGAGCTCAGGTTTCCCTTCTCTGCCCAGCCCATCCAGCACCGATGCCTGGTGAGACTCGGAGCAGTGGATGCTCCAAAGGCAGAAGGTCCCCAACCACAAAGCGCTTTTTCACCAGGGGGGATTTTGCTCGTGGTACCCAGCAGAGATCACTATGCTTGGTCTCCATCCTTGGAGGTTTTTAAGACCCAGCTAGACAAAGGCAGCTTGCGGAGGCAGTTAAGTCAAAGGATGTGGTTATCATGGGTGACCTGAACTATCCAGACATCTGCTGGGAGGAGCAGTCAGCCAGGTCTGACTGCTCACGCAGGCTCCTAGCCATGTTACAGGACCTCCATCTAACCCAGGAAGTGCACAGCCCCACCAGGGAGACACCTTGTTGGACCTGGTGCTGGCCACGGGAACGACCTGGTGAGGGGGCTGCGGGTCCTCAACCCCCTGGGCGACAGCGATCATCGCCTGCTGGGATTCACCATCCAGCGCAAGGTGGCAAAGGCCTGCAGCAAGGCAGCAGCCCTAGATTTCAGGAGGGCGGACGTCAATGAGCTAAAGAGACTAGTTGGGGAAGCACTGAGGTCCCGGAGGGGAGGGGAGCCAGGTGTCCAAGGAGAGTGGTCATTCCTGAAGGAGACGATCCTCCAAGCCCAAAGGAAGGTAATCCCAACACAGATCAAAGGGAGCAGGAGCGTTCAAAAGCCCCCATGGCTCACCAAAAGCATCCGGGAACGTCTCCTAGCTAAAAGGGAGGCGCGCACCCGATGGCAGGGAGGGGCCGTCCCCAGGGAGGACTATACTGCAGTTGCTCGGGGCTGCAGGGGGGGTCAGGGAGGCCAAGGCGGAGATGGGACTGGGACGAGCAACCCGGATGAAGGACAACAAGAAGTCCTTTTTTAAATACATAGGGGGCAAAAAGAAGGTACCGGGTAACATGGGGCCCCTGCAAGACACGCTAGGAAATCTGGTCATCACACCAGACGACAAAGCCAACATGTTTAATGACTTCTTTGCCTCCATTTTCCTGAGCAGGGACTGGATCAGCCCCCACCGGCCCCCCTCAGGCCCCAGGGGAGGTGCACCCAGGCCCCGGGTCAGGGAGGATCTAGTCAGGGAACGTCTGGCGGGACTGGACGTGTTCAAGTCAGCGGGTCCGGACGATCTCCACCCCCGAGTGCTGAGGGAATTAGCAGAGGTCATAGTGGGACCCCTGGCACGGCTGTACGAGCACTCGTAGGGCTCTGGTGTGGGGCCAGAGGACTGGAAAAGGGCCGGTGTGGTTCCCATCTTCAAAAAGGGGAGGAAGGAGGACCTGGGAACTACAGGCCAGTTAGTCTTACCTTGATCCTGGGTAAGCTTTCTGAGAGAGTTATTCTGGCTCATGTCCACGAGGGGCCGGGGGGGAGGTTATGCTCAGGGGCAACCAGCACGGGTTCATTAGGGGCAGGTCCTGTCAGACCAACCTGGTGGCCTTTATGACCTGGTCACCAAATCCTTAGATGCAGGGGGAGCAGTGGACATCGTCTTCCTGGACTTATGGAAGGCCTTCGACACTGTCTCTCACCCCGTTCTCATTCAGAAACTGGGGGCTGCGGTGTCGACCCTCACACAGTCAGACGTGTCGCCAACTGGTGGGAGGGCCGCACCCAGAGAGCGGTGGTGGATGGTCATTTTCGCCCTGGAGGGATGTGGGCAGCGAGGTCCCCCAGGGCTCGGTCCTCAGGCCCGCACTGTTCAACATCTTCATCAGCGACTTGGATGAGGGGGTAACAAGCACCCTGTTCAAATCTGCTGATGACACTAAGATGTGGGGGGATGTGGGCATGCTAGAAGGGAGGAATAGGCTACAGTCAGACCTGGACAGGTTACAGGGGTGGGCAGATGAGAACAGGGTGGGATTCAACACTGACAAGTGCAAGGTGCTGCACCTGGGGAGGAACAACCAGCACCATACCTACAGGCTGGGGAACTCCTTTCTCGTCAGGACAGAGGCAGAAAAGGATCTGGGGGTCATCACTGATGGTGTGGGGATGCGGTCAGGAAGGCCAACCGCACCTTGTCGTGCATCCACAGATGCATCTCGAGCAGGTCCAGGGAGGTGATCCTCCCCCTCTATGCGGCACTGGTCAGGCCGCAGCTGGAGGACTGCGTCCAGTTCTGGGCGCCGCACTCAGGAGGGACGTGGACAGCATGGAGAGGGTCCACAGGAGGCCACTCGCATGATCAGGGGGCAGCAGGGCAGGCCCTACGAGGAGAGGCTACGGGACCTGAACCTGTTCAGCCTCCACAAGAGAAGGCTGAGGGGGGACCTGGTGGCCATCTACAAACTGGTCAAGGGAAACCAGGAGGCAATGGGAGAGTCCCTGTTCCCCTGAGCACTACCAGGGGTAACAAGGAATAACAGCCATAAGTTGATGGAGAGTAATTTTAGGCTAGACATCAGGAGGTGCGACTTCACGGTCAGGGCGGCTAGGAGCTGGAACCAACTTTGAAGCGAAGTGGTGCTCACTCCTACCCCAGGGGTCTTCAGAAGGAGGCTAGATAGACACCTAGACAGGGTCATTTGACCCCAGCATCCTTTGCTGCCCATGGCAGGGGGTCGGACTTGATGATCTGCTCAGGTCCCTTCCAACCCGACCAACTATGAAACTATGAAAGCCTTGTCTGGAATGATGTAGCTGGGGCGGGTCCTGCTTGGAGCAGGGGGTGGACTAGATTTGACCTCCTGAGCTCCCTTCCAGCCCTCGTTGTCTCTAAGTCTGTGAGTCTATGTGCCATGTTCTCCTGCCACCTTGTCAGGGGTCCTCAAGTCAGCCCGCGGGGCAGAGCCCAGCTGTCATTTCTGGCTGCGCAGAGCTGCTCTGTGCCACCGTGTTGCTCAGGGGACGGGACGTGTCTCTTCAGATATACTGGAGGCCCCTTCCTTGCCAGCGCTCCTGATAAGCCGGGGAGGAAGCAGTGGAGCTGGTCATCTTTTGTGCTGCCTTGAAGCAGGGACCTGTCAGGAGAAGGAAGATGCACAGGGCTGAGTTACTGCATGCAGCCACCGCCTCTCTGGCTTCGACCCATCGTGATGCAGGCGCTTAAGGCAGATGAGCCAGATATCCCCAGACTGACCCGGTAGCAGGGGACCCAGGCTTATGCCACGCCATCAGCTTCATGTTTCTGATGGGTGTCCCAGGCCCTCCTCTTACCTTGCGGCGCAGGAGGGAGCTTGGAGAAGCTGTCACAGGCCATCTGACCTGGGCAGAGGTCAGCTGCCTCCGCATCGTGGGCACACTCAGGGATTAACCTGCAGCTGCTCAGCTGATCAGCAAAGCTAAAAGCACAAGATGCTGCCCCTCAAAGCACCTCGCTGCACCCAAACACAGCCACTCACCTCCGGGGGAATCCGGTGCTCACCTGCCCACTCATCCGCATGCGGCTGCACAGGGCAGCCAGCTCCAGGTCTGCCTCCCCGTCTGTGCAGCCAGGAGGGACAGAGTTGGCTCCAGAGGGAAGCTGGCAAACATCACCCAGCACAGGCCACATGAGACGGGGCAGTGGCCGGGCAATGAGGCAGCGTTAGTAGGTGCATGCTATAAATCAGATGGATGTGCAGCTGGTCTTCGCACAACGGTCCCGTCCTGCACCTGAACAGATGTTGCTGTCATGGGTATTGTGGCAGGTGTATTTAAGTTCGTAGTGGCAGGAATTGGACCTTGTTTGCGCTGGGGTCTGTACAAAACAGCAAGGTACCCAGCTTTGGCCGGCGTCTTCATCAAGCCCAAGGTTCGGCTGACTACTGTCTCCTTCCACATTTGACTCCTGTCTGGATGTGTTTACGATGCAAAGCCCACATCTTGATAAGATTGTTTCTGTGACTCAGGCTCCTGTCCTCGTGTGCAGCCTGGGTCCCCAGTATTGCCAGCTCTAATGATTTTACCTCAAGTCCTGCAAGATTCACTGTTTTATATAAAGCCTCAGGTCTGGGGTGGATAGGATACGACTATGGGAGTGAAGGCTTCAGCTGCCCTTCTGCTGGGAGACCCGAGGTTTGCTCTGTATGAGGAGAGCTGGAAAGGGGCAGAACTGGAGAGCACGGAGACCGTGGACTGGAGCCAGTGGCCGACCGGCCGGCAAGGCACAAAGAGGGAGCAAGGGCATAAAACCCAGTGGTGACAGCTCCCGTTGTCATGACAGCAGGGATTGCCTCTCCAGATCATGAGCCCGGTCCCAAAAGCCCATCGGCTCCTCGGGCCCTTCGCCCCCCCTGCAGGCAGTGATCCTGCACGCCCCCACTCTGGACTGTCTGTTCAATCGATGGCTCATGGCCCTGGCTGCCCTGCGCTGCTGGAAGTCAGCATGAGTGCCTGGACCTGAGACCGGCCATTGAGCTGCAATGGAAAAGCCTTTCGGCCTCTCGGGGTCCTCTCACATCCCGGAGAACGGCAGCCGCACAAATAGCCATAGCCATTTATGGCAACGGCATTCATAAAAACCATCGTCATAACAGCCTTTCACGTAGCGTTAGCTTCACGTGCTCAAAGCCTCTTCTGCTAGCACTGTGCTCTGGCTTTCCTCTTGCAGCTGTCGGGGCTTCTTGCTGCCTTCACTAAATCACACGAGCGTATCCTGGACCTAGTGTCGGCCATCACGAGCATAGCCCTCACAATCTTTTGGCCTCTTAAGTGAGAGCACTGCTTCTGGAGACGTATTTTCTGTGAACAGGTTTTCGCTTGGGAAGCCAGATGTGTGCCCGGGATCTGAATATCTCTGCTCAATGTGACCCGCTAACAGGTTTACTCTCTATCAAGGGCCCATTTCAAGAGCTGTGGTGTGCTATTTTTCAAAGTAAAATGAACAGTTTCTCACCTTAGGGAGAAGGAACAAGAGTATTATTTTCTTGACTGTTGATAAAAGCAGCGATTTTCTACTATATTACATTGTGTACTTGACCTCCCACAACCTTTAATAATTTCACCTTAAAACAATCATAAAAGAACTATTTAGAGGCGGCAGTAAAGGCAGTTATATTTCAGGATTGATTTTCTGCCAGTCCGCCTGGCATGCTGTACTTTCAATAACAGAAACTTCAGTGATCTTTCAATAAGCTCTGCGTTCCCGGGACTCAGGCCTGCCTTTCAGCCACGGTGGATGTGACTCCGGTGCCTCTGAACTGCCCCAGCAAAAGGGCAGGCCAGGCCCAAGAGTGCCTGGCCCCCAGTGTCCCGCACGCACGCACACGCACACCACGCGCAGCCTTCATGCCTTGTCCTGGAAGGAGCATGAGAGAGCAACCCCATGCACCATCCACCCTGGATGTGCCCGCTCACACAAGCCGTGATCATCAGTCTTGTCAGAGGCCAGGACCCCAAACCCAGCCGTGCTGGTGAGGGAAGTGGCCCTGGGTTGGGAGAGTGCCCCACACCGCTGTCCTGGCCCAGGTCTGAACCTACAGCCATGGTGCCAGAGGGCTGCCTGCTACCGGTGCTCTGCCTGCCTGGCTGGAAGCTTTTCACCCCTAATTGCAGCTGGCTGCCAGGATGTGAGGTCTCATTCATGTGAGCCACACACAGAGGTGCTGCCCTCGGGGGTGCCCCACATGAGACCTGGGTCTGTTAGAACAAGGTCTGCCCCGGCGTCAGGAAGAGCAGGCTTTCATCGTGTGCCGGGGGGGACAGGTCATGGCTGCAAGACAGAGCTGACCTGGGACCTGTCTGCCCGTCTGTTCTCCAAGTCAGCCTGTCTGGTGCCACAGCATTTCTCAGAGCTCCCTCTGCAGTTGCAGGAGCCTCTGCAGGCACCTTTATCTCTTAATTCAAGAGTCTCTCTTTGAATCACCAGAAACCAGATCATTATGGAAGGATAGGGAGGTTTGATACATCCCCTCGCCAGACAACAAAGAGTAGTAATTCCTGCCCGTTCAACTCAATTATCCCCCAGCTCAGTCTTTGGTGTAAGAACCGCGATTGCTTTCCTGCCAGCCCTCGGCTGGTAAGTTATTAACGCTGCAACCTGCCTCTGATGTGCCCAGGGAGGCTGCGACGACTCTGGGAAGGATGCTCTGGGTGGGGAGGCAGAGGAAGACCCCATGGCCAAGAGGGTTCGAAGCCAGTCTCAGAAAACATCTCGTCTTTCCCACCCCTGTGATCCCACTGCAGGGCTGGCACGTGCCCAGTACTGGGGAGCTTGCCGAGTGCAGGCCAAGGAGCTTGGGTGGTTTCCGAGCCTGGAGGGAGACGTGCGATGGGCCATGGGGATGGGCACGGCTAAATACAGTGGAGCACAGGAGGCTGATCTCACATGCCCAACGCTGCCGGGACTCGTACGGCATAACAGGGCGCATCCCTCAGGGAGGGAAAGCCTCCAGAGGCCCGGTCTTATGCGCATTGCCTGCACCTTTCCCCGCAGTGGCTGGGACAGACCCCGCACGGGACAGGTGGAGCACCGCTCGGGTCCAGTGTCCCCTTTGGCCGGGTCCACCAAGCCCCTGAAGAAGGAGGCAAAACAAACAGGCTCGGCACCGCCGTGTCCAGAAGACAGGCCGCCATGGGGTGCAGCCCTCACTCTCCTGTGTGACCCCGAGCCAGGGACGTCCCTTCACCCTTGCTCCATCTCTTGCCCTTTCTTGGTTGTGTCTGTTTGAGCGACTCAAGGCAGCCGTCGCCTGCGCAGGACAGCACCCAGCTGCACAGCTCTGCTTGAGCGGGTGAGGGGTCAGCCGGAGCAGCCAGGGGAGCAGGACGGGGCTGCTGCACCCAGGCGGTTGTCTCATCTCAGGAGAGGCTGGAGGGATGTGCGAGGCCAGCCCCACTGCAGCGCCTATGGTCTGTCCCATGCCCTCACGCCATGCCAGCGCCCTCCACACCACCTCTCTTGGGCAGGAAACCGCTCCTGGCAGCAGCAACCCAGCAGCAGTGACAGGTTAGAAGAGATGCTGTAACCGAGGGGAAGCCCTCTAGGCTGCAGCCCTTCTGCGCCACTACGAGGAACAGCTTGCAACGAAGAGCAGAGGCCCCACGGAGATGAAAAAGCATCTGCAGAGCCTGAGCCATGCTAGGCCCCTGGCGCCGTGTGCGCTGGGCCGGATCAGTGGAGGAAAGGGGGCCGTGGTCTCGATGCTGGGGCAGCCCAGCCACTGGCAGAGCGAGGGGTGTTGGGCCTGCCGGGAGCCGCAGAGAAGGAGAGCACATGTCCCTGCCTGGGTGTTTCCAGGGACACATTTGCACGGCGGATGAGCTGCCACGGCCCCCGTAGCTCCTCCGCACACTGTGGCGCCGGCTCATTCCCTCTGGAAACAGGCAGTGCGGCTGAGGGCTCGAGAAGGGGGCTCCATCTCTGCCTTGCTCGTGGTGAACGGGGTATTGCAGGGGGAGCCGTGGCGAAGGCGGGGGCAGACAGGTTCCTCACAGCTCCTTGCCAGCCCCAGGACAGTGGCTTTTTGGCCACTTCTAGTTTACTTTGAGTGCACAAAGAGCCTTCTCCACTGGCTGCCATGGGAGCAGGAGCAAGGCCGTCTGCCTCCCCGGAGCCGTGCGCGCTTACCGTGTTCGTACGTCTCCCACCGAGCTGAGCACAAGGGAGGACAGGATGCCGTCCATCCCTGCCACCTGTTTCAGTAACGGGAGCCGAAGAGGGCCGGGCGCGTTGTCACTGCCTCCCAACATCCCGCACCAGCCCCACAACACCCTAACACAGACTGGCCGGAAACACACAGGATGGGATGAGACGGGACAGAGCTGACTGGCATTTTTCAGACAAAGCTTTTTCAGTGGGGAAAAAAAGCCCATTTGTGTCAGATCCACCCAGCTGCATGTGTCAGAAAGAAGATTTTTAAAAGGAAGCAGCCGCTGCCTGTTCCCCTTCTGCCGCAGCTTCAGCGGCTGTTGTGGAGTTTTCCCAAACTGCATTTAAAAAAAAGAAATCCCCAAACCTGAACCAGAGCATTTCATTTGGGCCAAACCAGGTTGTTCCTTCTATCAGAAATGAACATGTTTGTCACTGTTGTTAGCTCCTGCAGGATTTTGTTTTCCAGTTCACGGGAAACAACACGTTTAGAGACATGACCCAGCACAGCCCACAGCAGGGCAGGTGCTTTCTTAGGGAATAAAACACTTGTGGGATTGCCCGGACTTCCAGGACAGCGGGAACCAGCAGCACGCAGTCCATCAGCAGGCCATTCCCAGCCCGGGGTGCAGACGTCTGCTTTGCTGCCAGGCTGGGCCTGTTCTGCCAAGGCAAGCACAGGGTTAATGCCAAATTTCTTCTTTTCAGCACAGAAGGTTGGGATCTCCTTCCCCTCCTCCTCTTTTTTCTCTTCCTCTTCTTTCCTCCTGGAAGTGTCCGAGGAGGCTGTACCGTGTGATGAGCCTGGTAATGAAGCAGTGGGGAGATCGATAGAGCAGCAGGCTGAGCAGCAGCTAATGAGAATCAGCAACCGGACCCACAGCCGTCCACTCGGCACAAGGGGAGACGCTGCACCCCGAAGGCCACCGTGCCGGGGCAGCATGGACGTGCAGCATGGGATGAAGGTTACATAATGTGCTACCCAGCTGGGCATGTCCGGAGCTGGGCTCAAGGGACTGAGGAACATATATCACCAGCACAGGGATCAGGCTGTGCCAGGCCGCTTGGAGACGTCCTTGCCAGGGCAAGAGCAAATTCAGCCCTATGCAGAAGGGTCGGCATGAGCCGTTCTGACACTGTCCACTCATGGGGAGGTACTCTCTGTCATTACTGCTGTACTTACCTGGCAGGGGAAGCAGCATGACCACGTAGGCGAGCTCCCCAGGGTAATTGTCTCT
>NW_017728940.1:182351-208392 GCF_001723895.1 Crocodylus porosus | reverse complement strand
AAAAAAAAAAAAAAAAAGTCTGCTGCTTCCAAGCGGTTGGTCAGACCCCAAGGGGCTATGAAAGGCAGGGCTGTTGTTCCCATGCAATAGTCTGACCCTGCACCAGCAAGCCCCAAACCCAACAGTTCTGCCAGAAGTGGGAATATTCCCACGTGGAAATAGCACCGGGGGAGCTGCCAGCTCCGGCTGGTTGCTTCATGCCCTCCCTGGCTGGACTACATTTCCCAGGAGGCCCGTCTGTGTGCGGAAGCAATGCATGATGGGATTCCAGCGCCCACGGGACGTCACCCGGGGCACGGCGCGGGAGTGCAGAAGAGCGGGTGCCGCAGCGGAGACGGCACCAAACCGGAGCCGGCTGCTCGTGGGCTGTCGGAGGCTCAGGCGCGCGGGTGCAAAATCCGTTCCCTCCCGACGGCTGACGCCTGCAGCCCCGCTGCTCCCTCCGCCGGCGGCTCTGGCTGGAGCTTTTCCGGCGAGAGCCGCTTGCGCTGCCCGCCGCGCACCTCCCGCCCTGGCCGCGGGCGAAGGAGACGGGCGGCGGAGGCCCCGGCCGGGCGCCGCGAGAATCCACCCAGCCGCTGTACATCACGCTGGGACCAGCTAGCCAAGTCCCCCTGCTGTCCTCCTGACTCACCCCGCTCCCAGCTCCGCGGCTCAGCCTGGTCTAGCCCCCCACACGCAAGGAGTTAAACCACTTCCCCAAGACAATGAGACTTTATGGAGGCAGTTGCACATTTACACTGAGCAGCCATGAAATTCATTGACAAACTAAATCCTGTAATCTCCTTTTAAGTACCTTTGTAATGACTGGATTAGTTAGATAGTCCTCTGCTAGCCAGAGCATAATAGCTAATCCTGAACAATCCAATATTCAACATTAATTACGGTGACCTGTATCTCCCTTCCCACCTGGCTCCGCATTGATGAACTGATGAGTCCCTGGTCTCCATCTGCTGCCTGCTGTGATGCTGGCTCAGTCCATTCTCTGTTCTGTCCACAAAGCCTGAGTGTACATTTATTAAGTGCGTTTAACTAGTTACACGTGTGCTAATCTCATCATAACCATGCTGCATTAAGCCCCATCATTCATGATATATGGGGGCATCTGCTGCAGGCTGCTGTCTGCTTCACACGGGGAAGAGCAGCTTTGCAGAGCCGGTGTCCTGCGGCAGGGAGGCCTCAGCCCGAGGAGGGCGTTTGGCTGGAGATGTCTGAGCCTGGACTTAACAGAAACACAAGGTTAGAAAGGGGGAGAGAGACCCTGAACAGCTCAAAACCGCATGGCCCTGAGTGCTCACGTGCTCCCCTTGGCCTGTGCAAAGCAGGCTCTGCCTGTCCTCACGCACCCCTTGTGCCTAGTGAGATGCACATCCTACACCCGGCTGTTTTAAGACCTCATGGCCCCAACCCTGCGGTTAGTTTGCATTGCTGCTTCCAGGGGTCGGGGCCCCACAGTGCAGGGTGCTGGACAAGCGCAATGAGAGAACCCCTCCGGGCCCGGCTGAGCTGAATGAGCAGATGAGGCAGATGGGCACGGAGGTGCTGGGCATGGGACAGGCCAGACAGCCTCCAGCAGTGCTCATGACTGCCAAGGAGCTGGACAGGTGCCAGTGCCGGACAGTGCACGGCGTGGTCAGAAGTCTCCTGCAAGGGCTGGGGCCACACCCTGTGTCCGTACAGGTTTGGAGCCAAGGAGCCTGGAGCCTTTCACCACCTCGCAGGGCTGAGCCCTGAACATGGCGCACTCTGCTCCCTGCACCCTGCGTGCAGCCGCACGGGAGTTTGGCCTCTGCGCTGGTGTCTCTGGCTGTAAATCAGCAAGCACTGCCTCCACGCCTTCCCTTGCGCACTGGGCATTCAGCTCGAGTCCAGCTCCACCACCTGCAAAGCTGCGCTCCTGCCTGCCTCCAGCTGCCTCGAGGGGCTATCGAAGTCCTTGTGTCCTCTGGGACCTGCCAGCACCGTCCCAGAGACCACCCTGCTATTTCTGAGCCCTGGGGTGGGACTACCGCCTGCAGCAGAGTGTTTTCCCTACCGGCCCACATTGCTTCCCGTGTCAGCTCTAAGCTAATTGCATGCAGTCATTAACAAAATTAAGTGTCACTTAGTGCTCGGAGAGCAGCCCAGATGGAAGAATCAGTACCACAGCCTTGCGCACTGCCTGCCTCCTCGTAGGGCCAGTGTAGCTATTATTTTTAATGAGGTGCAAGCTGATTTGGGGAACAAGAATCGATGGGAGGTTCAAAGCTGGTAGGACCGGGTTTCACATGTGTGTGCTGAAGGGATGAGCTACCCAGGGCTTGGCTTTGTTTAAATGTGAGTGAGGAGCTGAGACTCCTGTCTGATGTTTCCTGGGTGTCTCTTCCTATTCTCCAGCTAACAGAAGAAATTGATTTCAGATTGCGTTTCTGTGTTGAAGCCAAGATGACAATCATATATTTCACTTGTGGACCTGAGTGCATAGCTCTATTATTCATTCTCTGACTTTGCGTTATGGCAGTGCTTGTGTCAAATGTACCAATTCCAGCAGATTTAATGGAGTTGGCCTCTCCACCCCTGTCTACACCGGAGCTGATATTTTCCACATACATCAGCTGTATCTACCAGCAGGGGAAAAAAAAAATCTCTTGCTCCAGTGACTCCTGTTTTAGAGCAAGTGAAGAGGACAGGAGAGTCTCCTGCTGAACCAGCTGAATATCCCTGCATGGTGTGATGTTGTGCCCATGCGTGTGTGCATGTAAGTGTGTAACTGTGCATGGGACCGTGCGTGTGCATAGCTGCATAGATGACCTGGTAGGCCTGCTTGTGTGGATGTGCCCAGCCCTGGATTGTGCAGCTGTGTCTGGGAGCTGCATGGGTCAGCGGGGAGGGCACCCAGCCTAGGAACATGGTCAGGAGAGGGCTCTCCTGAACCAGGGCCTAATACAACCCCCAAATGGCCTCTCACGATGCCCACACGGTGCAGTGCACAGACCCTCATCCTCGTGCAGGCCTCACCAGGCACTTGTACTGCTGGTCACTTTGGACCGACACGGAGGGAGGGCAGGGCCAACTTGGGCAGAGCTTCCCAGCTGCAGGGAGGCAGGCCTGGGTGGCTGCAACTCCCCGGGGTGGTGGCAAGGGGGCTGGATGGATGCAGAGCTCACACAGCCACCAACCACGAGATGCCAGTCTGCCAGGCCAAGGCTCAGCTGCGAGGTCCGGCAGGGAGGGAGGACAGCTGAGAGGACGGGCCGATGCTGCCATCTGCTGAGCTGCTGGGCAAGGCCTGGCTGCTGCAACCCGCTGCTGCCCCGGCTGAGGCGTCTGTCCTACGGCGGGCTCTGGTCCCAGTGGTTTGTCTGGGCTGGGGTGCACAGTGGGGCCATCTGAGCGTGCAGCTCATGACCCGACAAGCAGGACACAGCGCTGGGGTATTGCTGGGAGCTGGGCTGCACTGACAGCTGCCCCCTTGCTCTTGCAGCACCTTGCTCCCGCAGACCCCATGGGGCGGAAGAACCTGAGCACAGCAGAGGCACCAGCCAGTGCCACCGTGGGCCCTACCACGTCTGGCCAAAAGCCTGGCCCCTGCCCCTGCCCCTGCCCCTGCCCCTGCCCCAGAGGGCCTGCAGGCTGCAGCCACAACCCGACACTGTTCAGAGCTGCCAGCCACACATCACAAGTGGGGACGTCGCATCAGACTCCTGAGGGCCCAGTTCTCCCTGAGCAAAGAAACATAGAAACACACTCATATGCATGTTCGCTTGCTCACTCACACACATGTGCACATGCAGGCACCCATGCACACAACCAGCTGCTATGTGTATCCCATGAAATCCCTAGCTGATAAGTTAACACCATGAGTTCCAGACTCCTTATCGACTAAATAACAGCAATCAGGGTCATTCCCTTTCTGCCTTGTGTACCTGGACTCCCTCGCATCCACAGGTAGAGAAAGGACAAAGTGAGAATTGCCAAGCATCAGCCGCGTTGGACCTTGCGCAGGATGTGGAAGCAAACAGCGCAGGGCTCAGCAGCCCACACAAGGACTGCAGCAGGGAGGTGGGGGTCAGGCTCAAGATAACATAGATACAGCCGAAAAACAAGCAAAGGCTTTGCCTTCATCTCCAGGGAAGACAACAGGGGTGACCAGGGGCCATGGTGGGATGGATAATGGACGTGGGGACATGGAAACGGAGCTGCCCCAACAGAAGTGGAAGCAGAACTGAGGGAGCTCGGTCCTGCCATGTCAGGGTGGGAGCAGTCTCCAGCTCCCGATGCTGACAGCACTGGCCTCCTTCCTGCAGCAAGTCCCGCTAGTAAATCTATCTGGCCAGGCGGCTGCCACGAAGCTGGAGAACTGCAACGGCAGCACCCAGATGGAGGAGAGAGCTCACGGTCAGGGTCACCACAGGCGCCTCAGCCTGATTCGACAGCGCTTGGGCCCTTCGAACACACTCTGCAGGGAAGGGTAACGCTGCCATAGACAGGAGATGGCCAATGTGCAGCCTGGCTTCATCAACAGCACATCGCGCCCCAGCAACTGAATAACCTGCTTTGATAAGAAAAGCGATCTTCCAGGTGTTTCACAGTTGATCCAATCTCCACGGGCTTCAGCAAAGCAATTGAGAGACTCGTGTGGGAAATGTCTGTGAAGCCAGGGAAGGTGGGGATTAGCTGAGGAGGAGCTGGCGAGAAGGGAGAGGAGGCAGGGCGGAAGGGGAGGTCTCCTGTGGTTCCCAAAGACAGGTTTGGCGACTGCATGGTGGTAGGATCATAGTCTGCAACCACAGCAGAAGAGTAGTTGTGCCCCAATGGAAGTAGCCAGTGGCCTAAAGTTGGGGGGCACATTGCTAGCAGCTGGGAGAGTCTGGATATCACACCAGGAAGACTGGATGGCTTTGAGCACGGGAACAACTTTTGGTCATTGCTTGAACTGCCCAGGGTGGCTTGCAATTTCACCAGAGAGAGGTGAGAACCAGCAAGGAGGGAAAAATCGCTTTCAGCTACAATATAAACTTAGGCTGGAAACTAGAAGGTTTCTAACACTGAAAGCAGCAAGAACCTGGAAGAGCCTCCCAGTTAGAGCAGTGGGAGCAGCTCACACAGCTGCCTCTGACTGCCGGGAACGGCACTCTGACCCAGGGGTCCCTGCCAGCCCTTATCGCCATACGTTGTATTTAGTGCCAGGCAATGTAAACTGAAGCCAAACTTGTCTGCCTCCAAATCTGCACAACTCAGTGTGAATGGAAAGGCTTTGGACCTGGTTTTGCAACGCTGGCTTGCAGCTAATCACTGGCACAAGTGATGGGACTCGGCAGCCGCTCCATTTATTGCACCTTCAGAGAGCCTAGTCAATGGCAAGTGCTCACAGAGAAATGCACCCGTTCTAGAGCCAGCTCTGAAAACGTGGGGCAGGCCCCGAGCTGGGGTGCAGGAGCTTGGCGCCAGCAGCCCTGCCGTAGCCACTGTCACTTAAAGTGTCTGAGGAAACAGCCTGGAGCCCTTGCAGCCCACGTGAGACATGGGAAAGGAAGACAGCCCTTGAAGAAGAAAACCTGCTTTCCCCTTTCCCCTTTCCCCCAGCTGATGTGTGGACATCAGGTGTGAGCCCTGTGCTTGCTGACGGGATCAAGGGCATGTATTTGTTTTGCAACGATAGCAATTGTTGCACAACGCAATCCTGTTATGCTGGGGCCAGATCTCTGCCAGCCACATTTCATTCCCCAGCAGTTAATACAGCCCCAAGCCTCAAACTGATTGCTTCATCATGGAGGTCTGGGTGACTAGCATGGGTCCATGAGCAAATGGCCCTGTCATGGCATGAATCAGGCAGAAGCCATAACCCGTGAGCCATAGGAAAACTCAATTAATCATGTGGAGGTTTCGACTTGCACCTTGTTTTACTCGGCGATATGTCTCATGCCAGATAATTTCTCTCTTATTACAAATGGGGTAGTAGGAAGCCAGGCTGCAACTGTTCTCTTGTGTTCACCGGATATCGAGGCCCTTCTTTATCATGCTGTCGTGTCCTGTGTTGCATTCAGATTTTTCTCTAGGAAGTGGCAAGTATTCACTAGCTGGGAGGATCCCAAGCTGGCACAGGGCAGGGCTTTGGAGAGCAGGATTCACAATCACACCATGGCTGCCAGAAGCACCAGAAATCAGAGATGGCAGCCAAGTGTTCTTGCCAGGTTTGGGACATAAGGGCAGGGGGGTTGGGTTTGGGGAGTTTTTGCATTCATCTTGAAACAGTCAAATCGTGTTGCTCCTTGGTGCTGTGGGAACAGCCACTGCGCTGTGCCCAGATGCAGGCATAGCAAGCAGTCACATCTGGACCATACTTCGGTCCTTGAGACTGGCCTGGGTAGACGAGGCTGCATAGCAGCTAAACCCCTATGCAGAAGCGCCTTCTGCAGCCCAAGGGATGTGGAAAGTGTCAGGATTTGAGATGAACAAACAAGAGAAATGAGTCTGAACCAAGCCTCTGGCGCTGGGCAGTCCCAGATCGTGGATACGCAGATTTGTGAGCAAAGCCTGTTCGTAACGCAGACTGCTGCTCCACAAGCTCAGCCGGGCACAGCTCTACCAGGGGGCCAGTTCTCGACACCGGCAACATCGCTAGCCCTGAGGGCAAACAGAGGAGTGAGGAGTAAACACAAGCCCAGTGTGTCCTAATGTTGGCAATGGCCACAGGCCTCAGCAGGAGGTAGCCACCTCCTGTGACCGCTGAAAAGAGCAGAGCCCCGGCATCGGGGCCAGGGCGCTCGCAGACCACTGCCTTGCCCTGCTCCATGCCGCTGCCTCTCTGCTCCATGCAGCTGGGCACAGAGGCAGGGAAGCACTTACAGTAATGAAGCGTTCATTGCTGACACCTTTTAATTCCTCAAGTGATTAACTTGCAGCGGATTAGAACCAGGATGGCTATTTAATTAACAGACATGTCAAGCTTGCTTATGAGTCATTAAAAAAACCCACCCTGGTGATTGACTTGTTAATATGGAGGAAATCAATTAGAGATTTTTTTTTCCCCTGCAGGAGTTGCCTAGCTTCATACAGGAGGGTGCAGGGAAAGGATCCCTGGCTGCAGCAGAGCCAAATTCCTTGCAAAGGAGACCTGCAGCATGCCTGCAGAAACCAACAGGGGACAGCCCAGTCACACGTCCCGCATGCACCCCTGGGCCAGGACAGTGGGGTACAAGCAGGAGTGTGCACAGGGCTGTGGGGGGTGCAACACCTCTTGCCCACCATCACTAAGGGTTATGAAGGCTGTGGGCTCCGGGCCTGCAGGTGAGTCAGGTCACTGCATCCAAACCACCAGCTCCTTCCCCACCTGGGAAAGAGAGAGAGAGAGAGAGCATCCTGGGGTTTGTGCTGCTGCCTGGTCAGCTGAATTGCATTGAGTAACACTGAGTTCCTTCCAGGAGCCATAGGCACTCCGTCCTCCCAGATGGTATCTGTCAGAGGGCAGCAGCAGCAGCCAGAAGCCGGAGGGCCCCGTTCCTTCTCCAGTGCCCGGGGGCTAGGCTGGGCCATGTGGGGTCATTCCCCATGGCCTGGGGGCTAGGCCAGGCCATGCAGGGTCACTCTCCAGGGCCCGGGGGCTAGGCTGGGCCCTGCGGGGTCATTCTCCAGGGCCCGGGGGCTAGGCCTGGCCATGCGGGGTCATTCTCCAGGGCCCGGGGGCTAGGCTGGGCCATGTGGGGTCATTCCCCAGGGCCTGGGGGCTAGGCCAGGCCATGCAGGGTCATTCTCCAGGGCCCGGGGGCTAGGCTGGGCCACGTGGGGTCACTCTCCAGGGCCCAGGGGCTAGGCCAGGCCATGCAGGGTCACTCTCCAGGGCCCAGGGGCTAGGCTGGGCCATGCAGGGTATTTCCATTCTGGAGCTGGAATATTGGTTCTCACACGTGAGCCATCAAGGAGGGCAAAAAACTGGATCTAGCAGTGACAGCAGGGGGCTAGTGGAAGCATCCTGCAGCTTGCTGGGTTAATGATCACGTTAGAGAAGCACTGTGGGCCTTAGCAGGCTGTGGCGGCCAGGCCTGAGCAGCAGCAGGTGCCTGCTTGAGGCTGGTGGAGGAGATGCAGGGGTTGCAAGGGGAGAGGCTGCGACGGGGAAGGGAGAGGCTGTGAGCGTCTCAGAAGCGCTGGGCTGGAGGACTGCAGGCTACTGACTTCTCCCTCCTGAAGGACACCAATGGCACGCATGCCCTCAAGCCACGACTGCTGCAGTAGCTGGTGGCAGGGGGAAGGCGGAAGGCAAAGCAGGTTTTCTGGAGCCCTGCCCTTGCCCCTGCCCCTGCCGCTGCCCTTCCAGCCCAGAAACCCACCTCTCGTACAGAGCAGGGGTGGATGCACCAGAGAGGACTGGCTGCAAGCCTGACGGGGCAGCTTTGAGAGCAGTCCGTTAATGTGGGCATCTGCACCCCGCAGAGGCACGAGCAGGGGGCTGGATGTGGGGCTGTTCTGCAGTGTGAGGTGATGGCTGATCCCTTCCAGCCCTGGCATCCACCCTCGCACTAGGACAGATCATCTGCAGAGCTCCTCTGCGTGGGTTGGAGCCCAGCAGGAGAAAGGTGCAGCGTCACGTGCGGTATTCACGATGTACAGATCGGCCTAGATCTCACGTCACATGCACACAGACTGAATCGCAGCCCAGGTGCCAGGAAGCCCTTCTGCGCCAAGAGCTGACCCTGTGCGTGGGGGGCAAGTCCAGCGAGGGGGCAGGGGCCTGTGCCTGGTGCAGTTAACAGGGACACAGCCGGTCTTCAAAGACAGCAAAGTCTTCCTGTGTCGGAGGGGCAGAACAGCAGAGTCTAATCCCAGGGACGACGAGCACAGAGCAGGTGCAGCCGCTTTGCCACGGCCGCGCTCTGCTTTGTGGTCTGAGACCGATCAGTGGGGCCAGCCCGTCTGGTGCCCGCTTCAAAGCAAGGTCAGGCCTTGACTTCTGGATCATGCCAACAGACTAGACCAGGCCGGGCCGGACCTAGCGGAGAAGCAGGGCGGGAGGTGCTCGGGTAGCCTCGGACATCCTGTCCAGGCCACCACGACCCGCCGGCCACCCGCTATCCCACACGCCAGCAGGCTCCTTCCTGTCGGGAGATGGGGGCTCTTGAGCTCCTTCATTCCCCAAGAGGCAGCCCACAAGGGGTTAAGTCGCTCTCTTCCGCAGCGTTATAAATTGCCTTCTGCAGAGCCTGACTTCAGGAACAGAAACTCTGATTGCTTAAATTGTAGATTGCCTCTTGACATTAATTACTATGTAAATCCAGCAGATTAACATTGTCAGAGGATGAGTGGCACATTGCGCTGGGAGCCAGTTGCTCAGGTGCTCCTCCGTTACGCGGGTTGCCATGGTGATCGCCTCTTTTGAGGAAGACGGCCTGTGGGAGCCAGTGCTCCCGCACCCCGAAACCCCCCTGCAGCCCAAGACCGGGGTCCGCGCAGGCTGCAACAGGCAGCACTTCCCTGGCAGCCCTGCCACACAGCCTGGGCCTCTCCTCCCTTCACGGCCAGGAAGCAACTCGGCACCTGCAGCTGTTACCCCACCGGTGCGCACCATCTGCCCCAGCAGCACAGGGAGCGCCTGCCTGCTGCAATGCCAACTGCTGGATGTAGGGCAGTTTCCAGGAGAGCTGGGGGCTTCATGGTAGGGCCCAGGGTCCCCTGGGCACTGCATGGTTGGCACTCATGCACACCGGCACCTTCCAGGGCAAAGAAGAAGGTGGGGCTGCAGGTGGGTGGCATGCAGACAGCTGTGATGAAAAGCAGGGTCTGGCATCATTTCTGTCCTCTGACAGACCTTGTGCACCAAGGCTGAGGCCCATTCAGTGCATGGGGCACATGCCTCCATGTCACTGTGTTTGTCCAGTTTTCCAGCCCAGGAAAAACATCCACAGTGATCTCAGGTCAGGAGGAAAATTGGGCACCAATCTGTCATCAAGTGCTGCTGACTGCCCATCTGTGCCCATAAACTCCTCCGCTTCAGACTCCATTAGAGCAGAAGATTAAGTTGCTTTTTGACCCGTCTGTGGATTTAATGCTCCTTCAAGGATGTGTCTGGTCCTCTCCACCCTCATGTTGAATGACCTTGATGACGGAGATTACTGCCACTTCTGCAGGCTGTGCAGAATGCTGGCTGCCTCCCTCTGCTTTGATTGCTCCCTCCTGGGCCGTCTGAGTGCATCGGTCATTGTGTCCCTGAGCTTTTGGGAGGTGATAAAGGGCTCCCGAGGCGGAGGCACTGCCACTGCCACCCTCCGAGCACAGCCCCTTATCTCTGCCTCTGAAACCAACCTGTAAATATCTGTGTACTCCCCACCGGAGGGGAACGATGCATGGCCGGACTGGAGCAGTCGTGCTTGCTGCCATGGGAAGAGCCGTTAGCTGCAGAACTCGCCCGATGCCCCGCTCCCTCTGGTCTGACACGTGCCAGGCTCAGTCCTCCGCCACATCCAGGCCCTGCACTCAGGCACCAAAAAGAGTTTCCCCTTCCCTACCCAGACCACCCAGTGCTCCAGTGCCAGCCTGCTAACCCCAGCCCCTGCGATCCCCTTGCAGGGAGCCCTCTCCCATGCCATCACCCTGGCCCAGGCTCTCAGGTCCCCTTGTCTTTCCCTGGAAGCCTTTGAACCAGGGCCCAGGAGTGGCTGATGCCAGGGAAAGTGCAAGCAGGTGCGTGTCAGTGTCTTTGGGGCAACCCATGCAATAGACAGCATTACACAAGGCAGGGGTCAAATTCTGTTCTGTGGGGCTTGCTTTGTGAGAGACATGGGGCCATAAAATCCAAATAACTCAGAACATATAATCCAGCCTGACCTGACCTGACCTGACCCGGGACCTGCAAGGAAGGGCCAGAGGGCAGGTGGGCTCCCAGGAATGGCTGTGCCACATCACTGCGGGTGGGGGTGTCACTCCAGCAGCCCTGTCTCTCGGGAGAACATTTTCCAGTTTCCTCTGTGCAGCACACCTGCTCGGTGCAGCATCCGGAGCAGTGTCAGTGCTGTATTTCACCGTCATGTTTATCTGCGGGGGTGTCATTCAGCTGCAGCAATGAACTGCTTCTCTCTTCTCCATCCCCAGCACTAACGGCTGACACGCTTGCTACGGACTCCACGAGCACCTGCTGTGGGACGATCAGCAGACCTGTTATTAGCTCCCAGGGGCTGCGCTGCCACGTGACCACATCGTGCCTGGCAGCCAGTGGTATTGGTAGCGCAACAGAGCGGGCTGCTGGGGTTGGCAAGCAATGAAGCTGAGCAGGTGGCAGGTGGGGGCTGGAGTCCGCGGTACCTTCCCTTGACCCAGGCACTCTGGACTCACACCCCCAAGGTAGCGCCTAAAGAGAGCCGCATCCCTGGACACCCCGGAGCAGCCAACCTGGAGCAGGTCGGGGCCCAGCCCTTGGCTTGGACAGTGGCGGTGCCACCGAAAGTGGCGACAAAGCTCATACTCTGCAGTTACAGGCCAGTGTTTCTTCCTGACCCTGATCAGTTGGTCTGGTTCGTGTCCTGAAGCATGGGGGTGCTTGTCTCTGCCCCTTTATTTATCCAGCTTTGTCTTCCTCGAGAGCTGCCTGTTCATCACAAAGACCCACGTGTAAGCCGAGGCCCTCCTGGTGCCTCGTGAGAGGGAGATCCTCTGGGGCCTGGTGCGTTGCCATGAATTTCAAGCCAGCAAAAAACAGCTGCTGCTCGCCCCTTCTCTTCCAGTTCAGGTCCCCGGACCTGCACCCATGGTCTCACCCCCTGTGCCTCCAGTGTGAGCTTAGTGCTGATGCCAAGTGCCCCCTCCCGGGGAAACAGTGCTTGCTCCCCACAGGCTCTGACAAGCCTCCAGCCCTGCCACTCTTAGTTTGCTCACATCAGGCTGTAAAAAATGTCTTAATCTTATTAACACAAACCAATCCATTAGCTCTAATTACTGTGCTGGTTGGGGAAAGGGACTGTAATTAACTGTCCTGGTTCTCTGGGATGAACTGGAAAGGGCTCTGCATGCACCAAGGGTTGCGATGCCTCTCATCATCCATGTTTTATTTGCTTGAGTGTTGGCAGAGCCATGCGGTGCATTTATTACCTTCCTGACCCACTTCCCCAGCTCTCCATCCCTCAGGAGAGTGCAGCTGTCTCTGGAGCTCCCAGGCTGTTAGCACCTGCACAGAGGCCCCTGTCCTCACACGTGCCCCCACAAAACCATGGTGCAGGCTCATCAGGGACCTCACTGAGGGGTCCCAGGGTTCAGCTTCCACCCCTCCATGCACCTGCTGGGAAAGGGGGGTTCATACGGCTGCCTCCTGCCCTCAATGCAGAGCCATGGTGCAGGGACCAGGGGAAGGGGCTGTGCATGGACAGATGGGGTTGCTCAGGGAGGATGCAGAGTGCCTGTCAGGGTCCCTCCAAGGGCCTGGACTCTGGACCCTTGCAACTCATCACAAGAGAAGCCCAGAACCCATGCAGGAAGCACAGCACACGTCTGCTGGGAACCGGCCCAACAGGATCTGTGCTGCAAGGATGCTTTTTCCTTCTCCTGGGGCAGTGTCAGTACACGGGGCTCTCAGATCTCCAGGGAGACCACGGATGCGCCTCTCCCACAAGTGAGGGCTTTGCCAGCCGGCCAGCTCAGCTTTGAGCTCACCTCTGCACCACGGGCCTGTTAATGAGCAGGTTTCTCTCTGCAGAAAATTAGACTCTTTAGACCAAATCAGCAGGTTGGATCCCCCCTGTAATCTCTGGATTAGTCGTGCCCCTGCAAGGTTTACACAGCTCAAAGCAGCCGCTGGCCTCTGGTAATGACCCTCCTCAGCACCAGGCTGAGGGACTCTCTCAGCTCTCCAGGCTACAAAAACTTTGCTAAATTCAGTTCACAGCATAATGAGCTACCTGTGTGGGGATGACACCAGCCGAATGGCAGGGGGCTTCACTGGTACTCAGTGACTGAGCAGGAGGTAACACACGGAGCTGCAGGCTGGTGAGAAGCACAGGCAATGCTTGCACCGCTGGGCATGGTTTGGGCCCATGGTACTGCTGACCACCACAAGAGCTAAAGGCCAGTCCTTCAGCAAGGCAGAGCCGCTCTGTCCAGGCACCCAGGGTCCCAGCACACACGGCCCACATTGCCAGACTGCCCCTCCCCCAAGGCAGCTCAGCTTTGTCCCCTTGTTTGGGATGGGGAGAACAAGGCCCAGAGAAGGGATGTGACCAGGGTCAGAGAGCGAGTGAGTAGCAGATAACACAAGGTCCCCAGTTTGAGGTTATACACACTGACATCTGAGCCAAGCTGCCCTGCTCACCCTGCCTGGCAGCCTGAGGCTTACCTGGCTCGGGAGAGCCTGCCG
Source organism: Crocodylus porosus (assembly GCF_001723895.1). NCBI lineage: Eukaryota > Metazoa > Chordata > Crocodylia > Crocodylidae > Crocodylus > Crocodylus porosus. The sequence goes on along the minus strand of NW_017728940.1, from coordinate 195,077 downwards.
GGTTCATCAGCCCAGCCAAGTTGGATGCAACCCAGGTGAAGCAGGGACCCATTGCTCCAGCCTTTCTCCCCCAAGCTCATGACAGCTGACGAGCGACAGCCAGGGGATAGTAGACCAGCAGCGAGCTTTTCTGGCACCTGAGAAGCACCGATGATGTGACAGGCAAGTTGCACTGAATGGCTGCCACAAGATCCCCGGTAGCATCAGGGTGAGGGAAGGGTGGCAGGGAGCCCCCAGCTGTCACCCCGACTGAACCATAGCATGGCTTCTCCCTGGGGCACCTGGACATCCCATCCCCATTCGTGATGGAGATGTTTCCTGTGTGTTTCATCAAGTCCCCTGGGCTTTTCCAGGCAAGAGAGGAAGAGAGCGAGAAGCCAGCGCCTTTCTGGAGCAAGCGCCATGACTTGTCATCGCACCCCGCGGGCTGAGAGGTTCCCTTTGCATAACACAATATCAGCGAAGCCCAGGCCTCACCCAGTGCTGGGGCTCTGGGAGCAGGGCTGGAGGAGCCCCGAAGGGGGTGAGAACGGTGACAGACACCGCCCTGCTGGGGCTTCACCCACCAGCTGCCTCCTCCCAGGACATCGAGTACAGGAAGCCAGGCGTCCTCAAGATGCCCCTTCCTGGGAGGAGGGAAGGCGCGGAGCCCTTCTAGGGCATCGCACCCTCTCCTGGCCAGTGAGGAGGGCAGGGAGCAGCTGCAGCCCCTGCATCCCCCCTTGTTCTCCGCGGGAGCACCCAGAGAGCAGGCGCCGCGCTGCGCCCCAGCCCCAGCCCCAGGAGATGGGCAGGGAAGGCCCCCCATCACAGCAGCTCTCTGGTTAGTGGTGCCCACCAGGGGACTGGAAAGAGCCCAGCCATGACAGCCACAAAGAGCTGGCCCTTGCCTTGTCCTCTCTCCCCTCCTGGACTGGGGAGCCTGCCAGGATGCCTTTGGCCCCATCCCCCAGCAGAGGATTGGGAGCTCTTTGGGGATGAAACCACATGGCCATGAAGGGGGCTGATACCTAGCAGGGCCGTGACGGTAGGGCTGGGGATAGGAGGGGAAGGAAGGGAGGCCCTGGCGCTGCCTGCCTGCAAACAGGACAAAGACACAGTGCGGAGGGCGGTGCGTTTTCTGGTGGATGGAGATGCCATTTCCGCGAGAGCCTCCTCTCCCCCATGCACGAGCGGCTCGGCTGCAACTGCGGCAGGGAGGGAGCAATCACCGGCACCACTGCCAAGGCAGTTACTGCCTAATTACAACAATAAAATGTCAGTCAGAGATGAAATCGCCTCAGCACGCAGGAGTGAATCTAAAAGCCATTACATTCATTTACAGGTGCAGGGAGACAAGCCAGTAGCAACCTCCATCTCAATCACAGCCCTGCCGCCTGCTCCCGCTTCCCGCCGCGCCCAGCACAGAGGCCCGTGGTGCTGCGCCGGGGAGAGTGGGCTGGCTACATCGCCACAGGGACGGCTCCAGGGAGCAGTGCCAGGCCCCGGCAGCCTCAGTGGCCCTTGGCTGGGGCGAGACAAGGCAGGAACCCACCCAGCAGGTCCTGGGAAGGCAAAGGGGCTGCCCTATATGGCATGTGGTCGTGTCCCCCAGGGAGATTGGGGCCATGCCCACGAGGAGAAGGCTAGGGTCGCCAACTGGACTTCGGTGACAGGCTCTCATGCGGTGCCTGGTCCCTGTCCCGGGCAGGGCTGCGTTCCCTGGGAGCACTCAGACGAGGGGCAGCACCACAGCCCCACGCCCCGAGCTGCCCTGCCCAAGGGCATGCAGTCACCAGCCAGCCTGTCCCTGGAGCCACGTGCCGAGCCTGTTCTCCAGGCTTCATTCTCCTCTCTGCAGATGGCTCTACAGCTTCCTGCCTTTCACTTTCCTGTCTATTGTATTTTTTAATATACTGTTAAAAAACCCACCCTGTTCCTCCCCTGCAGATGAAAGCTACAAGTCAATGCTCGCGCTTTATTTAAGAGCGTAATTATATGGGTCTGATATTTGCAGAATTCAAAGCTATAAATTTCCCCCAGGGAAGTAGATACAGTAGCTCGTGGAAAATCAAATGCCAAACTGCTATGAAGGGAAGGTGGAAAAGAGGGGAATTGATCACACAAGGCAGCGCGGGTCCTGGTTTCCCAAAGGCGCTGCAGTTCCCAGACCAGGCCCATGCCATGGGACACGGGCGTGCTCACATAGCACAGACTTGCTTCAAGATGCACCAGGTCAAAAGAGTCCCTGATTTTTCCAGGTGCATTGTTGGCTCATTTGGGCCAGTTTTGTGCCAAGATCAGGGGCATGTACATTGGTCCATGTCTGGTTTAGACTGCATTGGACCCAGGCTAATTGTTAGGTGTGTCCCTCCCTACGGGCGCAGGCTGCGCCTCTCCAGGGGCAATAGGGACCCACCAGGGAGCAGCATGGCTGGTTTTTCGCTCCTGCCCAGGACTCCTGGACACTGCTCGCTCTCATGTGTGTCCTGCTCTGCTGCCCCTGGTTGGCACAGCCGAAATCTGGTCTCCTGGACAGAGGCTTGCAGAAGGATTGGCAAGAGGCCCTCCGTGCACTGCTCGCTTGGAAGCAGCGGCCCTGCTACAACTGCGGGGGGACCCTGGCTGCGGAGGGCAGACCCCAGGAGACCTGGCTTCTGGCCCTGCTCTCAAACCAGCCTACATCCGCTCAGAGGTTGCCACGCCGCCTCATATCCCTGCCCCGCTGGAGGAGCCAAAGGCGCCTTGTTAATGAGCATCATTGAAGTATTATCAGGTGTTTCCTTCAATTATCATCTGTCACATCTTTTCCTTGGAAAGGGACACTTGAAACAGGCAAAAAATACAATGACCTCCAGTGGAAAAGCCCCAGAGATCTCCATGCCCACCAGCCACGGGAACCGCATGTCTGCCCCTCATCTCATTAGTCTGTACAGTATGAGCACCTTCCCAGGGGGTTTCCATATAATGGTGACAGATCATCTTTGGTGGAGCGGCGCAGCCTTGCAGGGTTTACATGCAGGGTCTGAGGCACTTGGCTCTGACACACTGGTGTTACCGGTGGTGCTCGCGTTTCTCTTAATTGCAGCTGTATACCAACATTAGTGCTTGGCTTATTGGGTATGAAAGATGACTGTAGCAGTTCATGCCCAGGACAACCCCCTAATAAACCCAGCAAAGGTCATTTCCAGAGAGAAGAAAGCGCAGAGACAAAACAGCCTGCGCAAAGCTGGGCAGTGGAAAAAGCCGCTCCACCGAGTCCTGGCGCCCTTGTTTCTGGCATGGAGGCTGATGGCTAGAGAGGACTCAAAGCCAGTCCTGGTGGGTCCTGGCATGCAGACCCTGCTCCCCCACCAGGACCGTTGTTAATGGTTTCCATTCCTCAATATTTTCTGCATCAAGTTCCCCTTTCTTGCCCCTCGGTACTTACCTGCAAAGTAAATGCACTTAGCTGCATGGCACACCGGGGCAGGGGGTGTCTGCAGCCCTTCTTCAGCAAGAGGCTTTTATTTAACAAACTAGCCGTTGCTGGGCAGATGGACAGGCGGATTGCCACGACCCACGGTGCAGCTTGGCCTCTCTCATCTTCCAGCCGCTCTGTCAGAAATGCCCAGCAACACACAGCCCCGGCGGGGCACTGACTGACCCAGCTCCACACAGCACATCCCCTTGCAGAGCAGGGTTGTTTTGCTGCTAACCAGTACACTGCTAACTCCATACACGTATCCGGCAGCAGATTTCTGGGATCCAGAAGAGATGCAGGTCAGCTCTCCAAATGGGGGAGCAAGCTGGGAAAGTAACACTTGAGGGAGTGCTGGGTTGTTTTTACCATGGAGTGCTAGTCGGTAAGAGGACAAAAGAGGATGTTAATGTTTTATTGAAAGAAGGTTAGTTCCTTCCGCCTGCCCTCCAGGGTATTGTGCTGCTGTGGCAATTTGCTACCATCAGTAAAGTGCGTCAAGTGTGTTTGAGGAACACAGCGAATCGATTCCCACGTGCAGCGTGTGGCTCCTAACACTGAGCTGTAATGTCTTCTCGCGTTACCTGGGAAGGCCCATTTACCATCCTCCCGGAAGCAAGGGCCCTCGTTATCGATTCGACCCTATTTACATGCATTTCACTCTCTGGGCCTGACAAGGACGAGTGCGGCAGTATTCGCAATGCCAACAGCACCAGGAGAGAGTGGCTACGCGTGGGATAAACTTGCCCCATAATTACATGATTTTAACAGCTGGAGCCACAACACCTCTCCCTTTCCTGCATGGAGGCAGGGGAATAACAAGCTGCTGTTTCTCTTGAATGCACATTTTTTTCTGTTTTTCTTTCCAAATGTTATTTCTTTCATTGTGCACCCTCCATGCCCAGCTCAGCAATGGCACTGGAAATGCCTTCTGAGGAGGGCCGGGCTCTGATCACGGGCAGTAATTGCTCCTGGACTGCGAACTCTCAGGCAGCAGAGGCTCATGCCACTGGAAACCCTGTTCCCATTTCCCAGGCTCCAAGCCTCTGGGCCTCCCTCTTGTTATTTTAAATAAGGTTTTGTTAGATGTGGGAGTGAAACTGCTGCCCAAGTTCTGCGAGGGCTCGCAGCCCAGTGCCTGCAGCACAGCAACACAGGCCTCTGCCTCTCGAGTGCCCCTTTGTTAGCCGGCAGCGCTAGCAGCCCGTACCCTCTGGGCTCGTGGAAGAAGTGAAACCAGAATGAAACACCGAAAGCCCTGGTCCCACCACATACAGGGACAACTAAGGTCACCTCCTCTCCCTTGCAGTCACTGCAGCTGCCTGATGTTCACGGGAACGGAAAGGACTCCTGACTCCCTCGTAACTCTTAGGGTTACTCCTGGCTGTGATGAGGACACCCCCGCTTTACTCCTCCACATATTCGTGTCAAGTCCCGCCATCGCAGCGTCAACGTGGTTAACAACCCGCTTAAATGTTAACTCCCTACAAACAAGGTTCCAGATATTAACAGCTCATTAATATTTATGAGATAATGAATAGAGGCGGTGATGTTCTTCAATAACTCATTCTAAGCGGTGCAGTGATGGGCGGCCTGTTCTCAAGGGGTGACAGTGGCAGGATGATCCCACCTGATTAGAGCATGGTGGGGCAATTAATTATGTGCTAAGCACACACTAGACATCGCCCTGATGTATTAAAACATGAAGGGCATTTCACTCAGGGGGAAACAAGGACAGGTTTTCCTCTGTGAAAATGTGAGTGAAAAGCCTGGTGGCCTCTGAGGTCCAATCCAGAGAAAACACATGTTGGAGCAGCTGTCTTGCTGCATAGAGCGAGGGCAGCCGGGTCTTGCCCTCAGTTTGCTTTATGTGCTTGGAAAAGAACATAAAAAAGAATCATTGGCAAACAGAGGGCAAACAACTCCTCTACCTCCCTTTTATAGCTTCATTAGCAGGATTTAGATGACACTTGGCACTTCCAAGCCTCCGTTATTAACAAGAGGTTAGTTAATAGTGACATTAGAGTCCTGCTCAGGCTATTTAGGAATGGGGATTTGCCAGGCAAAGCGCTGTCAGCCTTGTTTAAGATGTCATTTAAGCCAGTCTGAGGGGTGTCTCTAGTGGGTTATGGAATAGAGAAAGATCCCACACAATGTACTGATTTGTTTGATGCGCCTGGCTGGGGGAGGTAAGCTGGGTACCAACCTAGGGCGCTGCGTTTTGGACAGGCAGTGCCAGGCTGCAGCAGGGCAGCTGTTCGGGGGTGCTTGGCTGGCAGAGGTGATGGACTGTGGAGTGATGGGCGACACATGGCCCAGGTGCCTGTGGTCATGCTAGTTTCAAGCAGACTCAAGCCACGGTGCCTTGAGGAGCCTCCTGCCTCCAGAGCCCCTCACACCCAGGCCCTTGGAAGCTTGTCCATGGCTGGAAGTCATGCATCTGCCTGACTACCCCACCAGCCCCTCGCCTGGCTCAGCCAGTGGGTGCAATGTCTTTGCTTCTCCATCACCCACCATTGCACTGATTGTGGGTGGCTGCAGCCGTTGCTCGGGCCTGACCCAGTGGCGATGGGCAGCAGCACAGGGGCTCCCACGGGCTTCCCTGAGCTCTGAACCTGCTCTTTGTCCTGCATCTGCAGAGCTGCACCAACACAGTGCCCAGCGCCTTCCCTGGCCATGCCCATGGCACCACGTCCACGTGGCAGCTCCTGCAGGTGCAGCTCTTGGCCTCGAAGAAGAGTCTAGCTGCTGCTTGTGCTGCCCCAGCTTGAAGGGGATGTCATGCCCGCCAGCCTCCAAGAGGTGCCCCCTGACCTCCTCCAGCCGGTACTCATTTACATTGCTGCAAAGCCAGGCCAGGCATCCATAGGTGCCCTGCCAGGGGCAGGCTCTGCTTCTGATCAGCAGCCCCCAGGGCAGCCCCGACAGTGCAGGGGCCCGTGCTGCACGGTTCCCTTTCATCTCCCACCAGCCCTGCTCCCTTGTGGTGCTGCAGGGGCCAAGACAAGCTGTGGCAGTGCCTCCATGTGCTCAGCCCCTTCCCATTGCCCCGAGGCAGCTCTTCACTCCCGTAGCCCAGCTGCCGGGAACGCACTCCCACTGCCGGCCAGCATCTTGGCGATGAAGTCTCCAGCTCGTGAAGTATCCAGGGCCGGATGCTCGGGGAATGAGAGATTCTTCCAGAGAGGGGAAGGCATGCGTGCATACACACACATGCACGCCTCTCTCCTCCCAGCCTGCGATCCATATTTTCAATTTTCCCAAAGATTATGTTTCCTCCGTCAGAGATGTTGTCTCCTGCTTTCTGACCTGTATAAATGGAGAGATAATGGAATGCTGATGAAATACACAGGCACGCTCCCCTCGCCGCGAGTGGGCCCGAGCACACGTAGGCTCCGGCGGGTGATCAGAGGGCGACCTTCCTCGCCTGTAATTTCCACTCCGCTCTGAGGGGATTAGATGCATTTGCGTGCAGCAGCTGCCCTCTGCCCTCCCCGCATGTCCTGCACAGTGAGTGCTGGTCCACGGGCACTGGCTGCTGGGCAGGTCCCAAGGGAGCTTCAACTGCAGAGCAGCATTTTCACTGACACCCATGCACATGCACACGCATGCACACACATAGTGCGTAGACACATGTGCACACGCCCATACCCCAAGGCCCACAGAGACATGGTCACCTCCGGCGGCTGAGGCATGGCGTGAGCTGGGCTCTGCTCTTTTTTACAGGAGGCAGAACAAAGGGGAGGCGTGCGGACCCCTCAGGTCCATGGGCAGCGTGGGCAGTGGTTGTAGCCGGAGACCCCTCCAGAGGCCTGCCCCAGCGTCCACGGCAGCAGGGATGGGTGGATTCCCATGGCAGGTGCTCCGGGCCAACACGGCAGAGGAAGGCTGGATCTGGCTCCTCAGGAGCTCCTGGGGTCTCCCCTCCGCCAGTATGGCTGCATACGACTGCCCAAGGCCCAGGGGCCCCTGAGCTTTTGCCCTCCGCTGCCCGGTTCTTCCCCAGCCACAGGGCCCAGGCACTGACCAAGGGGGCTCCAGGGCCTGGCACGAGGCCCCCGGGTGGTGGGGCTCGTCCTACCCTGGGAAAGTCCTGTGGCCTGGGACTAAGGTCAGATGGGTGAACAACAGACCCTGCAGAAGCTCCAGGAAAGCCAAGCGCTGCCCCACGCAGTGGGAAGGAGCCAGATGGGTCCGTGTCTGGGCCACCGCCCTGCCCTGCCCAAACACCCGCAGCATCAGACCTCCCGCGACTCCTCAGTGGGGCACGTGCACAGTAGCCAGCTCTGCAGAGACTGCAGCGAGAGCATGCCCAGGCAGGGATGGCTCCCGTAGCTGCGGACCGACAAGTGGCTCTTTCAAGTCCCAACCAATCTGAGTGCAAACAGCCCAGGTGTCCCCCGCTGCATGCTGGCTGCAGCCCTCCCCTTTATGTGGTGGGGAAAGAAGAAATTGGATTTGGGGGAAGTGCACACAGCTCCCTGGAGAAGAGGTACATTTTCATTATACTTAGGTGCTGAGTAATTGGTGGTAATACAAGAGATATGGGCAGTGTCATTATATTCCAGACTGCGCTGGAGATGTATTATCATCATCTGTCATTATCTGGGCTTTCTTGTGGCTGCTAAATTGTAGAACATGATTTTAATAACCCTGGCAGGCAAGAATCATTTTTCTTTTGTCACTTAACAACTCGGCCTTGCTTGCTGGTACCTTTAAATAAAACTGAGGGGGGAGAGAGGGGCGTTGGCTCCTTGGGGAGCAGCCACAGCCGGGGCTCTGCTCCCTCCCCCATGACTGCAGAGATGCCCCAGACCCACAGCAGTGTGGGCAGCAGCGGGTGAATGTCAGGCGGTCCCGGGCCAGAAGCCCCCAGTGAGGATGCTGCCAGCAGGCTGAGGCGCTCTGCCAGGCATCCCGTGCACACGGGGGACGTGGCCACCAGTGGGGTGGGGTCGGGGGGGAGCGAGGGTAGTTGTGGGGAATGTAGGGAAGAAGGGAGCCCAGTGTCTGGGCCCCACGGCTGCCTGATGAAGGAGCTCCTCCTAGCCCGCTGCAGCCCCGGTCTCCTCTGGCCATGGTACAGACACAAGGCTGCCCTCGCCCGCTAACTGGCTTGCAAAGCCCCTGGGCAGCAGTTCCCCGGCCTGTGGCTCGTGGGTGGCCGGTTTGTCGGGAGCACCAAGTCCACGTCTTCTGCAGCATGTCTGTCCAGGGTGGATGTCCTGGACAGAGAGCCTCCGGTCTCTGGGGTCGCTGGTCTCCCCCGCCCCGCAGGCGCTTTCAGCCCGGGCACTCCCAGCCAGGCGGCCGGGCCCCTTGGGAGGCCTGTGCTGCAGGTCCAGGGCCACGGCTGTAGCATCACCCAGGAGAGCAGAGCCCATGGCCTCTACGCACAGCCCAACAGCTGGGATAAGGATGCTGCTGCAGAGCTCTGTGACAACACACAGCAACGGTCCTGGTGGGGACCCACTGCCCTCGCTGCCGAATGCCCCGTCCCCCGCCCGGCTGTGACTGATCCCCTCCTTCGCTGCGCACCCGACGCCATCGCTCATCTGAGATAGCATCACCGTGGCGGCCAGCTCAGCAGCTTGCCAGCTTTCATTACCTGGCTGTGACCTGGGAGGAGAAATTGCTGGTGGCGCTTTACTTTATCCTGATAACGGGAACACGCCACGTCTATTGTTCCCTTCCCCTCCGCCTCAGCAGAGTGCAGGCCTGGATTGCACTTTGTGGAGATGCACTGGCTGATTGCTGCTGATGAGACCGGCCTGCTAAGAGCCCTTCAGGAACATCGCCCGGTCTGCCTTCAGTGAGGCCACGTGTGAGGGTAGCACTGGGGGGGGAGGAGAGAGTGGGTCTGAACAGGGCTGTACCTCAGGACCCGCTGCCTCGGACCTCGGTGCCAGGGGCTGGACTGGTTGCCCTGTGCCTCGGTACTCGGCCCAGGGAAGTGCCTGGGGCAGGGCCTGTGGGCTTGGTCCTGTCTGCTCCTGTTCCTAGCCACCGTGGGCCCTTTACAAGCTCTGTGGGCAGGGCTGCCATCCAGTTCTGGGTCCAGACGGCGGCTCCCGGGCACCAGGCAGAACAGACCAGTAACAGCCAATGCAAGCAGCGGTGCAGAGCTGCGGACCCCCTGGCTCTCAAGTACCCCCCTCCGTGCTGCTCAGTCGCTGCCGCAGCCAACCCAGCCGCCACCGTCTCCCGGTCGTTCATGCTGGGTGAGCCCACAGCGGCCAGATGTGACAGTGGCTCCCTCGTGGGCAGCTGGCTACAAACAGGCCTGTTGTGCTCATGCTGCCCGGGGGCTTGGCGGCTTCTGACTCTGTTTCCCTTGACCTCCCCTACGTCAGCAGCACAATTCCTTGTGAAGCTTTTGGTGACACCTCCAAACCGTGTCCCATGCTGCTGCTTTGATTGGGAGATTTGCTATTCTCCCTGTGCTGTTTACTCTCTTAAATTATGCAATCATCAGGGAGGAAAAAACAGAGAAACACAACTTCTGCAACGAGCCATTTCGGAGCAGGCTTTGAATTGCAGGCCGCCACCATCATGGCTGAGAACGAGATTCAATTATGCCCCAGAAAACAAGGGGCAACAGGTTTTAGGCAGGAGCAGGCTCCGGCTTCCTGAACCGCTAGGAACCAGCTCAGATTTTCAGACTCTCAAAATGCCAGTTACGATGCCGCGTGACAGATGCTGCCATTTCCAAGTGGCGGCTTGAGGCTGGTCCCCGCGATGCTGCAGCTCCAACATGCAGATGAAAGTTGGTAAAACAACAAACTTGAGGCCTTTTCACCAATTTTCAAGCCATGCTTAAATTCATAGCTGGGGAAAGAATGAAGTTCACAGACAGGCCTCCCCTCTCCACCGGGCTGCAGCCCTCGAAGGGGCACCGTGGCCTTTCTGCTACTGGGGTGGCTGGCAGGCGCATCGGGGGCTGGCGGGCATCTCAGCCCCTGGAGTGAGGAGGCCAAGGGGCATGACCGTGCTGGGCGACTCTGGTTTGTCACAGTCGCTGCCAGCAAAGGGTGCCCTGCTCCCCGCTGCCCCCAGCCCCCCTGCATCTACAGCCCAGGCTCTCCAGACCTGGCCCAGGCAATGCAGCTGGGCAGGGTGCTTCTCCTGATGAGCCTCATTAGGGCTGTCCAGGCCACAGCTCCAGAGGAGAGAATAACAGAGTCCAACCTAGGCAGGGGTCACCCCCCTGAGGGATGCCCTGGGTCTCGCAACCAGGAAAACAAATGCTCCTTCCTTGCTAATTTTAGCAGCATGCCAGGGCCCGGGAAAGCAATTTGCTCTCAATTTGCATATGCAGCCTTGGCAAGGCCCCAGGCAAGGGGATCCTTGCTGCAGCAGAGGTGATGAACACCTCCCTGGCAGAGGGGCGGGTATGGGTGCTGGTCCTTAGCCTGCAGAGACTCCTGCCCGCCCAACCAGTGCCCTGGCTCCCAGCCTCCCTGCATCCCCAGGTCATGGCCGGAGCAGACATGCAACCCTGTGCCCAGAGCACCCGCCTGGTGCCAGACAGCATCGGGCACCCTGTCGCGGCTCTGGAATGGGTGCTCCTCTCTCTGCCTCCATCACAGCCTTCATGTCCAGGCCTGGGCCCTGCTGCCACCTCCCCGTGGCTCTGGGGCAAACCCAGGGGTGGGCGGCTCCGGGGGTGGGGGGGCTGGTGGCACCGGTAGAGACACAGTGCCATCTAGCGGGCAGCAGCAGCAGGAGCCAGGCAGGCCGGACCATGGGCGCTCTGCTCCCCAGCCACAGGCCGTCCTGCCACAGGCATCGTGTCCTAGCAGGCAGGCGTTTCAGCAGGGACATGCACACAACCAGGCGGGTTCAGGCCCGCAGCCTCCCAACCAGCCCATGGGCAGAGCCCTGTGCCAGCGGTGCACCATCAGTGCCCGAGGCAGGCTGCTCCAGCCCATGAAACAGCCCAGCCCTCAGGTCAGGGAAGGCCCAGGCTGGTCGCCTCCTCCCTGGATCTCAAGCACGGTTTCCTCTGGGATGCTTTGCTGAAGGCCCTGGGCCCTGCACCCTGAGTGTGGGTTCTCACAGGGCTATCTGCACACACATGCATGTCCACGCGTGTACAGGGAGGGGGTGCACACACATGTAGGGCTCACACTCGAGCTAGGGCTCTCAAGTCCCTCAAGACAGTACCAGCTCTCTCCTTCTGCTGTACCTTTGCATAGGGGCTGTTCCCGCTGCAGAGCTGGGGGGGCAGGGAGGGGCTGTGCCCCGAGTAGAGGCAGGCGCTTACGTTATCACACAGCTAATGCCGTGCACTGGAATTAGCCGCTGTCAGCCGCAGACAGGAGCAGATCAGCAGCACCTCTGCTGCCGGCACCTCCTGGCCTCGCTCTGTGATTCTCATCTCTACAGGGACTGGCTGCAATTTTAATATTTTGCAAATAACGCCGGGTGTTAAGAAACAAACCCATTTCCTGCCTCAAGAACTGCAAACAGCTCCGTGATTGGAACAGACAAAGATCTTCCCTTATGCAAGCAACACAATTATCTCCATGCAAATCAGAGGGTTTTGTTGTGCATCTATCACAATAGGAGCTGCAGTGATTGAGGCTTCAAGAGACAACATGACAATAAAGGCTGGGCTGGTCCAAGCTTTGGCCTCAGCTTAATGTGGGCTGAGGGAGGAGGGTGGGTAATTGCTGCATTGGGACCTCTGAGTCGAGCACAGCAGGGACACAGAGCGGGAGCAGGCCCTGCCCCGCAGCACTGGCAGTGCAGACAGACAAGTCAAGCTGAGACCTGGAGAAAGGCAGCTCCACAAGCACTGTTTTTAAGTGGGGAAACCGAGGCACAGAGAGACGGCGGTATCCCCTGCCCAGAGACGCTGCACCCCCACTGCAGCCCCTCTGTAACCATCGCTTCCCCCGCGGACCTTGGACAGCTGCTCTGGCTCGTCTTCCCCAGGAGCGGTCCACGCTGGGCGGGGGCTACTGTGATCACCCCCACTGCCGAGAGTCCCCTCCAGCAAGCGCATCGCTGCACAGTCCCTTTCCCACCTGTCCTGCCTGCAGGCCCCGCACCCTGCTGCTTGCTTTGTGGCCTGCGCTGTCTCGTGCCGCTTGGGGGCAGGGCTGCCGGCACAGCCCCGTGCTCTGCAGCAGCAGAGCTCCCTCTTTCACATGCGCTCTTCCCCTTTTCCTGGCTGAGGGCCCGGGACCCAGACAGCAAAGCTAACATGTTTAACGATTTCTTTGCCTCCGTCTTCCTAAGTAGGGACCAGAACAGCCACCTCCCTGCTGGGCCCCCCTCGG